>NW_008238355.1:4029703-4107045 GCF_000691975.1 Corvus brachyrhynchos
CTTTCCCTAAGCATGCTAATGAGATACAGAAAATTGCCTCCTTCTTCTGAGCAGCCAGAGTCCATGGAGAACTCCCTCTTTCAGCTGTAAGACATGAGCACCCTGGAGGATGCACTAACATATCCAAAGCAGCCTTCATCTTTATGGAGTACTGACCTCTCCCTTCCTCACTGTGTAGTAAGCTCACTTTCAAGTCCTTCCAACTACAAGAAAAGGCAGAAGAGATTGGAGGCATTTACATATTTTTGAGTCAAGACCTCTTGATTAAAAACTGAAATCTATGTCTTCTGCTTAATGAACCTTAAGTGTCACAGGTGCTCCAGTGGTAACATGAGAAGTTTGGCTCCTGGTATGGACACACCTCAAGTGCTCTGTGCAAGAAGCAGTGACTGGAGTGGGACGAATGTGCATTCTTGAAGGAGTTGGGATCAGTCAGCAGACATTCCCAGTGCTCTTGGAACAACACAAAGGCTTAGTGGGTATTGGTGAGTTTCTAAAACAGATGGGCAGCCACAAGATGGTTTGGAAATTGTATGTTTTGGTCTCTAATCTTATTACACTGTCTGTAGGGCACACCAACTCACCTTCACAGAAAGGTTTTCACAACACAGGCTCTGAGCAGTGCTTACTGGAAGCCCAGGTATGCCCAACCCTGCCAGACAACAGGCTTTTCTTCTGTGAGGGGATGCCCCAAGAGCTACACATCTGGTCTGAATATCCATCACCACTATTACAGACCAGTGCTGTCCAGTTGCAACGGGATCTGGCCATAGAGCCCTGTGGAGTTCTAGATCACTGTTATGATCCACACAGATTGGTTCACCACATTTTAAGTCTGGCTGTAAGGGCTATAGACAGACTCAAGCTCCTCTCATCACAAGGCCAAACTAACCCAGCAATGAGGCACTGTTGGGCATGTAGGGCTGAAGGCCCAGCACGGGTCAACAAGACTCACTTCTTGGCTCTGATTACATAACCTCCCTCTGCCTACGTCATTCCCCAGTACAACCATACTTGAATGGCTTGAGGAGTGCACAATTGTTCAGTTCTGACTTCTTGCACTTCAGGAGAACTTGATATCCAAACTACCAACTAGACTGCCCTCATGGGGGTTAGGGCTGCTTGTCCTTTTTAATATACAGCCAACCAGACAACAGTTACTTCTGCTCCCCCACCTAAAACAAGCCTGTCTCAGACTATAAGAGCTCCAGGACATTGTACTGCAGCCTGTTACATGCATCAAGCAGCACAAGGCTCTCAGCTGGAGTAGCCAAGGAAAGAGATAAAGGGCGTAAGACAAACCTCTTGTTCATGAAGTGATAAAGCAACCTTAAATCTCCTTTGACAAGAAGGCTGGGCAGAATAAATCAGAAAGACTTAGGCCAGGTGCCTCACTGGTGTGTTACACACCCAAAAGTGCACTGCAAATCCTAGCCACTATCATTAAGAGGGCTCATAAATGGAGTTTTCAGAGCAAAGAACCCTTTTACACTGGAGAATAAGATGGTGGTTGAAAAATGTTTTTCTAAGTTTGCAATTACTGACATAAGCAAGGATGCTATACTGTAAATATTGAGACATAATTGGAAAGACAGGTGAGAGTAGGGGAAAGTCCTAAATTATGGGTCAGAACAATCACATTTCTTTTTGTATTTAAAATGCAAAAAGAAAAATCCTGAATTTGCTAGAAATTAAAAAGTAAATATAAGTCTTGATCCCTCAAGACAGCAGTGGAACAATTGGAAATTTAAAACAGAGACATCAAAAGACATGATAGGAGAAAAGCTGAGTTTCATAAAGCAGAGACTTAGAGGCACATTAATTAACAAAGAAAAAACAAGCAAAATCAACCTATCCTTTAAGAGAGTCCTACAAGCATGAGAAAAGGCTTTAAATATCTCTGTTAGTGAACTTCTCCAGAAGAAAGGCAAAAGAGAGTAACACTTGAGATTTGGGCTGAGCAGAACAGATGCAGCCCTTCCCCCAGCTGCCCCTTGGTCATCAGTTATGCGAGTTAGTGCACAGCTGGAAGGTATTCAGGTAGCAGGATAAGGTGGTCATCTCTCTACCTGAGTATATTTTGAAGAAGGGAAGAAACAATTATTTTGTATTTGTGAAGCAAACAATGTTCACATAGTTGCAATCAGCAACATGGTAAGAGAGAGCAAAATACTGCACCTTGTTTCTCTATCATAAATAACATCCAGCTTCTCAAGTTTGAGGAGAGCTACAACATTGTGGAAATCTTAAGAACTGGGTTATGCAACACTGTCCACACAATCTCTTCTTTTAACATAAAAATGGCTATTTTTGGTCTAACTCAAAGGACCATTTAGCCCAGCTTGTCTGTAACGCTAGACAAGAGCAAATGTACAGGAGAGAGCAGAACAGGGTAAGCATGCAGCAATACTCTTCTAATCACGAGCAATTTGCAGTTCAAGGACTTCCCCAGCCAAAGGAGATGTTTTTATATGCAAGAGCCCCCAATTAATTTCTTTTCTATGAATTTGTCAAGTTGCCTTCTGAACCCGTGTGAACTTTTAACAGTCACAGTATCCTGCAGCAAGGAATTATACTGATTAATAGTAAACTACATAAAGAACAAAAAAAATCCTTCTGTTTTGAAACTCCTTCCTTCTAATATCACGTGTTGCTCTGTAACTTTTTGTTTTGAAGGGGAATGAATAGTCAAACTCCATTCACCTTTCCCAAACTGCATGAGAATCTACAGAACCATCTCAAATACCTTCTCAGTTTTCTCTTTTCCGTGGTGCAGTGTATTTACTATTTTCCCTAGTAGTAGAAGTCTGTTTACTCATCACCAAAGCCCTCACAGATCTCTGTTCATTCCCCTTTTCTGTACTGTACTTTGCACTAAACAGATCCCATGCAAAGCAGTTACAAATGGCCGTTCTTCTTCTTGGGCATGAAGAGCACCTTACAGAGACCAGTGAATTGTAAGGCTTGGGTAGACAGGAGTGAGTGACAAGGCATCCAGGAGCTCAAGGTATTCTGCAGTTACCTGAACCTGGGCCAAGGGAAATGTTGCTAAGTAGCAAGAAGTGATCCACAGGCAGGAGAGAGACAGGTCCCTGTCTTGTCCCTTTCAGTACTGTCCCTTTCAGATCTGTAGCAGATATGTGGGTCTGCTTTTAGGCTGGTTTCTTACTGTTAGAGAAATGCTGTATACAGGATCAGGTATTTTCTCAGTTTAGTTAAGGAAACCCAGTCCTGGAACAGACACACAGACTTTTAGAAATGCCCATCTGCTGTCTCTCACTTTAAACAAGAGAGTTGACAGCTTCTAAAATACTTCTCTCCTTTTTTTTTTAACCTGAGCTTTTATTTTTTATTGAGCTTTTAGGACCACATTTATTAGACAAATTATCAGACTCAGTGACATCTCCAAGAACCCTGGAAGTGATGTCTGCAACTGCTGACAGTTCTGTGAGAATTGATCTTTTCTCTTCAAGCTGCTGAACTGCTATTAATACATTTTAAAAAATCCAATTTTACACAAATTACAATATTATCCATCCTTTGGGATCATAGCACAGAGCCAGATAACATGACTCAACAATATCTAAGAGCTCTAAAGGCATAAGGCAAATAAAACTAGGTCGACATCTGTAAAAGTTGCAAGCCATAAGCTAGTCTTGTGATCTCATGGAGAAGGACACAATTTTGTGTATTTCAGCTCAGCCGTACATCCAGCTGAGTTTCAAAGCCATGGATAAACACTTCCCAGAATAATAGCTGAGAAGAGTATAATTGGCAGTGACTACTGTATGAGTACAAAAGAAGTTATCAAGAAATATAAAAAGATTTTCCAGATGAGAACTGTCAGAGTCTGAAAATGAAAGGGCAGCTCCAAACCCATCTTTTCTAGGACAAATTCAAGTATATGGCTTATTAAATTCTCTCACAGCTGGAATGCTCAAAAGAAGAAAAATCAAATGAGAAACATTGTCTGCTCTAAATGGATGAGGAAATTTAAAGCTTCGCAAGAATGTCTGTTTTAAAAGAGCAAGTGCAAGCTTATGGCAGCCATGAGCAGAGCTGGATCATTCTTTCAGCCTATTGATGAAGCATGAACAGCACATGCAACAAGAAAAGATCCATTCCTTCCCTAAGTATGAGTTGTTTCTCAAGAAGAATTGGTTGAGCAACATGAAAGAGTACCAAACATTATGGGCAGTGTACAGGCTCATTGTGCTCTCCTTAGGAAGGGTGTATTTGGAGGTGCTTTGCTCACTCACGGCTCCAGTCTCCCAGATGCAAGCACAGCAGTACCTGAACAATTGGCCACCACTGAACACAAACCAAAAGAAACCAGGATATGCACTGGGAGAGCACCTCAGAGCCAGGCTGAGAGTTGAAACACACTGCTTTGTGCAAATCATCCTAAACTGAGGGTATTCCAGAAAAATACCTTAATCCTGTTGGGATTTCAGAAGTCTGTCTGGAATCTCAGATGTCTACTTCAGCACGTGAAGAACAGATCTGAAGTTCAGATGGGCAACTTCAGAGACTCAGTTGTATCCTACTCTTTGTTCTTTCTTCTTTTCTCTTCCAGCTTTTCTCCCATTAGTCCACCACAGGTAGAACAGTCTTACCTTCCCCCAGACTCCCAGGCTCCTGGGAAAAGGCTCTACTTCTTAGTCTGTGCACATCACCACAGTGCTATCGGTTGAGTCAGAGAGTATATTTAAGCCAGTGAGTCATCCACAGCTCTTTCAGGAGGAGATTTTTTCTAAGACTGCAATTACTGACACTTCTATACTGTGACTATTGAGTCGTAATTGGTAAGACAGGTGAGAGTAGGGGAAGTCCCTTATTATGGGTCAGAATAGCCACATTTCTAATTGAAATGCTTTAGCCGAGGAAGAACTTATTTTGGAGAGAAGAATCTTAGTGCATTAAGTGACACTCCTCTATTTTTTTTCAAGATTTCATTTTCTTCAACACCCAGAAATGTCACTCAGCTTTTTAGGGATTGTTGGCATGAACTAGAAAACTGTGTAATGAGTTAGTTTCATTTACAGTCTCATACAAAGCTAAGCCGAACTAAATTACTTAAGTATTCTTAAAAAAAAAAAGCTATGCATAATGCCAATTAACAAAGACCTCTAACATTCACTACACTTAGAAACATTCTTCTAAACGATACCAAAAAAGGGCATGGCAATGTATTAAAAATTACACCACAGAGTTATTGTGTGTTTGCAACTAAAATTGAAATGTAGCCAGCATGCTTCATAATACTTTAATAATAAATATTCCTCTGCTTCTGATGCAAGTGAACTTTCTTAGAGGAATTTAGTCCAAGGTAAAATCATGTAGGACAGAAACACAAAACAGGAGAATTAATTAAATCATCAAAAGTTTCCAACCTGCAGAAAAAACCTGTAGTGATAAAACAACTCACCAAAAGGATATGACAGTAATTAAAAGAGAATATAACTGACAGTAATTCACCATAAAAATTTTCATATCCATTTATATGAAGTTCCAAATAAATGGTTGTTCTTTATTTCTTTGCTGAGCAGGAAGGGGTCATAACTGACAGACAATCCCATTAGGTACTGTTCCCAACTATCAGACTTCAGGAGAAGGTGGCACCTCATCACACAAAACAGTCAAACTCAGTTCTTTAGAAAGTTTTTCAGGGCAAGGAACAGGGTAAAAATTAAAGGAGAAAGAGGACTTTACAAAATTGAAGACTACATCTTTCAATCCAGCCTAGCTCTTAAGGCTTTCAATAGAACAACAAAAGTAGTTTTGGCCTTATCTTTGACTGCATCCTTGGAAGACAGCTAAAGAAATGAGTGTGAGTCAGCACAGAGAAATGCATGTGTTTTCCCAGTCACATAAAAGAAAGAGGAAATGCAATTGAATCAAAGGAAAGGTACCCAGTCAGATCAGATGTGGGGCTGTTAAGAGATGAATAAAAAGTAGTCTTGCATAGGTATCTCTAAAAAACAATAAAGTTTAAGGCTGTGAAATTCTGTTTACAATCTATACAGACAGCTTTCTGTCTCCAGACCTTAACAATTGGTTCTGAATAGACCCAGCTCATGAATAGTAGCTATCCTTCCTAAGCAAAGATTGTACACAATAATAAAAGCTCTTAAATGTCACCTTTTCTGCAGCATCATGGCATAAAATTCCTGCAAATTACAGGGTTCAAAAGCCAACAATGCTCTAGAGAAATCAATCCCCCTCGATCTACTGAAGAAAAACATCTCCATGAATATATGACTTATGAAATAATGAGAGATTAAAATTAAATGGCAGTTTCTCTCATTAGTATCATTCCTTTACCAGCAGAAAAATCACATAGGACAGGCCTAATGATACAGCAAAATAGAAGAATATGAAGCACCTGAAATTGAGGAAGTAGGATGGGAAATGAAAACAGTAGAGGTACACTCGGTCAGCACAGGGTGATGAGCATCTCCTCTCACTGACTGAGTTTTATTACCACAGGCATAGTGAATCTTTTTGCTACATACTGTGTCTATTATGTTGAATAGCACAACCCTGTTTCTGTCATTTACAAGGGTTCACCAGAGCCTATAATTACCCACAATGTTGTTAAGTTTAGGGGTCACTTTTCTTGCTCTAGGCATCACAGATCTGTTGGGTCATGGACCTTCTAGGGTTTGACTCCCACAAAAAATTCACCTGTACATTTCTAAAGGAAATTGAAGTCGTCTCAGGAAATAAGCAACTGGCAAATACAAAGCATTAAAATAGTCGTGTATCTTTCCTGAGAAATTACAGTTGTGTGAAGCTTTTGTCATTGAAGTATTCTCTGTTCATTTAGATGGAGGAAATTGTATCCTACATTTCTTTGTCAAAGTACTTCCCCTAAACTGAAGGCATCCCAGAGACAGGATGCTTTCTGCGCAAGCAGACTTCTGAGTCTCACTAGTTCTTTCTTCCCATTGTGGCATGGACCCAAATCAACAGCTCAAGTTTTTCATTTATGACTGAATTTGCTCTGCAGAACCACACATGTTGCTTCTGTCTGTACATACGCCACCTGTGAAGAATTTTTGGGTAGAATTGCTTTGTCTCCCAGAGCCTGTTATCACTGCCTTTTCCATGCTGACTACTTCATATTGTCTTTTCCATGACATTCAGATCATTTCATCTTTCAGACTGAGCTTTAGGCTCTGTCAGAACCCTGCCAAACAGGAAGAGAACAATGCAGACAGCACACCCTGATTAACCTGCATCTCTCACAATGACATGGTATTCCCATAGATCTAAGTGGAAGAGTCTTACGCTTGAGATATGACCCACAAAAATGAATGAAAACATTAGTTTTGTTTTGCACAACTGTATAAATCAGAACCTAACAACATGTATCTAATCTGTAAGCTTCTGAATCCAGGAAGACATAGACCAAGTAAAACCTACAACAGCTGTTTTGTTGGGCTGTGAACTGTGCTGGAGGGCCACCATCCTGAGAAAGCTGCAGGAAGCATTGAACTCTGTAGATGCACTGCTATAGAAAAAACTTCTGTCATCATATCTAGTCTTGCCTGGGCAGGGAGAGTCTCGAACGAAGGAAGCCGTCATCTAATAGAAGATTACTGTGAATGGAACACGGTCTGGATGATACCCTGCTGACGAACACAGCAGGATGGGGAATTTGCCAGGGCAAATGCCTTGCAGAGGCATTTAATCATTGCAGCTACAGAAACTGAGAGTTGAGATTTCACCAAATAGCTGAAAAGTGAGCAGAGCTATAGCCTGTGGAAAGATCTGGGAGGCTGGCAAAGATCCATGGGTACCCTCTGTTGGTCGCTTCTGGAGTGAGGAAGGAAAGCCCTTTGCAGAATGATGGGCATATGGGGGAACAAAAGGATAACAAACATTATGCCATGCTTCATCAGGCACTAGTTCCACAGGTAAGATCCAGGTAAAATCAACTTTATGACAACCATGGGATGGTATGGAACTGTGTGTGGATATCAGGCCCTGAGGGCCCAATACAGGCACTAGTAGGTTCCTGTCTCAGACACTTCAGGTGTAGGCACTTTTTTGCTTGCACATTTTACCTCATCTCTGTTCATCACTAAAGGAGACAAAGGTTGCACATTTTTGAATTCACTCTCTGTCCCAGTCTCACTGATTAACCCTCCACATCTCATCTTCATGCTCTGGCTTTGCTTTCTGACTCTTTGGTCAAAGAAGATTAACTAGATTGCAGGGTTCATTTGTACAGGGCGTATTGTGATTACAGTTACATGGAAGCATTGTCATGTGCTTTCCGAATCCTGTGCTTTTGTTTCTGAGGCACAGCTGGTAAATATCTAGAACAAGCTCTGCTTACCAACCCAGACTTCTAATTAAGATGATCAACCATCTTGGAATGGAATTATTTCACTGGGAAAAAAACCCCACAAAATGGCAGAGCATAGAGGGTCTTACGGAGATTTTAAATAAGAGGAGAAAGGAAGAAGAGACGGCCTTACTAAGACTGTGAGGTCTTCTGCTTTACAGGGATATTACTCAGTTCTGAGACTGCAACAATATCATGTAAGTCTAACACTTCCAGTGCTGAAAATGGGGTACTCAAAAACATCGAAGTGTTTAGGATTCACTGGTCTCACTCAGCCCAGCTGGAGAGAAGCTTCTGCAACACACCCCACCTCATGGTGCTGAGAATTTCATTTCAGGTTAAGCGAAAAGTGTTTTTTATTCTCTGAAGTGAGCACAGGATTGCAATTCCCATCTGGTGAGGATGCTGAGAGGTAACAAGACAGCTTGCTCTGACTCCTCAGTGCTACACCCCTGTCTATTGGTGACCAGACCACACCTGCACCCAAGTATGTGCAGGGAACAGTAACGGGAAGTATAATAAGGAGATATATAAGGAGACGGTGCTATGGATGCGACTTTGCAGTACATCTGCCCTGATGTACTTCTACCTCTGCACTTACTACAAAGCCACATAGCAGAGAAATCTGAACACTCCCAGTGGGAGAAAACCACCATTAAAGGCTTGGCTGTAGTCAAGGAAGACATGAGTCACAGGTTTTTGACAAACCTGCATATGGGAGAGAAAGATAAAAAACAGCTACTGTCCACAGGTGTTCCAGCAGCAAAAAAACCACAACCAGAGGTACTAGGGTTTTCAGGGTTCACAGGTCTCAGATGGCAGGGAAGAACAGGGAAGGCTCATTAGCAAACTGTGGAGATGAGCAGGTTCTGGACACAGTATGTTCTCCACGGGTTACTACTATTTATCTTGAAAGCTGTTTTTCTTTTTTTGAAAGTGAAGCAAATCAAGACAAAAAACCAAAAGAACAGGCCAAGGAACACACAAAAGGGGCAAGGATACATCTTATAATTGTCAGGGAAAAGACTGAAAAATGTTCATCCCTTATCTGTTTGAAGTATTGTAAAAGTCAAGGTGGTGGGCTTCCAAAGTCCTGTGTGCATATTTCAAGATTGAACTGTTCCAAGGAAGGGATTCACATGGATCAACAGTGACTCTGGCACACAGCACAGCTTTTGAGTTCTGAAAGTGACTGTTTCTGTGTAAGTGATGCTTCTCCAAAAAGTATTACAAGCTGAGGTGACGTGAACACACCTCACATGTTAGGAGTCTGACTGTAACTGGAGTGAGGGAGCTTTTTCTTTTTTACGTGAACAGAAAGCTCCAGTGCATTAATATCCAGAGCAAAACATCGTGCACAGAAGAATACATCACTGAAGTTTGCTACACTTGGGTGTTAGGCATCAGTGAAGGATCATGATCTATTCCACCAGAAGCAGACCATCATTAAAATACCACACAGTGGTACACCACGAGATTCATCAGGGAGTCATCAAACCACTCTATGCGTACAGTAAAGGGACAATCTTCCTCCCCAACAAAGCCATATAACTGTGAGATCTCCTTTTTCTAAGACCTAAGGGTCTTCTCTCATTCTTCTCTGCTTAGTCTTCATTTGTTATCTCTGCGTCAGGATCACTTTATATGATGGATAGCTTGAGCCTCCATGATTTATGATCTTGTGGGCTTAACTGAAAAATCTTACTTCCGTACTCATCTTGAACTCTAATTCATACCCTCAGTATAAGACAGAACTTAAATTAATTTATAGTTGCTTATTTCCAGAGATGCCACTGTGCATTACAATTTTGTTACTGCTTCATATAACTCATTTCTGTCTAATGATCTTTGGTCTGTTTATGCAGGAAGCAGCAAGAGACCACATTCTGTCAAAAACATTTAATACGACCATGAGATTGAAAGTGCACTTCCCTACATACATTCATTTCATAAACATGTTTCTGCAATAACATGCAGAAAAAAACAAAACCAAGCCAACCAACCAAAACAAACAAACAAACAAAACCCCAGCCACAAAACACCTCAAAACCGCTGTCCCCTCTCCCTAAAAACCCCAAAAATACAAACCAGAAAAAAAACTGTACACCCCACCACTACCACTATCGTAATGCGGAAACATCCTGTCCTTTGTAGAGCTTGTATTTCCTCCTTCAACCACAATCTAGATCCAAAAGGAGTGACTCTGCTCTGTGCCTTGCTGATAGCTGGTTCACAGTCTGTTGGCAGATATTAAAGGCTTATGATTCAACAAAAGAATAATATTCCTGATCACTGTGCAGAAAAATTTGTCTCCTGGCAGGCATTCATCAGCTGCAAGATTTTTAAAAATAACAAGCATTAGTTAAAAGATAAACAGCATGCTATTAACTTCTTTAGAGCACACAGCTCTAAGAAGAATGTGAGAAGAATGTTAAAAAAATTAATAACTGTCTTCCCCATTTCACTCTTAGGAATCCTGTGAAACTCCCTTAGTTGCATGCTTGACTTTCTGCCTTAAGCTCTAGGTGAAAGGTAATGAAGGTAAGAGACGAAACAAGAAAAGTCATTGTTGTGCCTTATTAATGCCAAACTCAAGAAATTAAGTGATCCCAAGAGACTTCACTGGAGCCTACCTTGTAGTCTAACCACAAGTAGTTTGGCCTGAGTGTTCCATAAATGGCTTCAAGTGAAAGGAGCTACAGGAGGCAAACTGAAGTCCCCAGACTAAATGTAGCTGCTTTTCTTCATGTGCAATAAATATACACGAGCACCAAGGTGTCTTAGGATTTATTATATGTATTTTCATAGCCAGAAATATCCTACATACTTGTCCTGAGATACAAACTTCTGCAGCTTAAAACCGTTCTTGAAATCATACCAGCTTACTATTCTATTTTTTTTTTTTTTTTTGTATCCTGGAGGTATCCTTGATCATCTGGCAGAGTGCTATAACTCATTCATAGTTTTTCCTGCAGTGGAGGTGTTAACGAGGTCTCATTCCTGGGTAGTTTCCCAGGGCTAAGTTATCTAAGTTTCACCTTACATAACTTTAAATATCTAGCAAGTAGGTGACTCTGTGTGAATTAGACTCACTTTATGATCAGCCTAAAGTAGCAAAGTAGGTCAGATGAACTCTACCCCAGAAAAAAACGCCGACTTCTCTCTCACACTCCTTTGGAATTCTGCTGATAAAAATTATGGAAACGTGTCGCTTTCCCAAGAGGCAGCTTGAAAAGCAATTAGAATCAAGAGGTTAACAGTTTGAATAACAAGGTAGGACACACAAAAGTACTACAATTACAATTCTTACCATGCACATAGTAATGTGCTCTGAAGATCCCTCCTCTCTCCAGTCATGAAGTTTGTGTGCTCCACCTCTTTTTGCCGTGAGTGTCACAATTTGGAAACACATGATACCCCAAGTGCTTGCAGGCTGCCCTCTGACTGGTTGGCAGCACCAGATGTCCCTCCTTTCCTATCTACTCTATAAGAATTTCATAGCAATAAAGCCCATACATTAAATATGCAAGGATCCACGTCTTTTAGCCGCAATTTCATGGCACATAGCCTCCATTTGTTTAACTGTAGTGCCCCAGATGTTTGCATACTGGACTGTGTTTGCCTGTGTCTTGACTCCACCATACCTGTATATAGCACAAATATTTCTGTATATAGATACATAAAGACATAAATTAAATATACATGCATATATTCATAAGAATGTAGAAGATTTATAACCAGTATAAAATATTCTTTAATCAGAGCTAGGGACATTAATAACTAAAGTCTGACTGTGAATAGAAAGCAATCAAAAGTAAAACGAATGTTCAGTCCGCACCCTGCTTTACAAAGCAGCTGGACAAGCCTTCAAAGTTCAGGGGGAGGGCAGGAGGAGAGTGGGCATTATGGGAGAGGGAGACACAAATAAGATACAGCATGACTTGGGCTGTGAACCCATCCTCTAAGGCAGCTCAGGGTGTTCCCTGTGCAACCCCAGGAAGCCATAGAAGAAATCAATCCTTTGAGCTGAAGCAAGAGGCCAGCCCCCAGCCACAGTCGAGCTGGGTGATTGTACAATATGGCTTGGGAAGACTTTGGGTGGGTTTCACACAGACCACACTGTGCATGAAAATGGAAAACAGAAAAAAGCCAGTGTCAGAGGAAGAGGATGGGGGCAAGGGAGGACACGCCACAACAAAAAGCCCTTGAAGTCTTTCTGATACAGACTGCACAAACTGGGAGAACTGGCCAATGGGCCTAAGAACTGGAAAGTGCAATTTTCAGTAAGTTTCACACAGAGAAAGGGGGTGGTCTTGATGAGCTCCCCTTTCCCAAGTTGCAGGTCATTCTTAAAGCTACCTGTAAGACCACCATGCTGTTCAGGCTTGTGCAAAATTTGTTTTCTTATCCTTAAGTCAGTGACCTTATAGAAAGTTTCTAACCTTATAGAAAGTTTCAAAAAGCTCCAGATGACTGACTGAGGAGGCAGAAGTAAGAAGTGTGTCATGATCCGCTGACATTCATGTCCAGGGCCTGACACAGTTGCAGAAAGAGGAGTGGACATAGATGAGACAAAGACATTCTGGGGGAAAAGATTGAAGGAGGTTAACAAACAATTCCCCTTACATGCTGTTAATAAAGTTTTTCTGTACATGAGCTCACATGATTGTCAAACACTGCATTTCTGACATAATCATAGTAGCATTAGGTTGCAGACATGCCTGCATCACTGCTTCCATTGAAATACATTCATTGTGTTCCTGGGAAGGCAGAAAACTTGGGAGATATAAATTGTTACTGTGAACAGAGGGCAAGTGGCAACCTGGCAATCTGGCTTTCAAACCAGGAATTTAAAGGTTATTCAAGGTGGCAAGAAACTCCTTTAGAGGACCAGGTGATTATGGCAGAGGTGAATGTGCAGTGGCAGGCAGGCTTGATAATATGCAGTGTTTTTTCACCTACAACAGTGGTGTTAAGTACACCTTTATAGTGCCATACATATTGGATAAACATGACTGAACATCAGTTCAAAAGAAAAAACAAGCTCTGAACCACTCAGGGTTTAAAAACTCAGCTTTTAAAACTATTTTAGCTGGTGGCCATGCACCTCAGAAATTCAGACTGACAAGAGAAAAGAATTTTTAAATGAAGCTTTAAACAATGTACACCATTTTCCTACTAGTAATAAGTGTAGTATTTCTAGAACATTTCAACATGACAGTTGGAACAAAGACATGTGATTTATTTTACCACATGCAATACTTTTGTGATACACTGATGCATTATGAGAGTTTATGAAGAGTTATAACCATAATTTCCAGGGGTCTCTCAGAGCCAAGTCTGTGAACATGAACCCTTTCAATTTGTGGGAAAGGATGCTCTGCCCAGTGTCAGCAGAAACGATATGGTGGGCCCTGTTCTTCTGGTGGGATGGCATCCTGTGGTGACATCATTATGGAGTAAACACGGAGGTGTAGCAACTGCTGGCAGCCGGTGTCAGACAGGCTATGAACACCCTACTACATCCTCTCCTGTTCTGGAAAGCCTTCTGCTGACATGCATGGGTGTCCCATTAATACTGACTCCAAGATCAAGCCATGCTGCAGAGGCCAGTGTCCTGGTTACAGCTAGGCTAGAGTCAGTTTCTTCTCAGTAGTTGTTACAGTGCTGCATTTTGATTTGGAATGAGAATGGTGTTGATAACACACTGATGTTTTGGGCTTCTGCTCAGTCTTGTTTATTCTAAGTCAAGAACTTTTTTTTTTTCCTTGTCTGATGCTCTGTCACTGAGGGAATATGCAGAAGGAACTGGGAGGGAGCATAGCAGGTGGTGAGCAATTGCATTCTGCAACACTTGTTTTTCCATTTTGTTATCAATGTTATTATCATTTCCCATTATTACTGTCTCTTATTTATTTTCAATTATTAAACTGTTCTAATCTCAAGATACAAATTTTATTTTGATTCTCCTCCCCGTTCCACTGGGGAGGTGGGAAATGTCATGGGGTTGAGAGAGTGGTTGCATCGTGTTTCATCTCCAGCTGGGCTTGGAACCATGACAGCCAGCTATCAGGTGTTTTGAAGACAACACTGAGGAGGTGCTGTGGATGATAGTGCCAGACTGTGTGCAGGGTCTGGGGTAGCAAAGCAGTTCCTTTTAACAGGGCAAAGCAAGAACAATGAAAACGGTGCAGAGTGAAAAGTTTTTCTCTCAATGCCAAGGCAGGCAATCCCCATGAACCCAGCAAATATGGTTTAAGGACCAGTTTAGAGCCTTCAAGCCAATTGCTAGCATTAGTCAGGGTCAACTACCCACCTTCAAGCAAGTTACCAGACAGTACCTGAGAAGCCTTCCCATCACCACAGACACTGTACCTGAATAATATTGTAAAGTTCATGACATGCTGAAGTGAAGACTTGCACAAGACCTTAACTGTGCAAAAAGGAGTCAGAACTAAGACAGGCAGTCACAACACAGACCCAGATTATTTTGAAAGAAGATGAAAATTACTTGGAAAAATATCTGTTAAAACAGGAAATAACAGGGGGGTAGGTGGGGAAATGATGATAGATTGTAAGTTTGCATCCAGTGCTATCTGTGGATGGGGTTTTGAATTCATAAAGTCTCATGACCTTGCTTTTCTATATTCAGTACTTCATCTCATTTTATTTCTCATGGTGAATTTGAGATAACTGGGAGTAAATACCAATTCTGTTTTCCTAGTGAGTGGGATAAGCTAGGATTGCTTACTTACTTGCATCAAGAGATAAATGAGTGGAGTGGCATGTGAGTGACCAGAAATAAATCATAGAATATTTTAGATTGGAAGAGACCTTTAAGATCATTGAGTCCAACCATGAAGAGGGGTTAGGTGATGAGTTCCATTCTGAAAGTGCTGGTACAAAGTGTTTAGCTGTGCACACATACAGATGTCACAGCTGTGCCTTCCAATCTTATCCCAGCTTCCTATTTTGTCCATTTAGCTTTGTCATTGGAAATGATACATTTCCAAAGGCTTGGTACAAAAAGCTCTTCTGTCACATCTCCTCAAGGGATTTTTATAAATTGACCTTAATTGTCAGGTTCATTCAACTGCTTTCAGTACCCTCTTCTTCCCAGATTTTTGCTAGAATTCAATGAATCAGAAACAAGAAGAAATACAGTCAGGCTGAAAATGCCATCAGCTCAAACACTAAATTGAATTCAGATACCCACATTTAAAGCTCTGCTCTATATCTGCATGAGAAAAGCTTAGGTTGTGCCCTGAGATTCAGCTCCATTCCATCCATCTCTTGTCCATAAAATAGGAGCCTTTTGGAGGCAGACTCACTTACCATGCACTTGAAAAAATGCCAGCAGTCTGAGATGGTGGCAAATGAGTCATCATAGAATCACAGAGTCACAGAATCATTTAAGTTGGAAAAGACCTCTAGGATCATCCAGTCAAACTGTTAACCCAACACTGCCATGTCCATGATGAAGCCATGTCCCTTAGTGCTCTATCTACACAGCTTTTAAATACCTCCAGGGATGGTGACTCAAACACTCCCCTGGACAGCCTGTTCAATGCTTGACAAATCTTTCAGTGATTAAATATTTCCCGATATCCAATCTAAACCTCCCCTTGCGCAACCTCATTTTTTCCTCTCATCCTATCATTTGCTATCCAGGAAAATAGATCAACACCCACCTTGGTACAACTTTCTTTCAGGTAAAAAGAGAAAAACAGTTTCCTTAACTCTCAAAGGAGTTCATAAGGAGGAACAATAGGTGAGTACCACAGCACTAGCACAGTGGTAAAAGTCATGGGCTCAGCAGTCTGGATGCATGAGCTGTCACGCTACTGTGGAATTTACTGTCTATGTACTCTCAGGACGTGCAGGAATACCACCACTGACTAGCAGGAGATGTAGTCATGACCTTGACTACATGTCCAATCAAATCAAAATCAGAGTTTATGTCCTCTGGACTGCTGCCCCATGCTTTAGGCATTAGGTTCTCTCTTGATGTGATGCAGGCCATGTGCTGCATGAAGATCATCAGCCTTCCTGATATCTGGCACACAAACCGTGGGCTTTACTGCAGTTAATACCTTTCCACTCGCCTCCCCAACAGACTCCTCTCCATAAAATTCCTGCATCTTGCCGTTGGAAAGGTGCTAATTTCTGAACAACTTCTTCTCTGAGCTCTGAAAGGTTCCTTGTTCTGAAAAAAGGCTGTGAAGACTGCGACGTGGTCACAGGCTGAAGGCTTTAAAAGAGCACCTGCTAGAAACATTGTAAGGTCTCTCCTTTGCTCACACTGCTGTGTGTTCTCCCACTGCCTCTGCAACTGCTAAGAAATCTTCTGGGTTTCTCAATATTTCCAAACTTCTCAATGCAGCTAAAGTGATTTCAGAGATTTCTCATCTCAGTTGTCTTTGTTTGACCCGCTGGCAGGCTAGAAAACAGCTCCTTTACTTCCAAGGTGACATTTCTGTTCAGTCTGAAGACATCTACCTCCCATCAGACTTTCATGTTTGCCTTCGGTCTGAGAACTGGCCACAGGTGAGTGACACACAGTCTTCTTTACTTGAAGAAAAATGTGGAAATGAAATGCAGATGTCTGCTGTTACACATTGCATTGTTTCCTCCAATTCCTTCTTTCTCAAGCTTTCTGTTTTAAGGCAAAATTTTTTTAACAGGAGTAAGTTGAATGTAAAATGTCAGCTGGCTGAGCCTGGTTTAGCAGTCAGCTAATATCAATTGGTTTCTGCAGTCAATTCATTTCCACAGGTCACCCTCAGTTCCTAATTTCCTGCCAGTTTTATTAACTTAGACAAATACGTTACCTTTTCTTGTCACAGATCTAAGAGTCAGCCAGAATACTACATTGAGCACTTCATTTGAGGTAATATGAAATAGCATACAGTTGAGATAATATGAAATAATATGAAATATGAAATAATATGAAATAACTCTGGAAACACCAAAATTAGGTGACTTCTTGTATAACTGAAGACACTGTTTTCACCATTTCAACAGTAATTCTAACTACCCACAACATCTTCTCACTGTTGAAGAGGTTCTCCCGGTCCCTACACCTTTGAATTCCTCATGTGGGTGCATAGGCCAGTTTCTCAGGTCATTGAAACAACTCAGAAACCACTTCTATGTCAGTGAAATAATGCAGATTTTTGCTTACTGATCTACTCAGTTTACCTACCAATGAAGAAAGCAGGTTTTCAGGTAAAATTAAGAATGTCTTTTGATTGCTTTCTAGCATCCACAGTCAGGCAGAAAAATTCATTTACCTAACACAGATGTTTTAGCAGTTGAGCAAGGAAAGAGATGATTGCAGGTTGTAATACTTTGTTGTTGATGTGTTCCTCATTAGGACCATATGTCCACAGCAATTATAAAGCACTGTACAAAACCACACTTCTATGTCATTGCTGCCCTTCCTGAACTAGCACAAACTATAGACAGAAGAACCTTGTCATACGTTTGCCTGTACTTGCCTTTGACTCTGCTTGTTCCACCTCCATTTTCTTGATTGCAGCTCCAGCCCAGCCACAGTGTCACCTCTCTCAAGGCAATAAATGTTCTGCTGATGTAACCATGCTGTTATCATTCTTTGCATTTTAATCTCTTCAGAAGCTGAGATAGCAGCTGGGAAAACATTAATCGTATCGAAAGAGGTTTACATAAAAAGTTGCAGAATCTTTCCCCCACTTATAGTAAAGAAAATTGAACGACAAACAAAAATCTGGTTATTAAATTACTTTTTCCCTGGTTAGTGTTATTTAGCAGATCTATAGACTTCCCCTATGACAGGGAGGTAGGAACCTGGTGATCTGGAAAGGTGCACTCCAACCCCCAGCACACTATGATTCTATTCCATGTGGATTGATACCGGGGCTGGGAGAGATCAAGCTTCCAATTTAATATTTTCTTCTTTTTGGCTTGTTTCATGAATGAAATCCTTTTTTCTTGTATAAGGTTAAATATATTACCCATGGATAAACTGTTCTGGGTGTAAGAGTAGGCTGGGGTCTCGTGTCTTGCAACATTGATTTTATTTATGATTTTAATACTTGTATCAATTCCCATCCTCAAGGCCACGCTGAAACACTAGTCTTTACTGTTTCAAGGTTTGTTTTTACTTTAATGGAAGATTCATTAATTACTTCATAAATACTTAGTCATTTACCACATGTGAGTGTGCTTCTTTGTTTTTAGGAGCGTAACTTCTATTTTCCTGTATTTTGTAAAAAAGACAGCATATTTTACTGCCTTTCCCAAAGACATAAGGCTTCCATTGGCTACTCTTGTCTCTGTGTGACCCTATGTCCTGATTCTGATTATGTCCTAACAGCTTCAGAGCTACTCACTGGATATTTTTTTAAAAGGACACCTTTTGGTGAATGTAAAGCTGGATGTTTACAAACATGGTATTATAGGCCTTGCATCAGGAAGAGGCTTCCCTTGCATTTTGTCTGGGGCTGATTCCTGCCATGAGGAACAAATACTTCCACTTTCAGGGAGATTTCCCAGAGCCTGTGGGGAAAAAAACCCTCTGTGTTAATTCTGCTGAAAACAAAAAAGCGTCAGGAATATTCTTTTGTAGGCAACCTCCAGGAGCATTCACTCTGTGTGGTGTACATGCTGCCTACCAATACAGAGCGCAGCACTGTAAAAGCACAAATAAAGCTAAAGCAAATCTTTTGGGCATGCAAGCACAGAAAAAAGAAAGAAAAACCCAAACCAGAACATTAAAAAACACAAAGGATTTTATTTTCTTCTTCCCACCAGCAAGCGATGTCTGGCCACTTCCTGGGAAGCAGGGTTTCAATACATGTTAGCAGATGCTCCAAAAGGCAAACACCATGAGCAATGAATGCCACACCTTCCTCCCCCTTTCCCTTAGGTTTTGTACCTGGACAGACATCCTGTGATGTGGAATACCCCTTTGGTGAGTTTGGGTTGGCTGTCCCAGCCGTGTCCCCTCCCACGATCCTGCCCACCCCCAGCCTCCTGGCCTGTGTGGGGTGGAACTGGAGAGAGAGGCTGGTGCTGTGCCAGCACTGCTCGGCAGCAGCCAAGGCACTGCTGTGTTGTCAACACCTTTCCAGCCACTAATGCAAAGCACAGCACCGTGAGGGCTGCTGTGTGAAAATGAAATCCACCTCTGCCAGACCCAATACACTCTGACATAAGGAGGTGGTACCTTTCTGAGGAGGGAAGGAGGGATAGTGCACAGGGATCCATTGTCAACTCTTTAGATTAGGAAAGATGCTAATGTGTGAGCTAATTTTTTCCAAGGGGAACTAACTGAATTATTGAGTTTAAATAGCTGCTTGCATTTATATCCATATAAGCATTTGTGCTGGTTGGGGATTAGGCATAAAAAAATGTAGAGGAAATAAAGGACAAAAGATGGAGAAGGAAGGAAGGAAAGAAGGCAGGAAGGCAAGAAGGCAGGAAGGAAGGCAGGAAGGCAGGAAGGAAGGAAGGAAGGAAGGGAGTTAAAATGAAATTATAATAAATCCAAATATCTTCTTTCTAAATAAAGAACAAGTGTCATACACCCTTCTAATGTCCATGGGTGAGATAGCTTCACTATAAAGAGCAAAGTCTGATCAAGACTGGCTCAGCTAAAATAGCAAGGCCTGGAGGGAGATTTATTCCTGTTCTTCTTCCTTTTACCTCCTAGGAAACCAGAGAGCAAAGCAAATTGCAACAATTTGTGACTGTAAAGCAAACACAGAGTTCTAATTATATTGTTTTTCACCAACAGTTTCTTTAAATACACTGTCCCAGCTTGTGTTCGCTTTTCTAAAGCCCATTAGTTCTGTCAGTAGTGTTTTTCCTGGAGGAGAAAGTTATTCTAGCTGAAAAGCCTTTGATTATTTTCATTATTATCTGAGGCACTGGCACGACTTACAAAACATTCACTATGGCCTCTGGCCTCTTCAAATGCTGCTGTGTCTCTTCAGCATCCGTTGATTTGGTTTAAGAGTTTCATCTAATTCAACTGACAGAAAATAATTTAGTCAGGTCTTAAAGCAGGTTTCTTTCTTGACCTACAAATCTAATTTCCAATCAGCAGTTGCTCTTTGGTTGATTTACAAATTTGGACATAGACAGACAGATGGACAGATGTACTCTATTCTGGTGCCCTTTATTTACTTTGCATTCTGGATGTCATGACATATGCTCACATGGCACATCCTTGCACATACTTTTTCTTTTACAGTGCTGGCTGTATGTACACTCTGAACAGTAGCTGACTGACCACTGATTATTGGTCTAAGTGTTAAGAGGAGAGCACCAACACCAAGGCTCTTTCTCTAAGGATGATCAACAAAGGAGGAAAGCAGATTAGGCAGTTTTCAGTTAATGTCTGTGCTGAGTGGTTCTGACAAACTGCAAAAATAACATGCATTTTGGAAAAGTGCCTTGTGTCATGGCTTACATGAATATCTTTTTCTTCCCATTTTTTAAGCTGCTTCCATCTTGCTACACTCATCCTTCATCTCCAAGTATAAGAAACCAGGAAAGGCAGGCAAGAGTCCACCATGGATGAGTTGAGATCTGATGGTCAAACTGAAGGACAAGAAAGAAGTGCACAGGCAGTGGAAGCAGAGACATGATGATGGTGTTTTATCTTTATAATTTGCTTTGTCATGAGCTTAATATATATGTAAATTAATGTAGCTGTAAAGTCATTTCCTTTGGCTAATGCCAGATGAAAGAACACCTCCCATCAGAATATTGCTGCCGTTAACTTAAGAAATGGCAGTAATTACGAACAGCTTTTCTGTCAGAGGGAAGAACAGTGCATTTAAAATGCCTCTTAGTTTGTGAACATTCAGCCTCTTACAGTGGAGTTGGGAGAAGGCCAAAGTGTAACATTTCAGGTTGGTTATGATGTGTAATCACTTGTACTGCTGAAATACCCCTATGTGGGATGAAGACCAAGGGCCCAGGAAAGGGCTAAGCCTTACTATCTGCAACCTGTCCTGTGTACCACTGCGTTATCTTTGCAGGTGGAGATACACATAACTGACATGGAGAAAATATGACGTAGCTGGAGGACCTGGTCTGGTGGAGACAGAATGGTCCTCTTTCTGTCTCTGAAGAGCTGAGCAGAACTAAAAAAATTGTATGACCAGAAAATTGAAGTATGCTACAGACCAAAATGAACTTTTGCCTCACTCAGGGTTATTTAAATATTAAAATGTATCATATGCTAATAATCTTTATGAAGTACATGCTACCACATATATGACTTTATTGCTTAAGTCTCTGTCTAGATCATGCTATATGTAAAGAACTGTAGGAGGATAATATTGGGCTGTATATAAGGAGGGTAGAAATTTCACCTGGTTAGGAGGAAGACCAAAAATGACCTTGACAACAGCTGATGAAGACAATACTTGCATCTTCGCACTAGTTCTCCTCCTTCAATCCATCTTGGATCGGTGTGGGAAATCCTCTCAGTGCATATTCTGAGTTGCAAAAAAGTGGTTATTAGAGTAGCAGGGAATCCTGCAGCCTAAACATCATATGCAGGCTCAGATGGGTAGATATAAGCAGGAAAACTATGTAAGAACATGTTTCACACAGTTGTATTTGAGATGGAAAACAAAACAACAGAATTCTATTACAATTCCCCAGTCTCTGCCAGAAACAAGTTGCTCCCTCAAATGCACAAAGGTGGACAAGTCCATATTGGTGTGTCCTTGCAATTTTCACTAGCAGGTCTCAGGAGCAGAGACCAATTTTTGGTCCACAACCGCACAACTAGTAATGCATAGCATATTGTGTGGGATATTACCTGACTGTTGGTGAGATGCTCAAAGAACTGAGCATCTATAAATGCATTGTTGGAGTTTGTGTAACTCCAAGGTTCTGAAATTACTCATGACAGAGTGCCCTGTTCCTCTGTAGATGAATTAAATCAGGGCCATAATTAGGGGCTTGATACAGCACTGTGGGTGTGACCTTGTAATGAAGAAAATCACTTTGAAAAGAGAAAGAATCAGAGATTCAGAGAATTTGTTCTCTAATTTTCATCAAAAAGGTCCTTGAAATGCAAAACAATTGTGACTAAACATGAAACATTCATTCTAAGTAACATGAGAGATGGTTAATAACTTGACAGTGTCTTTTCTATCAGTTTCTGCCTAAAATACGAAAGATAGGAAATAATATCAATTCAAGAAAGAGGATTTATCAGTATGGGCTTTGTCTCTTTCTGGGATAACATATTTTTGCTTTTTTATCCATAGAAATTGTTCATTTTTCAAAACTGACACAAATACAAATAGCCGTATCCAACCCATTATCTTACTTTCTTTCTTTTAAGGAGTTAATGGGGAGCTACCACATAAAGTATGGTGACCTAACTACGAACAAGAGTCCAGGAGTGTTATAACTTCACAATTTGCATAACTGAGGAATGAACAAGGGTGGGTGCTTCACTGTGTTTGACATTTGAGAAGAAGAAAGAAGGGATCAGGGATTCAAATGGTGGGAGCTGCTGGACAGCACCATTGCAGAGAAGGACCTGGGGGTCCTGGTGGATAGCAAGCTGACCGTGAGCCAGCCGTGAACCCTCAGGCCACCAGCAGCCTGGACTGCACAAGGAACAGAACTGTCAGCAGGGCAAGGGATGAGATCCTTCCCTTCTTTCTCTCAGCAGTGTTGAAGCCATGACTGGAATGTGGGGGTTCAATTCCACATTCCCCAGTACAACAGAGACATTTGCTTTCTGAAGAAAGTTCAATGAAGGCACTGGAGCATCTCTTGTACAAGAAGATGAGAGAACTGTGACTGTTCAGCCCAGAGAAGTGAAGGCTCAGGAGAGCATTACCAATGTGTGTAAATAGTTGAGTGAAGGGAATAAAGAAGAGGGAGCCTGAAAATTCTCGGTGTTACCCAGTGACAGAATCAGAGGTAATGGGAGCAAGCTGAAACATGAGAAATTTCATTAAAGCATAAGAAAAAATAAATTTATTTATGAGGATGATCAAAGAGTGGAATGGGCTGCCCAGACAGATTGTGAAGTCTCCAACTTTGCAGACATTCACAGTCCAACAGGAAATGCACTGGGATATCTTGGTTTTTCAGACTCTGCTATGAGTGGAGAGATTGTCTACTGTCAGTTATAAAACAGAATGGAAGAATACCTCATGCTGTTAGTTCAGTGATGCAAACCCATTTAATTCAAACCCATTAGTAACAGGCCCAAAGGGTCCTTGCCAAAGTCATGACAAAGTCCATCTGTGTAAAAACAGGCCCAGGATTCTTTGCTTTTTCTTCATAACAAAAAGGCATCCTCTGACCCATATCATTCTGCTATCTTGCTAGAATAGCCAAGAAACCAAGGATCTGCAGTAAACTGAAGTTCCAAATCTTAACTCCACAGCAATGGTGTTACCTCCTTTTTAACTGGAACCTAGGATGTTGACTACACTGTGCAAGGCAGTTTGTCTTCCTTTGATGAAGGCATATGAGTCCCCCTACTTCTCATAAAGACTTCTAATGTGTAATATCCTGAAAAAAATGAGATCTACTCTTCACTTCTTTTGAACTACCACTTCTTAAAAAAGTGCAAATTATTACAGCTAATGTGCAACAGAAAAAACACTTGTTTTTCTTCAGTCAGGAAAAACCCCCAGACAATTTGCAATGGTTCTTTTTTTTTTTTTTTTGATGCGTGATTTAGATGCTGGACTAAAACCCAGGCATTCAGGGAAATTTTATAGAGAGAGAAAGAAAGAGTAGAAGCCATTTATCCCTGTTTTTTGTTTTTCAAATATAGATTCCCTCTCAGGGATTCTACTGTTCTGGAAAAGCCTCTCTTAGTCCTGCAGAGTTCTATGACATTTCATTATACTCTGACTTCAGTTTGTAAAAGATTTGTTGAAGCTTTCACTGCTCTAATGAGTAGGAACTAACATTATGATGCTTCCAACTGATCTGTTCCACAATTTTATTTTCTGGTTCGCTTTCACCTTCTGGACTCAGACACTTGAAGAACGAAACTTTCAGCCATGTGTAAAAATAGACTTTCTTTTCCTGATGCAGTCAAACTGTACAGTCTGTAGCAACTGCCAGGATATCTGACGAGATAGCCCTGGTCTTTTTGTCTTCTTCCAGAAAGTCAAAAAAAGA
This sequence comes from Corvus brachyrhynchos, assembly GCF_000691975.1. Classification (NCBI taxonomy): domain Eukaryota; kingdom Metazoa; phylum Chordata; class Aves; order Passeriformes; family Corvidae; genus Corvus; species Corvus brachyrhynchos. The sequence continues at coordinate 4,054,224 of NW_008238355.1, forward strand.
CCAAAGACTAGTTTATTCTCTTCATGGGGTAACTGGGGTTTATTATGTTCTGGTTTTGTTGGATTTTCTTCAACCTTTTAAAGAAAATCACCTGCAAGAACCATTCCACTTGAAACTGTCACACCTCCCTTTTGGAAGAGGCAAGATCCTTGAAAGAAGAGACTGAAGAGCTCATTGTAGATATACTGATCTAGCCTATGACATTTGAATTATGGAAAAGCTGCTGGGAAGGAAAGTGAGTCAGAACATCCCCTGTCCCTCTGAAGCTTGTTTTCTTCATGAACAAATTTTGAATAATTTCTTTGATATTACTTTCACTCCATTCCTTCAGAGTCCCCACCTGGAGCAGATTGGTAAATGTGAGGAAGAGATAGTTCTTACTCTTTGAACAGTCTACACAAACAGAGGAGACAGGAGACATTAGTGCTCCATCACAAAACCGTTGTTGCTATCACAGTATTCTTGTTGTTATGGCTAGTAGTTCCTCTGATTAACTATTCATTTTAACATTTTAACATTTGTGTTTACCTGGAAGCATATGAACACATCAAGAAAAATAATAAACACCTAGTTATGGATAATGTCTCTAGGCAGGTTGCCATCCCAAGCTTACCCCATTCAGGCTGGAAATCCAGTGCAAGTCTTAAATATTTTTTCTTGGCCAGTGCAATAATCTCATCCATCTGAAATTCAGTGAATGATAGTGGAAGAATTGCAGTTAGTAGCTCTTGGAAGGCTGCATTGTGCTTGGTCAAATTACACTAGATTTAATGGGGTTGGCAGTAAGACACTTGGCACAGAAGACCTTGCAGGCTGACTGCAGAAATCAGGCTTGGAAAGTTTCTGGTTTAGAGAATAGCAGATTTTCTACTATTCACTTCCAAGAGCATCACCCACTTTGAACTCTGTTCTCACTGCATGCTATTACCCGAAAAAGAGAAGAGATTTATGGCATGTCCAGCAACATGGCCTGTCTGAGAGTTGCCCTTCTTCCCCATCAGAGATCACAAATTTACAGTGACTAAATAGCATAAATATTGCCATAGGTCACCCAGTTTTCATCCCATACAAATAAAATTATATTCTGTTTGATGTCCTTTAAGGAATCTGAAAGTCCCAATCTTTTACAAACCTGTCCAATACATGATCCTGTAACATGACTGCATATTGTCTTTAGTAGCTCACCTCTTGCTTAAGTATTGTCTTGACTCACAGGAAAAATTTGTTTGTAAAATGTGAAACCTAGAAAATTGTGTCTGAGGGAACACAGAAAAAGAGAAAAATAAGTCCTAGCTGTGCTGATATGTCCTCACTGAATCTCTTCAATAGGTAGAAAAAACATCTCTGTGTAGCTCCTGCTCAGAATAAAAGAGTCAGACATCATTATAGTGTGAATCACCAGCAAAGGTGTCTTTTTCCCATCCTAACAAATCCATTTCCCTCAAGTATCCTGATTCTTTTCTCTCACAAAGGTGTGGGACTGTAATAATTTTTGACTTCAAAAACGATTCTTAATCCATTTAAGTTTCTGACAACCAGATTGAAACTCTCATGTCCTGATAAATGGAATAAAATTGGAAACAATCATTCTATTTCTAAACTCCAAAATGGTGAGGGAGATGTCTATGAAGCCTAAGCAAGGTTTCTTGGTGACTCTAGCAATACGTGCCATAAGAAAGTCACATTTCCAAGCCCGTCTGAAGAACACAGTTTCTTTCTGGGGAGAACTGGTTAATGAGATGATCAGAGTAGGAAGTCTGACAAGTACCCTTAATGCATTCGTGCAGAGACAAAAGTGTGTCACTGTAACCCAGAGACAGATGTCTCATTCCTGCCCCATACTGATTCTTCTCTCTGGACTCTGAGCAGTTGTCTTTTGGTGCTCTGCTCTGCTTTGGGTCATTCCATAAACCACTGCCTTGTTTGAATTCAACTCATACCCACTGCCTTGTCACAGAAGAAGTGACCCATACCACAGAAATCTTACCTTCCTTTCCCTAGTCTAGAACAGACTTCCACAAGGCAGGAATAGCCAGAATAGCCATGTTCAGGTACATGATGTGGCAGGTATTCCTAAAGTGTATGCCCAAACTGTAAAGCATAAAATCCCCAAAGGAAGCCCTAAAAGCAAAGATGGTCAGATAATGTTGCTGTGACTCTGAGCTGCTGGTGAAAGGAAGAATATTGCATACAATATCCTCAGTCTCTGCAAGAGCAGCTGAACAACTGAATTAAAATTAAGTAACTCAGGTAACTGCAAAGCATTCACTTGCAACCAGTATCCTAATCTGCCCCATTCCTAGATGTTTATGACATCTTTCTGTTGCTTCTTTCATTGTTTTAAGCTGCCCCTTTTGGGGACTCATGCATCATAAATGGAAATGTAGAGGGAAATCTGTGGAGAGGACTGAAATTCCTTCCTTGTTCTTTCAAATTACAGCATCAATCAGGAAAGCATGTGAGATGTCACAGAACGTGGATAGGCAGAGATCACAATTTAATGTGGTGCATATGTGCTCCAATCCACTGCAGGTCAGTGCATATGAGCTTTGAAATGGTTCACAAGGCATGTGAAATGTGCCAGGGAAATGGCACATGCCAAAAGTTTAACATGCTGAAACTACAGAGTACCAGATCAGGACATGTGCCTTGTAGGAAACTGTAGTCTGGGCACAAATGGCCAGGCAGGATAGAGGGTGGAGAGGATGCTAGGAAGTAGAGTGTTGTCAGAAGTTGCATGTGGGAAATGAAACAGAGAGAGGCACTCAAGTACACAGGAATTCTGTCAGTGCTGGCTGTGCAACAGCAATGAGGGTATCTTGGTGGTTAAGGCAAACCTGCTGTAGGAACAACACTACTGGGGTGAGGTTAGGTAGACAGGCATCACTTTTACCAGTGAACTATGAATGATGTGCAATTACATTTCATTCAGGGATGTCTCCAGCCTTCGCCAGGTGACAAATTTCCTTGGAGAAGGTCCTTCCATTCCTCTAATCTGCTAACATCCACTTCAGAGAGCACGGGTTATCCCTCTCCTAATTTCAGGCAAGAAAAGCAGAGTGGAGCAGAGCTATCCACTACAAGATCTTAGCAATAGAAGCTCTACAGGCATTCAGAGAGAAGAAAGTTTCCAGGAATCAACCCAAAGTCAGAAAACAAGAGGTACCTTTGCATGTGATTCCACAATAGGTATCCTCCTGTTGTTTGTTTTTAAATGTCAAAGCTTTTAACAGGAACAGAAATTGGAGTCACCAGAGAAAAGAAGCTGCAGGATCCTCAGTAAATTATCAGTGATAAATATTTGAAGGAGATGTAAAGCTTGCTGGCCTGTGAATAAAAGCAGAGTTAGATGCTGTAGACCCTGACTTCCCTTTGCATCCCAGCATCAGGAAAAGAACCCACAGAACAGTGACATATGGGTTAAATTAAAATCTTCCTGAAGATGTGTTAGAGGCTAAAAGATAATGCTTTATGGCTCGTCATTAGAAAACAATAGATGGCATGGCTTTAGTCACCCACACTGTAGCGCCACGCTGGCAAATATCCACTGGAGTCTTCAACATTATGTATACAGGTAGGTGTAACAGATACAGTGAGACTGCTCAGTGTTCAAATCAGGCCGGAAGGCTGCACTCATCCTTGTAAGTTAGCCCAGGAATATCCTAGGCATCTCTAGCAGCATGGCAGGAGTTGACCCCTTAGTAAACTACCTTAGTTTCCACAGCGAGTGGCTGGATGCCAAGTGCCTGTGGCAAATGTTCCCTAAAAGATCCTATCTGGGACAGTGTTCAGCTAATGAGAAACATGGATTGTAGTCTATCAGTCCCTGAAAATATGTTCCAGGAATGCTCCCCTACAAATCCAGACCCATTAAAATAGATACAGATAATATTATTTACAAAATCAGTGCTAAACTGAAGAAGTAAGATAATGAAAATATCTCTAAGTATCTCAATAATCACTATGACACAGTGAATTAAAAACACAGTCTCTGATACTGGGTGTAAAGGAGTCAACAAAGGGGATCCTTGGATTATTCAGATGTGTTTTGGCCATGTCGCTATGTCTTTACAGACATCTAACCAAGTGATGGTAACTTGGAATAGAAATAATTACCTCAGATAAGTTCTTGAGAAAACTACCAAGTCGTTGAAATTCACAACCAAGCAGCATGTTTCCTGTGCAGCACTATCTGGCTATCAGCAAACTTCCAAGTGTAATTTCTTACATTGTCTTAACTGATGCATGGAATAGGGTTGAGGTATGCCTTATGGTCTCTCACACTGCTGGACTTGTTCTCTCCTGCATTAAGCAAAGCTGCAGCACAGGAAAAAATTTTGTCAGTATAACTAAGTCAGTGGAGACGTTAGTGGTAGGAAATCTCTCTTAGATTCAGGCTTTGTGTAGGAAATATTTTTTTTTCTGTTGAAGAAGGTAAGCAAGCAGAAAAAAAACATGCTTAGGCAAAAGCAAAATTACACTGCAGTTCGTTAAAAATAAAAAAAACCTTTAAAAATTAAGGCTAGAAGAAAGTTTTGGGAGAGAAATATAATATAGGACTGATTCTTAACCCTAGTATTTTAATTCAGTTATGTTTTCTGAATAAAATTATATTTAATGTTTCCAAATTATAAAAAGATGTGTGTTTTCCCAGTGAAAGGATAATCTGAATAAGTGTTAAACAGAAAATGACAGTCCCCCTTCCCCAGAAGAGCAAGCAAGAAGACAAATAAAAACTTATTATGCATGCAGTAGGCTAGTATTAAATCCATAAGAAACGCCACTATTGTAAGCTGCCAGGGATGACTGATAAATCAGGTGATTATGTCACAATTCATAGGGAACTGGAAAACTGGACCAACAACAATCTGATGTAGGGCAAGAAGGGAAAATGCAAAGTCCTGCCCACGGAGAGGAAAAGATTCACATGCTCTGGGGCAACCAGCTGGATAGCAGGACCACACAGAAGGACCCAGGGGTCCAGATGGACAGCAACCGGACCATGAGCCTGCAGTGGGCCCTCAGGAGGGTTCAAGGACAAGAGCTGCCAGAAGGCCGAAGACAGAATTCCTCCTCACCAAGTTCGCCTGATGACCAACACCCCAGAGGGCTCTGCAGCCCTTCATAAGGACCCCAGTAGGTTGGAGAGCTGGGCAGAGAAGAACTATCTGAAATTCAACCAAGGGCAATGCAGGGTCCTGCACCTGGGGAAGAATAACCCCAGGCACCAGCACAGGCTAGGGTGACATACTGGAAAGCAGCTCTGTGGAGAAGGACCTGGGGTCCTGGTGGACAACAAGCTGTCCATGAGCCATGAAGGACCAGACAGATAGTTAAAGGACCCGAGCATCTTTTGTACAAGAAAAGTATGAAAGAGCTGTGACTGTTCAGCCCAGAGAGGTGAAAGCTCAGGGGGATGTTACCAATATGTTTAAATAACGAAACAGAGGGAATCAAGAAGAGGGAGACTGACTCCTCTTGGTGGTGCCCAGTGACAGGATAAGAGGTAATGAGCACAGACATATGTAAGAACACACATTTTTGCTCTGGCTGGGGTTGAGCACACAAACAGGCTGCCCAGAGAGATTGTGGAGGCTCCAACCTTGCCAGCTGTCACAGACAAACTGGGCAACCTATTCCAGCAGATCATACATGAGAGAGTGAAAGAGACAGTCTCCAGTTGTTCCCACCAACATCAGCTCTTGTAGCTGTTATGTGACTTTGTGATTCTGTGAGGTGGATCGTGGTGTGGAAATGACTTTTTTCCTGATTTCTGCCCTAGAAATGCAAAACCACTGATTAGACAGAGGTAAGTATTGCATAGTGTCATTTTTATGCCAATTCAAGTTAAGAGTTTAAGTTAATTTTATATTAACATACAGAAGCCCACCAACATCAGCTCTTGTAGCTGTTATGTGACTTTGTGATTCTGTGAGGTGGATCGTGGTGTGGAAATGACTTTTTTCCTGATTTCTGCCCTAGAAATGCAAAACCACTGATTAGACAGAGGTAAGTATTGCATAGTGTCATTTTTATGCCAATTCAAGTTAAGAGTTTAAGTTAATTTTATATTAACATACAGAAGCCTTCTGTGGAGAGGTTACTGGCGTCATTTAAGTCATTTGTAGACCCTACAATATGTTAATAGGAGTGTACACACACCACCCTTTAGAGAGTTTAGTGTACAAAGCACCACCATTCACACTTCACCACTGGAAGATATTTATCAGATCACAGCATTTAGAAACAAAACATTGTTCCAACTATTCAGCAGCTGCTTCTACAGAGCTAAACATTACAGAATGTGGCCCATGGCAATCTTCCTCCAAATACTTAATCTGTTCTTGTTATATCTGCATAAAGCAATGATGCCTTTGACCTCTGGAATATCTGCTTCAGCATTAAAAATCCTTCTGTCAGTGTATAGAAGATTTATTAAAAAAACCACCAAAAATGAAAACAAAACCCCCAGTGATGCCTAAACTGTTTATAAATATGGGCCAAAATTGTAGCAAACAGCATTGTCTCTAAATGAATTACTGTTTACTTTACTAGGAGGAAAAACTCCCAGGAAATAAAGAGTTTCATGCTAGTGTAGAATGAGGTCACCTGCATAATTACTAAGAGTTACTTAATAATTACTGCCAAATGTGATTGGTTTATATTTGGTCACTTACATACACGATTGCTCAGAAAAATTAATTCATGGTTTTCACATTTCTATAAATGGAATGTGGGTCTTTCTCTTATCTGTCTCAATTTCACAGCATGCTGTGCCGTATGAGCTCCCACCTTTCACACCCTATTGGTCTCTTGCTGACATCTCTTTTAACCCTGCTTTTTAGTACTTCCAAAATAATGAACAGTTTTATTTCCCATTGTTCACATGCTCCATTTTGTATCATCTTAAAACAATATTTAGCAGAAGGGCCAGCAAAATTTCTAAAATAATGAGATCTGATTTGGATCCTGTGTAAGTACTTCCACTAGTATAGCCCATTTGTTCTATCTGATTTAAGCAGTTCTTTGTTTGACTAATTTGCTGTTCCCTCTGCAGCCCGGTCGCTTATACAAATATCTCATCTGTTATAACTTTCTCCTGATAATCATGCTAATCAAGTTAAACCAAGCCTGTAATTGTTTCTCAGTCCTGTAGCTTAACTGTTGAAACCCACTCCTGCTCCACAGCCATTTCTGTCAGTCTCCTTAGGAGGTGTAATTTTTATCTGATATGGATAAAATCTTTTGAGTTCCTGTAATACATATAAAGCTGAGAAAACTGCAAAAAAAAAAGTCCACTTTAAACCAAACAAGAGAGCTAAAAGGAAAGACAGAAACACTTGAAGCACAGTAAGAGTATAACCAATTATCCATAAGCTTCTTTTGCCTACCTCTACTCATACTGAGAGCTTGCCCAAACCTCGACCCATCACAAGTATTCTTGTTAGTTTTATTTGAAGAACAGCATTGTGTACATTTTTCTCTTCAACCAGCTTGTAAAACCCTATAATTCTGATATGAAAGAAACATACAATATAAAAATACTGCATTCTTTTCAAATTGCTTCTAACTGTCATTTGTTTTTTTTCTAAGAGCCTATGACAACAACCCTTATGCAAACTGAAATTTGGAAAACATGCTTCTTTGAAGCACACTGTGATTTCCATATTACAGTACTAGCAGAAGCTGTAGACAATGTTACTTTTCTATTTATATTCTAAACAGTTCCCTTTCCATTCCCTTTGTTCTGATGAGCTCTCATTGCTTTCTTTGTTCTCACAAAGTGGAAGGATGACAAAATCTTACCTGAATTTGAGGAGAAGGACAAAGATTTTTGCATTGTAGGATCATGAAAAATGTTTAAATATGAGAATTACATAGAACGTCAGAGGACCAAACTTATGCATGAAACTGTGAACTAGCTTACTGATGTTATCTTTTCAAGGCCTACAGTTGTGCTTCAGAAGAAGAGCAAAGTCAGACCCATACATGTTCTGTCTGGTTTAAGGACCTTTCCCACTGTCACTGAAGTTCTTTCACTCATTGGTATAACAACATATTCTCTAGTGAATTCTGCTAAATATTTGCCAGAAAAACAATGCATGACAAGGGAACACAAAAATGTACAGGTCTGCACTAAGCTCACCCATCTAGCTATTTTATATCTTGACTCTTTCAATTCAAGACTCTTTCAGTGACACGTGGAAAGTGCTGTAGATGAAACTGCAAAGACTCCTTAATGAAAGATGAGAGATAATCCCTGTTCCGAAAGCGTCTCTTTCCAATAGTGTCATCTAAGTCTGCAGAGATGAGGAAGGAGTTGAGCCCAGAAACCTGATGCTAAGCTTTCCTTCCAGAGTGTGCATTCGGATACATACAAGCACTTTGAGATGAGACTAGAGCTGTTTCAAAATGTGTCTTGAAACAGAAGTTCCCATTGATAAGCTGTTAAATTAAAAGGGTAGAAGTCTATGAGACCCCACTGGGTGACACTCTGATCCCATTCTTCTCAGTATTTTAATTATCAACTTGAATAATGCAACCTGCAAAAGTTGTACCCATCCAAAAGTAAGAGGAACATTTATACCAGCCATCTGGCCTCAGGAGCCATGATCCCAACAGAAGAGCTAGTCACTGGCTCTGATGACAGCAAACACAATAATGGATTCCGAAAATAATGAAGGAAGAGTTAAATAAGCAAATAAATGGGGAAGTATCATTTAGTCAACAGAAAGACAGAAAAGGATTCTGAGTTATATTGGAAAAATATTAAGTTTATTTATGTCAGAGAGATGCAGCTTGGCACTGATGTATATTAAGACTACATTGCTATATCTGAGAGGCAATTACATTCTTCTGGTCCATTTCTAAGTTGTGTTAACTGGATAAGTCAGTACTTTTCTGTTGCAATGCTTGGTTTGGTTTAGCAAGCTGCAACCTTCCCAGAGACCACAGTGGGGCTGCTTAGGGCAGGGCAGACATTCCGCCCTCCCATAGTCCTTTTGGATGGCCCCGAGCTCCTGCTCCGGCTAGCTGGGCCCTGCAACACGGTGATAGTAAAGGAGGCGAGAAGGGTCTCTCCATTGAGAAACTTTATTGCTACATGTTGGTCCACCGGTTCCCAGAGGCAGAGTGACCGAGAGAGACCCCATGATCAGGGCACAGGGGGGTTTTCTCAGAGCACAGGGGTGGAGTTGGGGTACAGGAGAGAACCCGAGGGAGTGACCAAGGCTAGGGGAAGGGGTTGCCTACATGGAAGGGGCAGACCTTTAATAGGAAAAGCAGTGGGGAAAATACAGCTCCACACTTTTCCAGGGAGATTCCAGAGCCCAAGAAAGATGAAGAAAAACCGAAAAATCCAGAGAGGCTCAGAAAATATGGCATCTCAGAGAAAGCTGGAAAAAGCTGAGTTAATTTCACTTCCAAAAAGATGTATAGAGCATGAGTAATTTGCTAATGTCTTCCTAATGCTCCAGTTGAGTTTCACTAAACTTGATTCCCCCCATCTCACTAGGAAATGTCATTAGCAGTCAAATGTAGTATGGAAAGCATGGCTGGCATTTCCCATACCAAAATTAGTGGGACCTTGTATATCCTTCAAAAAGACATAGGTCCTGTTCTAGGCCAGAGGATTCTGAGATCAGGATCTGCAGAGGTAGAGACTGAGTCCTCACTTAGAGGACACACACTTCTGGCAGCTCCTTGTAATGATGAGTTTAAAGACCGCATTTCACCCAAGATATGAAGTTTTTGTCTCCCTGTTCAGAAATATCCATCCCTTCCTTACCTGCTGCACATGGAGTCCTACCATGCTACATTACTCACAAAAGTAAAGTGTAAATAAACTGAGTAGCATCAACCTGAGATACTCAGATACTCTGAGTATTGTCATGGCTTAGCATAGTTTGGGTTTTTAGTTAAAGAGGGCTCCATCAGCCACAGAAGTGATTCTTTGCAAAGAGGTGCTTACAGCTTCCTCTAGACCCAATAGAACCAATCAACTGGCCAGTTTGAATATTGGCAACTTTGTTCAGCCACTTGAGAAGCTTGACACACCTCTGTGATCCACATTTAAGAACGAACAAAGCCCGGGAAAGCTCTCTTGCTTCTGGCTTTCAGACAGGTAACTGGGGGCCCGCGTCACGGCTTGGCTGAGATCTCAGCTGCAGCCCCTCAGTGCGGGCCGGGCTGGCCGGGACAGAGCCACCCCGGAGCCAGGCCGGCCCTCACCCCTCCAGTGCGGCCGAAATTCATCTCAGGCCGCTGCCCGGCAAAGAGCAGGTGACCAACAGCGATAAGGGAATTCCAGCTGCGGGGCCGGGTGACATTAACCCTTGTAGGGCTGTAAGCTCCCTCCTGCAGAGGGAATGATGACGCCTGCAGACATCAATCCTCTCCCAAGTCAGAGGAAAAGGAAAGGTGAAGGCACGTGAAGAAAACGCCATAAAGATACCAAAGTCAGTGAAGAAAGAAGAGCTGAGAAAAACCCCGAGAGAGGAGAAAGAGGAGATGCTTCAAGCCTAGAAGCTGAAATTCTGTTGTAAAGCTATGGTGATGGACTATGACACATCAGAGTACCTGTTGTAATTTCATGAAAGCATGGGGGGGTGGAGCGTTCAAACTGCAATTGTGAGCAAAAGTACCTGTGCTGAAACCAGCAAATGATGAAGTAGCTGTGATTTGATGAGAAGCTTGAACAGAGAGAGATGAAAGTGATGAAGACCCTTGCTCCCAGGGAAGAAGAAGACCTCTGTTCCTAGAGATGAAGAAGCTCCCAGAGATAGGTGAAGAGAACCTTTGCTTCTGAACAGCTCAACCTTAAAATGGTACCCCATCAGCTCAAGATTGAACCCTCGAAAGCAGTTGTGGGGAAAGCTGTAAGACAAGGGAAGGGACTTTCACATGCGAGCAGAGAACCATCCTGGGTAGCTGTCTGGCTGTGACATTGAAGCCATGAGAGAACTGTTTCTTGTGGAGATGTCTCCATAGCATGAGCAAGAGAGACTCCTCTCTCTAAATGAACTGAAACAGATTATTATGGAGGTGGTAAACTGACTGAAAATCTCAAGGATTGTCTTTTTACATTGTCAGTGGAAGAAGGGAGAAAGATGGGGGACAAAGAAGTGTTCTGAAGGTTTAGTCTGACTTTTTTTCCTAATTCTTATCTCACAGAAGGAAAATAAGTAAGTAATGGATATTTTGAACCAAACCACTACCGTGTTTAAAACAAAAGCATAAACAAAGGAAAACCCTGTGCTGCCGAATCAGCAAACTCCATGTAACGATCCTAATTGGAAGACTGTTGTACACAGAAGAGCTAGTGATCCATGAAATAGGCAGTGTGAGTGGACAAAAGCCAGGGCTGTGCTCTGCTCTGCTCTGCTGTGTGACATACACAGCCTGGCCTTCAGACTGTCTTGAGCTGTATCTATTAACTACAGGACAAAGATACCTGGGTGACTGTAGCAGAGAAGCCTACAGGCAGGTCCCACTTTATATTGGTGATTATACCACTTGCATGCCCTTGTCTTTGTCTAACAGTAAAGCAACAAGCTCATGTAGGAACCCCATATTCTTGAACAATGAAAGTGTTGAATAGGATTATTTTCCTTGAAGGAAAATACTGTTAGAGGAACAAAAAATGAATAAACTTCCCATAGGTGGATCTGCACAGCATGCCACACCCATTCTACACTGCCCAATTTGACATTACCAGCACCAGAAGTAAGTTTGTCTATACTTTGATTTGTTTCTTAGTGGTACTACCTCTAAAAAATACAATTTTAAGTAGTACTTTACAGAGTCTGAGAATCTTTCATACAGGGTTTATAAAAAACCAAACCCTTCAGGTGCTGAGTCCTGTCATTCCTTTATCTGTATTTTCCACTCCAAATCCTGAAATGAACTATCATTACTAGGACTCCTCAGAGATATAGGATATGATGCTGTAGGATATGTAATTATGTTGCCATGCATCTTCAGGGAAACACTAGAGTCCATGTTAAAAAGGGTTGAGATGGCAGAAGAATATTGCTTAATCCATTGAACCATAAGAAAGCACCATTTTGCACCTTTCTACTCAAAGAATTTTTGCCTTATACTGAAAAAGTAGAAAAATGTTTCTGTTTGTAAAGAAAAAACTGTCTTTGTCAGTTGTTTTTTACAATGCCAGATTATGTTTGATAGGTTCATTCCAGTAATAAAACTTCTCAAAATTATAATTTATCCAGTGTAACTGAAATCTGCATATCCTTACAAATCCACTGATATGAGTTCCACATCAGTCATGGAGTGGAGAAGGGATTCTGCTGTGGAGATGACCATCTGCTGTTTGCTTCAGGTGTTGCGAGGTTTGGGCAAGAAGCAGGAGTCATAACATGCAACTTTCTTCATGGGCAGGAAAAACAATTTAAAAAAAATTAAAAGATCATGCTGGAAGCCTTATTGTGGAGGCAGCAATACTTTCTGGTTGTGATTAGAGGAGGGATGGGGCACTGCTTCCAATTTCAAAGAATGGCATTACCACACGGAGTTAGTGTCCACTCACAGGTGAAAATAAATGACTCAGACAAAGATATGGCACCTCTGCAGTTGAAGCCAAAACCACAATAGCATAACTATTTATTGGGAAAATGAATGGAAGTTCTCTGTCTAGTTATTGTATGTGAGAGACACATAATAGTGAATCTGCCTGGAATAAGATTTTAAATAGTCTAATAATTCCCACAGCTGTTTTATCTGTTGTCTCTTCATAAACTGCTACCTCCTCTATGGACCTCATTACCAGAAGCTCTTTTAGCTTCTTTTTCTGACAGAGACTAATGAAACTTCCTAAGTTTATTGAGTGAAATTATCAAATGATAGTTACACATAGAGACACCAATCCATACTTGTCCAGGATCAAGAGGGTTCTTCACATTTCCTCCAAAGGATTTTGCATCACACTCTGATCTGTAAGAGAGATGTTGTGCAGTACACTTAAGAATGAAATTAATGCATTGTGCAAATACATGCAAATTTTGTACAACTTCCATGATTATGTTCCTACCAGTCAGCATGCATTTTAATGCATTCTTCCCGCACCTGGTGCCTGAATAACAACTAAATTGCACACTATCAACAGAGCTTATTTGCTTTATTGAGTTATAGATGCATGAGCAAGAGAGGGATCCAAAATGTTTGTGCTTCATATAATTCAGATTTTCACTTCAGAACTGACTGTTTTTCCTACCTTCCCAGACTTCTTCCAGCAAAATCGTCCAAGAACCTGCTAAGCATCTGCAAGGACTCTCACTCCTTTCCTACCATTTGATTTGTGTGCATATGTGTGGGCACACTGCGGCATGAGCTTGACTAAAGTGGAATAAAGTCCCAAAATAGCAAATTGTGGGCTATACTTCAGGTCAACTGAATAATCACAAGACAACTATTTCTCTTATCAGAAGGACAACACCCGAATCTGCACAGGAGTTGCAACAGTGTCCACAGTGGGTTTCTGGTCCTTACAAATTAATTAATTAACTGTAAACCGCAGTGAACCACAGTGTTTACTCCAACTGGCCCAGCAAAAACAAAGAGGAAAGGACAGGTACCTTGAAGCATTTTCTGTGAGAAAAACAGCAGTAATGCTATATCCCTGAGCATCTGTGTGAAATGTTACCATTTGTTTTCGTCTGCAAGTATTGCAGTCTGCCCAGCTGTCAAACCAGGATGCCACACTCAGCTCTGCAGGGTCTTCATAACTACAGCTGCACTGAAGAAAATGTCTTGGTCACAGAAGGAGACAAGCAGGCTCCATTACTGAGCAAGTGTTAGTAACAGGATCAGCTGTTGAAAAGAATTACAAGTGCTGGAATAATCATTTCCTTACATATTTAGCAAAAGAGATTCTCAAAGAACCACATGAAAGGAGCAAGAACAAGCATCTTATGTTTTGTTGCCCAGAAACACATCTGCAAGACTGAGCTGAAGGGTTTTTTTGCACAAGCTGAAACTTTCAAAGTGAATTCAGAGTCCTATATAGAACATTTCATGGAAATCCAAATTAGGCCAACACGACAGAGGTGACTGGAGAAAGTAAAAGTCTCAGCTTAGAAAGATAGAAGCAAGAGCGAGTGCTTTCTACTTGGTGGAGAAAGTTTTCTCCTCGAGGGCTGAAGAGAGAATACAAAACCAGCCAAAATGGACCTCAAAGCGTGGGAGGATCCTGGAAGTAGGTGTGAGAGCTGCTCACGTTACTAGGAGGTGATCATGACAGCAGTGCATTTCAGCCTACTGTTTTACATTTCAATACACTGTGAATTACTGCTGAGTATGGTCTAGGCAGCATTTCCTATCATGTTTCTTTGATATGGAAAATAATTTAATTTGTTAAAATACAAGTAGTTTTTTCTCTGATTTTGAAGTTCTTCAAAAGCTTTGTCAGTCCAAACCATTCACAGTTTTCATGCTTTGATCCCAGGGTCTGAGCTCATCTTTAGCTCTAGTCCCTGCAGTAGCATCATGAGATGAAAAATCAGCTTCCACAAACAAAGAGCTAACCAACAGTTTTCCTACAGTTATAGGAATAAAGACCTAAAGCTCTGTGTTCTAACATTTAAAAGTGTTTAATTTTGGCATCTGAAACAGTTTGTATGCATCAGGTTTGCTTAAAAGGAAACATTTTGAAATGATGTATCATTTCCCTTTTCGACTTTGTGATTTTTTTTCGCTGGTTGGAGTCTTGAAAAGTTGAAAATGTTAGGTTCTCAAGCTTTCTGTGTGCTGGAGACCTCTAAAAGCCCATTATTTAAATGAAAAAAGGAAATAATCTCGTAACTTCAGAAACTGGTGTTTTAAGACAGGACATCTGATGAAATGCGAAGTGCCAATCATTCTGTATTGCTTCACATCTCTTCAGGAACAGATCTCTAGCCATTACACCATGCTTGCAAGACTCACTCACCTGTATTGGAGAGTTAGTAATCCCAGGGAGAACCATGGGAGCAGGTTACACAGAATTTGCATAATGTATTACCAACATAGCTCAGAAGATGCACTTGACAATTCACTGCACAAAATCTTTCTTATTCCTTCTGAGACAATGCTAAAGAGGTTGCAACTACCTGCTATATCTGAGTAATAAGGTTTAAGACTCAACTCATGCTTTATTCAGAGGATCAGATTTGTTTGACAGTTTTACACCCTCAGGTGTGATTTAATTAATGTTGGGGGGTAAGCTAATAGTTGTTTTTTTCTTCCTAGTGACTAACTCCACTTAGGTGATGAAAGGCATTACTATTACCTGGTACTGCATCATCTGGTCTCCTTTTTTTTCTGTCAAAATCATCAGGTGTAACAAAGAGTTTTGTGGTTACTGTAAAGGCCCTACTATCTAGTGCAAATTGAATTTCCTAGTGTATTTCTAGGCTTTTCTGGTTTCTGGCACACAGCTTAATGTCAATAGATGATCACTTCTCAGTGACTGGAAACAAAAAGTTTGAGGCAATAATGGTGTATGCCTCACAGTTCTAGCTACATTGCCTGATCATGTCCCATTTCACTGTCAAAAGACCAGACAACAGCTTCAGTTTCATCAGCAGGGTCCAGTGCCCTCCTCCCCAGCCCCCAAATGAAAACAAGCATCAGCATCTCCACCAAGAAAAAACCATAGTGAAAAATAATTTGTAATAATCTGTAACCTACAAGAAATTCAGGGTTCTTTCTAAGACTTTATGGTGTGTATGAGATACCCCCTGCAGACAGAACTAAGCTATAAAATGTGAATTGTCATATCAGTAACCATTAAACTTGAGTCTGTTATTCTCTTAACATTATGACAGCATGGAGAGGGGAAGTGTCTCTGGTAAGACACCAAGGAGATACAGTCAGAAAAAAACCCTTCCCTGAAGTATCTGCACCTCGAACAGGTGACACAGGATAGGTTTCACTGATGCTGGCATGAGTCTAGCAGAAGAGGAGACTTCAGGATTCGTGTTGCCTTAATGATATAACAGTGTCTGAGGTATTATGATATGCTGTAGCCTGAATGATTTTGGTCTTATTTCTTGATAGACTCAACTGAACCAAAAAAAACCCCCCACAAGATACAAAGTAACATTTCAAGCCTCAAAACCAAGAACTAGAGAGTCTCTGTCTCCTGAGCTTTGTAGCACAGACGACTCAAATACACCTCAAGTTTGATAGAGCAAAAAGAAAAGCTTACTTGACACCCTAGCCTTCACCCACTGCCAGTGGGACAAACACTGGATGCCAATAAGCCTTGGAAAAGGAGGAAAAACCTGGAGAGTAGAGTTCTTGCAGCCTACTATACTTTCCTATGCCACAAGCAATAGATGAAAGACCACTAAATTCAAACCAGGCATCAGTACATCTCTAAACTACTGAATTGCCTACAGCCATTGAGGTACTGCTTCGCTAATACTTGAAATAAATAGAAGAAGTGGGAAGAAATCATTTCATCATAAATGCAAAGTAAGCCACACACAGGGTTAAAATTATATGCAATTAATTTTATATTCTGGTGGACACAGAAGAATCTTATCTCCAGTGGGACTTAATCTTCCATTTAATGGCAATACCTTCTCCAGCCGAGCCTGCAGCATACTCCGATCTTTGCTGCTTGGGGTAGCTATGTTGCTTACTGACTTCTTTTGAAAATTCTTCAGAGCGTGAATTGTTCATCGTAATGAATAAGTCTTTTGCAGCTCCTGACCTGCACAGAAAGGCTGAGCACAGCCTGGATAAGGGCTAGATATGTAGGAACACACAAGAGAAGGATTTTGAGAGAATACAGACTTTTGCTGCTAAGCCTGTTTCTGAGTACACTCCAGCTTGCTGCTGCTGTCATCTTAACAAGCACATCACACAACAATGACCAGTTAGCTTCACTTAGGCTGCCAGTCAGTTTTCAGATCTGAGCTGTGAAGTGACTCATATAAGGCTTTCCTACTTGACAGCAATAAAAAATGATCCTAAGAGTGCAGGGCTGAATTTAATAGGGAACGACAGTTATCCCTAGCTCAGCCACTTTCTCATGAGAGCTTTCCTAACCCTAACTCACAACGTCTTTCTCTCTCCCTTGAAAGCCATGTTCTGATTCAGTGGCCAGTGATGGAGAAGTCAGCTTTGTCTCCATTGCTGCTCCATTGCAACCAGAGTTGCTCTTTGGCTGCGCATGGATCATCCAGGCCTGATAGCTCAGCCTGCTATTGACACTTATCAAGGGCAAGATAGGTGTCTTGCAGTGGCACAGACTTTTCTACCTCACTTGAGGAGTGTAAATGGTTAGACACAGCTTAGAAGATCAGTAGCCTGAGAGACCTTCAAACAAAGAAGTTGCCAGTCAGCAGAAACAGTCCTGTTCCAGAAGGCAATCCAAATTGCTCCATGGGATGAATCACAGTGATTCCTCTCACTTCCTGGAGGGCTTTTTGTCCTCCACGTTTTCTTTCAAAGAAGTCCAGGGAAACCAGGTTCAGAGGCTTTGCTGATATCAGGAGCTATCATGCTGGCAACTTTCCTCTTACCTGTAAGGCCAGACCTGCTGTCAAAGGAGAAAATTGTATCACTTGATATGATTTATTCTTGACAAATCCATACCAGTTGCTTTATATCCTTGCAGCATGCTTTTGGGTGCTTCTAGATGGAATTATCAATAATATGCCTAAGAATTTTTCCCCAGGTTCAAGTTGTCCCTATGTTCCCATTTCCCCTTTTTAGAAAGAGGTAAGATGCCTGACCTTCCTGGGCTCCTGGGAATTCCTTCAGCCTTTTTGACTCATTAATTACTGTATTTTGGTCTCCTGTGTCCCTAGTAATAAAATCTGGTAGTGAAGAATTGGATCTCAGGAGCTGCTTAAGGGATATTGCCACTCTGAGTGCCCTCTCCTCCAGTTCAATTAGTGAGAACTGGCTAATATTTAGTTCTCTGTGATTAAAAAAAAATAATTGCAGAGCCATCAGATGGGACAGCACTGGCAGTAATGATGTGAATGAATCCCTTTGAGGTTATTGAGGCAGCCAGGGACTCTGTCCCAACTGTCCTGCAGGCAACCCTTTCTGATGCAACTCAGTTAGTTGGTACCTATCACTCAGCGGCTTGTGCTGTAAATCAGTTCCTCAAGATTCACTGAGTAATTGAATTCCAAGCCCTGGGATAAACTAAAGGAAAAAAGAACACCAGTGACTTAAAATACTGAAGAAGCACATATTTAATAAGTATTTCTGTGATTTCTTTTTCTTTTCAAGCTGTGACAGAATTTCATTCTCTGTTCTGTTAATGCAACAGTCTTCAAAGAACCTTAAGCCTTTCAGAGAGTCTGTTTTTGTGTTCAGCCTTTGATTTCTCTTCTATCGATTACCAGGACTGAAAGATCATATATGTCAGGACAGTGACCATGGCAACATGGCATGATTTATTCATTGTCCAAGCATGATGTTTAAAATCACGTCTAAATCAGTGCAACAGGACAAATCACACAAAAAAAATTTTATATATGTTTTAATCATACTTACATAATACATACAAGATATCTAATACATGGATAATATAATATATCTATACCTATATCTATGTATGTTTTATTGTCTGTTAAAACCTGTACCTAACTTCATTGCTCTGCACAAAGAGTCAGCTAGCCTTCCTCTTTGATGTGGATCTGCACAGGGGATCTAACCAGTTGTCACACCCTCAACACAGATAAAGGTCATGATATTGTTAGGAATTTTCTGGTTGGATCACCAGACTTCATTTAAGGTACTAAATTATATGCATGAGATATAGATGCTGCCATATCTTTTAACAAGTTGCTGAAATGTTCGAGTACCCTGCACCTTGAAAAGAGGGAACCTCATTTCTAATCTGAATACAGTCTAGCTGTATTTTCCAAGCACTGGCTTCTTCCAGCAGAATCCTTGGTCATGCAGACCTGTGGGTCTCATGGATTGTTATCACGTTCCTGGTTCCTGACCTTTTCACTGATTTAACTGGGAGGAAGAAATAGGTTTCTTCAGATGTAATTGAATGTTTTCTGTCCTCCTTTTTTTCCCTAGGTTTTACCATTTCCAGCAACTGTTAGAGTAGTGGGACTGCAGTCTTAACCATAGCCTGGAAGATGGTGCTGGATGCCACTCCTGGCAAAAATGATAGTCTTCCTCCAAAGAATACTCATGTCCCCTCTGACTGAGGAGAAGATGAGCTTGGGGTGATAACCTCTATCTTATTCTTTTGGTTTTGATTTTTTATTCACATTCACAAGAAAAACATATTTGTTTTCCTTTAGTTATATCAAATTTCCATGGAAGTTTCTATACCAGGAGTATTTAAAAAGTAGGTTTATATTTTAGTTCCATCTGCAAAATTTGAGTTCTCTCCCTTACAAGAAAATCCTCATCCATAAAAAAAGGTAAAATCTTGATTTGATTTGGTGTGTGTATCATGTCTTGATGACACAGTATAGTGCATTATATTCAGTGGTCTCAATATTATTTCAAACTTCATCACCACAGAATTACATTCTCTCTTTTGTAAGCCAGAACCAAAAGTATGTTGCCAAAACTTTGAAATCAAAAAACAATCTCAGAATATACACAAATGACAAAAATATATTCTGGAATTCTCGTCATAGTACATAACAAATACTTATTTGTGCTTTTTGACAACATACCAAGACATGGAGAGATATTCACTTACATACAAGTCCAGCTCCAAGAAGCAGAGGATGGATGGATGGATGGATGGATGGATGGATGGATGGATGGATGGATGGCTGTATGAAATAATTGTTTCATGCACTACTGACTACTAGGATGGGAAGATGGAGGTGGTACCATGAGAATTGCCTTCAAAGTCTCAGGAAAAGACAAAGTAACAATCTTTTTTTAATCTGTGCATCTAAAACTAGATATAAGTGTTTTATGCATATTATGTCAAGGCTGGGATCAGGACATTACTAGAATTACATCAAAAAGAAAAACTTACATCACTAAACATTAAGAATTGTGTTTTCTCTGTGCCCCATACAATCTCACAAACAAAAGATGTAAACTTTAAAACTGTCATTCATAAAACACCTCGGATTGTCATGGAAATACGACCACTAAAATTTTGAAACATAGGTCAAAGACCATTCTGCAAAATTCAGCCTTCTCCAGGAAAATATAGGACAGAGAAGTTTGATCTAAGGGTACTAGGACAATAAAGCACGAAATATGAATTTAATCTGATATTTGCAGAGAGATTAATGTTGGGTATAACAACAAGTACAAACAGGAGACAATCTTGTCTCAAGCATCATTGGGGAAATAATGTTACTTATACTTTTCATTGTTTAATCAAATACAAAGGCTCAAGAGTACTCGGAATCTTGAACTAGAAAATTATTCTTCCTGGAATAAATAAAGTCTACATGGATTTTTATTTTCCTTTCTTAGCCCCCAATACAAAGAAAAGACAGGCCAGTGTTCTCCAACAACCCTATTAAAAACCAGTTTTTGAGCACACAACCTCAATATTTGTGTATATGTTTGTTTATTTATCAGTTATATAAATGTATTACTGTAATAAAATGCTAGATACATTATAAAACATGGACTAGAATAGATATTGAAAAAAAATCAAAATATTTTAATTTTTGTTTAATTTTATTTTATTTATAAATGATACAGAAAGTATTTTCTTCATGCAAACTAGTGGATTGTTTTGTGCAACCCTTTCAGAGCATCCCACACTCAGTGTTTCTTCGCTTTAGAAACCATGTCCCTACAGGATGTCATTGTAGACAGAGATGAGGAAAAGTGATAGAAGTGCAGAAAGGTGAGTCGCAAATACCTATGGGGAGGACAGATCTTGGATTTAGGCCATGAAAATGGAAACATTTGTCAGGATTTTCACGTAAAATCAGCATTGTCCTTCCAATTCAAATCTGAAAATTCATCAAGTGCCTTTAAAATGTGGAATTTGGGTGGTCTTTCCTTTTGCCATCCAGTTCATGCTTGCTGCTTTGTATGGTATACTAAGGTGTACGTTATAGTTTGCTTTCAAATATTCTTATCAGTCATGGAAGCTACATTAAAATTTTTTTAAGAGAAAATCCCAGTGTTCTGCTCTTCCTTTTCCTAGGCAAGATGTTGGAGCTTTAAGAAAGGTTCCCCTCTTAACCTGCTCAATGACATCGTAGGACCTGAAAATTGTTGGCTGTGCCCTTTAAAGTGTTGCCTTCCTCTTCCATCTCACTCGTAAACAGCATACTTGGACTTAACAGTTTATAAGCAACAAAGGCAGGACATCCAGCTCCTTAGGCGGATGGGAAGGAAGGTAACAGTGCATGAGCCTGCAAGATTTCTTCTCTTGTCATATTTTCTAATTATCGTTGGTGCTGTATACAAACAGGAAGCAATTGGCTGCCTGAACAATACCTGAAAAGCTATTGCTTTTCAGCAATACAGATGGATCGTATTGAACTCCAAGCTAAACAGGGAGTTCTCCCATGGGCACAAAAATTTTCATTAATTCAATAATGAAGTATAAAGTTTATGAGCTGCTCACCATGTTTATTTTGAAGTAAGAGAGGTAACTGCATAATGTATGTGATAGGCAGAAAAGCAGCATGAATTTCACACAGTAAATCCATCTGATAACCTGCTAAAGGCCTGCTAGCATTATAGCCAGTGCTGCAGTTTCTGCTGCCTCAGTTTCCCTGCCTTTGTACACATGCTTCCTAGGTGGATGTTAACTTGGGTACAAGCCATCTTGGAAGCAACATGTGCTCTGGATGTTGGCACCACCCTAACACAGGATCCTTGTCATATCTAGGTAAAATGCTTCCCTCTTTCTCTGCAAATCTACTGGGCCCTGAATAATGAACAGTAGAGAGGTGACACCACATTTGTGCATTTCAAAACTCCTTCACCATGAACCTACAGCATAGGTAGTACCTTTTGCACATTTCTTTGGTTTCTCTTAAGTGACTATTAAGACAGTGGAAATGTCAGTGCCAAAGGGGAAGAAAATGAAGCTAGTTTCCAGTCATTTAATGTTCTTTTACTCCTCACAAAGGTAACGGTGAAATAATTTTACTTCTTCACTGTTAAATCCTCCTTGAGGACTAGTATCAATTCCCAATCCCAGCTCCCGTCTTCATACTCTTGTAGCCAACTCCAGAAATGCATGAATTTTAAGTGCAAAACTAATTGAAGGCAAGTGGAATTGAGGTTGATTGAGTAATCCAACCAAATACTGATAGAACTCTGCTGTAGGACCTAAAGGAAACTTAATGAAACAAAACCAATCTTTATTGTTAGTATTTCCCAAGAGGATAATTTCTTGGTGAATACTGCCATGCTTCTGTATGAAATATTCAACAAAAAATCTGCTTCCACATTCTTAGGAAAATTAATCTTGAGTCTCTCTTGAGACCGGAAATGCTACAGCACTGAAAGCTAGAGCAAAGTAGGCTTTGTGTCCTGGAGGGTTATTGCTCATTGAGTGACATGGACTTATTTATGTTCCGGTTCCTCAGCTGGTCCCAAAGCTGAACTTCATTCCCCTAGTTCCTGCCTTGAGGTTCAGGGGCTTTAGAAATGCTGGAAGACAGTTTAACATTTAAAACTGAAGCAAAAATAATTGCTGAGTAGCTCAACTTCTTCACATTGATTGCCACTAGTTCTCCTGTCTTATTTGTGGAGGGGGCACATTTTCCTTACTCTTTCTCTTCTATCCAGCATACCTGTAGAAGCCCTTATTATTCGTTGAATCTCTCAAAAACTGTAGCTCTGGCTGTGCCTTAGCTTTCCTGTTCCTTTCTTCATACATCTAGACGGTGTCTATATTCTTCCCAAGATGGGGATCTGTCCTTTGCGTTTCTGTCTTTAGTTGGACTGGGAAGCCAAACTGAGCCATGCTGGCCTCCTACCTTCCTTTCATAGTAATCTACAGGGAAACAAGGCCTCTTGCACTCTGAGAAGAGTGTCCTTAAGGAGCTGTCAGCAATTTTTATCTCCTTTATCCCTGAGTGTAGTTTCCCAGGCTCTCAATGCACTAGGTCCTCAAAAACTATTGCTTTCCTAAAGAAAAGGATTCTTCATCTGGCCCATATCCCTCAAGACAGTAAATTCAATCAAAAAATGATCACTGCAGGCCAGGCCGACACCAATTTTGACATCTGTAATTACTTCATCTATGTTGGTAAATTACAGGTCTGGTAATGTTTCTCCTCTGGTTGGGCTGTCTGTCACCTGGATTAACAAATTATCCTCAACACATTCCAGGAGCTTCCTGGACTGCTTATGGCTTTCTGTGTACTTTTCCAGTAAATTCAGAGTGGTTGAAGCCCCCCCATCAGGATCAGAGCCTGGAGTGTGAATCTTCCTGTAGCTGAAGTAAAAACACTTCATTAACATCCTCCCCTAGATCTGGTGGCCTGTAGTAAACATCAGCCATGAGGTTTCCCTTGTTGACTGGACCGCAATTTTTACCCACAAATTTTTACCCATTTTGTCTGTATATTGTTGGTTTTCCACAGCAGCTCTGTGTAGTTCATCCATTTTTTACACAGAGGGTAACATCCTCCCCACTGCTGCCCGCTCCTCCTTCCTTGCCTGTCCCTTTTGAACAGTTTATAGCCACTGATGCAGTGCTGCAGCCATGCAATTTGTCCCGCCACGTTTCAGTGACAGTGATTGACCACAGTGTTCCAGCTGCACAGTGGTTTGCAGATGTTGCTGTTTGTTACCCATGCTGTGGGTGTTCCTACACGGGCCCTCCACCTGAGTTACAGGTTGTTTCACCTATTTAGGTGAATACTCCCCAGTGCCTTTGAGGCATCCCACAGGTGTTTCTGTGTTGGTTTTGAATACATTAGCAGCCCCTAGTTTTTGTCTATTGCTCAAAACTTCATCCCTTCCCCACTAAATCTAATTTAATTCTCTCCGTGTAAATCTGTTGGTGACCAACATTCTGCCCCACTTTGTCAGGTGAATCTCACAAGCTCAAAACAAACCCAGCTTGAAAAGGCAGGCCCACTATCATAAAAGCCAAAACCTTGAGTATGACATCAGCCACACAGCCAGGCATTCATCTTTCAATTTGACTCCTCTTTCCTGAACTCTTATATCTGAGGAGGACAGAGGAGAACATAACCTGTGCTCCAGGTGATTTGGTATTGCTGAGGGATATACAGTCTTTTCTGAGTGTTCAAAGTTGCCTTACCACAGACCCTACATAGAATGGTATTGGAGCAGATGGTAATTTGTAAGGTTCACTAGGCTTAGCAGCCTCTCAGTGGCACTGCGAATGCAATCTGTTGATAGGCAGCGAACTTCTCTAGAGAAAAAGTCTGGATGGGAAATAGGTGCTTTGGTGCTTCACAGCCAGGAATCTCCAATTAGATCTTTTTCTGAAGCTGCTGTTTCTCTCACAAGTGATGAAATTGAATGGTTGGTGTTTCCTGGATCCTGTCCACTATTACTGTGACCTTCATTCTGCATGCCCACTGCACAGTATCTGTTGTGTAGAGACACTTCAGGGGAAGGTACTCCATGCAGAGAAAATTGTGCAATCTCCTTTATCTCATGAGTTGCTAGTGTCAGAAAGTTTGAGGTTAGATTACTTTGTACACCTTAAGGCAAGGCTGTTGGACAGTCTGAAACAGCGCACAACACCACTTATTGACCTCCTCTCACGTTCCCAGGTACTGCACTGCCTGTTGAACTCCTCCTGTAACAGAGCTAATTGTCTGAAGATTTCTTCCATCTGGGTCCATTTGCAGCTACGACATCTACTGCTAAGGATGGATGCTAGAGGGATTTTCAGGTACTGGAGCAACAACAGCTATTCTGGACAGGTATTTCAGCTTTTGGTAGATCTCTTTGAGTGGATATATCAGCAGGGGTGTAATGTTTCTGCTTTGGTTTCAGTTGCAAGAAATGGGCACCATTTTCTTTCTATGGGCAGTCTTGTTACAGATTACAGGGCAGGAAAAAAAAAGCAAGCAACACCCACTTTGGAAAGAAAATTCTTTTGAAAGTCTTTAGAAAGACTTTATCCTTCTAATTAAAATTTCCTGGAAACCTCAAGTTTCTGTGTAGGTTTGAACAGCCACCAGCTAGCTAAAGAAGTCCGAAAAGTCTAAATAATCATATTAATGTATTTTAAAAACCTTTCTAAGGGAGAGTGGGAAAAAAATTACAGCAAACTCTGGAACTCCAGGTTTAATTTTCTGAAGTTCCTTTCCTGTGGAAATGTTGCTTTACAGACCAGGTACAACAAGAATGCAGAAACATTATCAAGATATTGGGACTAAAGCCAAGAAATAAAAATAGGAATTACCCCATTGTGAGTCTCAGGAAAGGGCTAAAACTGTTGGCATCTCTTCTTCGCACCACTCAGTATCTAGTGTAAAGCAACTGAAGTTTGATTACTCAGTACCTTTCCAGTATTTGCTTTCCCTTTTCTCTTTCCCCAAACAACATGTGCTTTGTGACATTTTGCTATGAAAGCAGTTTGTAGTAGTTTCACGTATAATGTGACAACTTGCATCTTCTGCCAACTGTCATCTTTTCATGGAAATATGAAGCAGAGCAGGAAAGATCCAGCACCTCTTGGTGCACTATGGCTTGCTTCTGTCAGATACTCAGTAATGCAAGGTTAGCAACACAGAGTAACTTGGCTGAGGTCAGAAGCAGCAGAAGTGGGTTTTATGTAAAAGAAAGTAAATTAAAGAGTTAGCACATATATGAAAGATAGTGACATTATACTCTGGGAAAATATTGAATGTAAAAGCTGTCTCTCCAACCGTCTTAAAGTAATTCAGTTCCTTGGGTTTTTTTCTTTGGTTAAGAGGAAAACAGAAAGCAATGCTCATTACCACAGCACAACCAGAGATTCTCAGCTGTCCTGGTGCACAAACAGAAATTAACACAAGGAGTGACAGTTCTGTTACAAGATGAATCAACTCACCTCAGTTCTTCCATAACCCTCAGGACAGTTAGCCTTGTGGCAAAATGAAACCACTTAGTATCTTACTTCTTTTTAAGAAAACTTATGCTCAGAGTACTTACTCCAAGGTAAAAATAAAGTGCCATTTTCGTAAGGCATGAAGGCCCATCCTTGGGCCTTCACTTCAGAATGGGCTCAGTGTCTTATGAGACATATGCCTGACTAATGTCAAACCTGTCAGGAACTAATCTGTTTCCCATCCCTCTGTTTCTCCATCTCTGTTGTTCCCATTTGAGCAGAAGACTTTGTCATCACAAATCAGAAATCTTTCAGAGACAGGTGTCATGAAGAGAATGAACAAAAGGAAGCAATGTCCAGAAAGGGTGAGTAAAAGATGGCTGTATCTGTGTGTTATGCGTGGGATTTACTGGTGACATTAGTGTTTGACTAATGGTCCAGATTTAGAGAAGAACTTCTATAGAAAACTAGATATTTTCCAGGTATATTGATGAAAAGATCATGATATTTTGGATCATGATAAAAAAGACAACTGGGATAAGGGTACAGATACAGGAAAATCATTGAATGCCACTGACCTTGAACTTAGCAAGATTTTCAACATCGTTTCTTACAATATCCTTTCATCCAAGAAGGAACTTAAAGGTTTAGTCAGGCAGATAATTGCCTGGGTGAAATATTGAGAGGATCACTGGGTTCAAAACAAAGTGGCTGATGTGTACTCCACTTGGGCAGAATGATAGGTGGCTTTTCTCAGGTATTTTTCCTGGGCCCTATCTGATATTGGCATTGTTACCTATGACCTACATGTGTCGACAATGCATCTCATCACAACTGAGGATGACCTCAAATTGGAGTTGTAGCTCATACATTTGAGGGCAGACCTGCCATTCATAGAGACATAAATAAACCAGAGAAATGGGCTTGCAGAAACATAATGAAATTCAGTGAAGATAAATGAGGAGTTCTGCACCTGTGAAAAAAGCTCATTCAGCCTGGAGAAAAAGACACCTTTGGAGGTATCTCATAATTGTCTTTCAGTACCTACAAGATCATAAAGAGGACATAGCAAGACTCTTCACAGCAGTGTGTGGAAGAAAAATCAGAGACAGTTATCAAAAATTAAGTCAGTGGAGGTTCAGAGGGATATAAGGAAAAGAAATGGAAGAGTTTTTCTAGAGAAAATGTCCAATCTTCATTCTCGGAGGTTTACAAGACTTTTTGGATAAAGCCTTGTAACCTGGTCTGAATTCAGTATTAGTCCTGCTTTGAGGATGAAATTGGATTATATACCTATGAATCAAATGTAGGATTCTATGAATCTTGCAAGGAATGAGAAATAAATAATATCTATTATCTGGCTTCCTGATTTCCCAGACTCTGAGGAGCCTCACCAGCCTGTCCAGCCTTACACAAGCTTTGTCATTCTGACAAGGACCAGGGCTAATCCTTCCTCTCCCGAGAAACCACCAGAGTGGAAGCTGTGTGGTGAAAAGTCATAGCACAGTTTTGTATAAAGAGGTAACACTCTCAAAGGCCACTAGCAAAGAATGTTCTCTGAAGGGACCTGCCATATCCAGCCACAGCAGATCCAGGCTGCCAAGCCTACCAGAGTTTATTGTCCAAGTGGTGTGGCAAATGATAATTGCAAATTCCACATATCATCTGACTCAGTTGTAAGCCACATGCCTCATCCTTTATGTGCAGAAAAGTGGAGGTTCTCTCCTCATTGCATCAAATACTTCAAGAAATAAACAGGCTTTTTCATCCTGGGCTTGTTAAAAGGGGGAGATATGAATTCCGCTTTATTCCTCCAACCACAAAAAAAAAAAAGGCGAATTCTGGTGTCATTACTTTTCTTATAGCTACATCAGTCCTCTGAATGAGGATCATGGAATCATGGAATGATTCTACACCACATAAAGTATCCATTGCCTCAACATAAGACATTTGTATGTATCTTTCTCAAGAAGGGTGTTGTATGGAAATTAAACTGAAATATTAAAGCTGAAAAATTAATTTTCATTTAGGGCTGAATTCCAGCTGCCATTTTGCAATGGAATGTATATGACAACACAAAGTGAGGGAAGCAAGAAATGTTTAACAGGCAGGCAAGCTGATCAGGACACCAGGAACTTGAATTAAACACCTTGGATTTAATTCATAGAAGGTCTTCCATCTCAGAGGGAATAATTGTGTTTCCACCACAAGGCACCACAAGACGAAGAGTTAGTAACAATCACACTTTATACAGGCTAAGAAAATTTATTGTTGTAGCAAGATTGTAAGGTTTTGTGAATGATGCAGCCAATGATTATATTTGCTATCTTTAGTCATAGACACTGTGCTGCAGTTGATCTGAAGTTTGCCACGAAGAAACTGAAGCCAGAAACATGTCAAGCATGCAAAAGATTTAGGGTTGACGGGATAGAAATCACAGAGCAAAATAAGAAATGAAGAACAGAGCTTTGCCATCTTATTCCTTATGTGTAACTATTGACATTTGAAAATTCAGTCACAGAGAGAATCTCTATAACGTCCTCTGTAATCACATGTAATTAGGAGCTTATATTGTGCCCTGAATACAAAGGCTTCAACATGATCAGTGAAAGTAAAAATCATCCCCATCTGAGACAATGAATTTTATATCTTAGAACTGAAAGAACTCAGAAAATCAGAACACGCTTCAGACTTACAAATTTTTCCTTAAGTCACCTACTTATCATATTTATGGCTACACTTAATCCTCAGTTGCCTCCATTATTTATGTTAAATCTGCTAATGATACTCTAATGAGTTGTGTACACTCAAAATGGGAACACATTTTTCAAGGGAAATGAAAAACCAAGTGATTCCATGTTTCATTTCTTAAGGAGCTATAAAAACCTCTCTACATTCTAATGAAATTAAAGCAAAACAATGAGAGTACAGATGGGAAACAGATAGAATCAAATTAGAGAAAAGAACAGGGCTTCATTAGGGAAAATCACCATAGTACACCATGTAGTCAAAAACTTGTGGAAACAAACATGATGGAACATTGGATAAACTGAAGCCTGCCTCCAGATTTATCTGCACTGCATCTGAACTGTACTATTCCAAATCCCTTTCACAGGTTCATATGGCAGATGGGTGAAAAGCAAGGTTCTTTTAAGCCCACAAACTCTACTTTGAGTAAGAATGACACTGTGAGAGGTACCATTCTGAGCATAATCTCTGAAGATGATAAAGAGAAGTTTGGGGGGTTTTTTAGCACGCTTCCTTCAAGTCACAAGAAGACTTATATGCTCCTCTATCTGGCCTCCTAAAATAAAGTTTTCCTAAAAAAATTTCCTAAAAACAGATTAAAATTAAATGTCGTTGGAGTCTTCATTCGTACCAGCAGTGAACAATAAGTATTAAAATTACTAAATGGAGTAAATTGTCCATGCAGATTTATAATAAATTGACTAGCAGTATACTCTTAATTTCTCTAAGGTAGAAAGTAAAAGTTGATTCAACAGAGCCAATGTCCTATGCTAGTGTGTACTTCTTTATCTCCTATTGTATCTCTGCAGAGGATGAACGATTAATTCACTGAATTTTTTTGGTTTGTTTGATTTTCCCTGACTGGTTTTTACTGTGGAGGGAATGGAGAAAGTGAGTCCACTCTCTCCTGGAATCTAAAGTGATTTCTCTTCCATACTATGTAGAAGTATCTCCCACCGAGTTAGACATTTTCAAAATACAGACTTTTGACCCCCATTTCATACAGTATTTTGTTAAAAGCTACACTTGTGGGAAAAGGCTTTCAATCTTATCAGAACTTTATGTATTTGTTCTTACAGTGACTGGGGGGAAAAGTGCAAGAAAAAATGGTTTTCAACCAGGCACTCTTCTCCTGCATTATGGAAATGTTTTTATTTTTAAATAATGGAACCATTCTTAATAGAGACATTTGGAAAGACCAGGGGAGTATCCTGTATGTAGCTTATTCTTTTTGTAACACAAACTGACACTTGCTACTAGCCATAGTTTTGCTCCTTCCCTGTAGGTTCCAGTGAGATGTCACTGTTCCTTGCTGATAGAGGAGCTTTGAAAAAAGTAGAAGGCAGATGATGGAGGGAATGCAGCATGGGAAGAAGGGCTATGCTCTCACAAATGTGCCACAAATGTGAAAGCTGTGTTCTGCATAGCCAGAATCCATCTCTGTATTCAGTGGCCATTCTGGAAGCCTTTCTACCTATGACCTCATCTGAGGCAAAGGCAAAACTGGTATTTGGTGATAGCCAGGCTTTTGATGCCCTTTTTTACATGCTTATGTGAGTGGCCTTGTTTTCTAAAGCTCCCATACCTAAAGGGTTTTGTGACCAAACACATCATTCCCATTGAGTATCTTACAATCCAGTATCAGGCTTCCTGTTCCAAAAAGCTGGCTTCCAAAAATTGCCCACATGTCAATAGAAACAGCACAAGGTTCCTTTGATTTCCCTCTTCTTTTAGGCTTATATCAGGCAATACAAAAAAAGGAGATGAAGTTTTATCTAATCTCTGCAGCTCACAGGAATAGAAAAATGTTTTAATTCAGTAAGGAGCATGTCACAGGCCCGAAGGAATTAAACTGGCAAAAGGTTCCTGTGTCTGAGGAAAAGTATCCCAGTCAGTGCTTTTTTAAAATTTGGTCACTGCTCGGGTACAGATGTAGAAATTTAGGCACCTCAGTTTGGATATAATTGGGAGCCACACTGAGGGGAGCTGCATGCAACCTCTGGCAGGCACCTGTTCCACTCTTTTGTCCCGAAGGAAAAAACTCACTCTGACACAAACTGGGACATACTTTTCTTACACAGTGTACAAACAGGTCTGTCTCACATGGAAGTAAGGTACATGAACAATGAATAATACTGTCATCAAAGTGTTTGGCTTTTTCTTCTACTTTGCAAAAAATTTGGTCTAATAATAAAGCAAAGAGTATTTCAACTCATACACGGGTTGAAAGAATGTAATTGTTGGGGCAGGTTCAGAGGAGGGCTAAAAAATGATCAGAGGGATCATGAGGAAGTACTTAGAAAGATCTTACACAAAAGATGGAAGCAGGCTCTTTAACAAAGTCTGTAGCAATAGGACAAGAGGTTTTAAACTAAAGGAGGGTAGTTTCCAACTAAACAGAAGGAAGAAATTCCTTTGTATGAGGGTGGTGAGGCATGGGGACAGAGAGGTGCTGGACACTCCGTCCCTGGAAATATTCAAATGTCTATTCCCTGCAGAGAAGTTGTACTAGATGACCTTTAAAGGCCCCTTCCAACTGATTCTATGATTAGAATATTCTATGCAAACAAAATTTTGATGTTTGTTACCAGGAAAATTTTATCATGAACAGAAGGTATATTTCCAAGTGACTTTTTTACCAGAAATAAAACTTACCACTAACAAGGGTGTTTTTTATGGGGTAGGAAGGAATTAAATAAATGAAAACAAATAGAAATAAATGGAAGAAAGTTCTATCTAGAAAAAGTTACAATAATGAACACCCTTAAAGTGTATAATTAAAAGAATACTTTAGAAAAGGTATTTCAATTAAAATATTCTCCTTTTATTGATTGACCATTAAACTAATGTACTTTCAATCCATATTTAATTTGCTTTGCTCTACCTTTCCTTTTACCAGAGCACAGAATCAACATTTCTAGCACAGACTGGTTCTCTTGAATGTACTAAAAGGACTTCATGATTTTTCTGGCAACAGAAAACAGTTTACAAGCATCCAAATATACTTGCTACCAACGGTAGCCTCTTTCCTTGTTTAGGACATTTAGTCTTACGGGAATTATTCATGTCTTCTTGTTTTAAGATGACAAATCTCTTTGCAAAAAACCTGACACTGAAACTTGCGTCAGAACCCTCCGATTACAACTTCACCATAAACCAGCACCCTTAAAGGAAAGGTCTTTGCAGCTGTTTTGAATATTCCTCAAGACTGAAAGCCAGCACAAGAAAGAGACAAAAATCCTTTTATACTTGCACTTGTAACTAGACTCTCAGAGAATCACCATAGCCATTTCAATTTTGTACCTGCAAATGTGCTAAAATAACAATCAGTTTCTTTTAAACAGGTTTGATGGGATTCTACTTTGGTATAAAGACTGAGAGGTCTCATAAACATAATTAATTCCAACATTTGACCATAATCTGATCTTCTGATTTCTTTTATTTATCCAATTCTATGCTATTTTTTTAAATGGCAAAAAAAATTTATTTTCTGGTTTATATTTTACAAGCTTTGCTCTTTTTTAACATCTCTCTTAAAGACCACTGTTAAGCTTACACAGGTAATACAAAAGCAAGCACACTAACAAGGTAACAGTCTATTTATTTCCTGTCCTTGGCAACTGATGGATCGCAGATTAAATATTTTTTAAACATTTAAGAGCCAAATAGAGGGATAATCCCTTCTGAATGTGTTATGTAAACAACAATTGAACTACAAATGTGCAGGACTGAAGCTGCACATGCATCTTATTTTGAGCTATCCATTGTGTTAGAAAGGCGAGACTGGCTCTTACTAGCTTGAAAAACAGACTGTGTATTAAAAATAGGTTTCTGAAGAAGGGATCTTTGTGCACAATTCACAGGAGAAATCATCACTCTGCAGTCAGATCTTGTCTCTGACCCTTTTAGCAAGGTACTAAAAGGTACTTCTCGAGCTGTTCCAGGTGAAGCCAGCGATGCAGGTGGTTTTTCGTTTATAGTGCTGGGCAAAAAGGCCCTGTTTTCCTTGGATGATTCTGGTCTTACAAGGATGTAATGTTTCCTGCTACTGTCTAACTCTGATAAAAAACCAAACCAAACCAAACCAGCCAGCAGAACTTGAGAACAGCCTTTCTTGTGTCTAACCAAGCACCCATCTGCCACAGAACCTCCCCTATGAACCAGTCATGTCAGAGAATTTACAAAAACAAGGTTTGTGTAACATCATCCTCGCCTCTCAGATATATGGCTTCTATCTTCAGCAGTCCCAGACCTCTGCTTCTTGGCACTGGGTTTCAGGGGCTTCTGCAGACCTTTTTCTTAGGAGAAACTTATTTCTGGTGAGAAACATAGGCATCACCCTGGGTTTTATTTCTTTAACTCACATAGCAGTACTCTTTGTATGATCATCTGAAGTAGAGCTCTGCTTTACGTAATTATCCATACTCATGTATAAAGGGGTACAGTTGCATATAATTGGACTTTTTTTCATCTGAATATACATATCTATGACAGAAGCCCTTGTCTAAACACCCCACATGCCATGTGGGGATGGCAACAGGAAAAGGCTGAATGGTAAATTGAAGAGTAGAACGGAGCCATCTCTGCTGCTTTTGGAGAGGTAAAGACCCATCTGTTTTTAAATATAGCTGTTCAAATATATCAAAACATTCTGTGCTGTCTTCATTAGGAGCACAGGGAGAGATTATAAATATCTGAAGCCAATCCTAGGACAGGTTACCTCAATTTATAATAAGCTGTCTTGCAGCGATTTCTTCTTGGTACATAACTGGCTTTAGGAGAACAAGACCCTACAAAGATGCTACAAGAACATAATCCTTGATGTCCCTGACAAGAGCAATTAGCAGATATGCAAAGAATATGCTACAACAGTGGTCTGCTCCATAGTGCCCTCCTCATCTCCTTCCAGTCCAAATATCCTCACAGAGTCTTACTGTCATCAAGTAGCTCTGATCAACAACTAGTTTGAAGTTGTTATTTTGAACATGCCAGCTTTCACCCATCAGGACCACTAGTAATGGTAAAGGGTGTGTAGAAGAAAAGGAGTTTTCTTACCTCAAAAAGACAGCTATAATGCTCCTCATCCTGTCAAACTAGCTATCTGTCATCATGGTCTCACAGCACCAGCCCTGCTTAGCCCTGAGAAAGATACAGGAAAAACAGATTCCTGTTGGATTTTCCTGATGAAAGCCAGGTTGTTCAGATAAAACACTCTCAGCAGTTCTATTGAGCAGGAACTTCTTTCTCTGCTTCAGCTGCCTATTTTGTGCTGCTGCTGGTCTCTCACCAATACCGTAGGGTACCACGAAAGGTAAATCTTGGGGCTTTCTGCATAGTTTTTTCAAACAACGCAGCATGCAAACTGCTCGGGGGCAGCACTCAAATGTATATAAGAAGGCTGCCAGAGCCAGTCCCTTTTTCTCCCACCTGACAGGGAAACAGAGTGTTCATTTTCCTTCTAGCCCTGTGGCTCTTACAGAAACATTTGCAAAGAACACAATCTGCTGACAAACAGCAAAACAGGCTTAATCCTGCCAGTGAACACTTTGCTTGTTCAACCAGCTCTAACTGCGGCTTTTCAAAAGCTCAGCATCTCTGCAGTCTAGCCTTGCAGTCTTACACTGCAGCCTCCAAAGTCTGCATTGAGAGCTGATGACCGTGCACTGCAGTGTGACGCACTCCTACCACAGTGCTGCAGTCTGTACAGGCTGAGTAAAGGACAGCAACAAAACAAGAGCTTCTGGCAGAGCTCAGCATCCCAGTCACCTTCAAGGGCATTGCTTTGTTGAAGCAAAGCTTAAATTTTTCAATGCAAAACTCAAATAGTAGAGTGACTCCGCTTTGATGTCTGTTGTGACAAATTGAACGATGTTCAAGGATTAACCCTAAGATGACAGTGGGACCTTTGGAAGCCCTGTATTGCATTTATCACCACATTTTTTCTGATGGAAAGAAGTTCCCGACAAACCTTTTCAGCATTGAATAGCTTTGCACAGCAAATAGCATGTCGAGTTTCAGGACCCATGTCATACAGCCAGCTGAACTAGGGCACCAAAATGGCTTTAAACTGGTAACCAGACACGAACAATTTGTCATTTCTACCTCACTTTGGCTCACCTTCAAATTGCAGCATTTCTATGTCAACTAGCAGAGTTGTGCTCTGGAAGGCCAATCTGATGGTGTATAGTTCAGACTTATAGAAGCAAGCCCAGGACTGAAACCTGAAGACTGTAGTTGTTCCTTGCCCAGCTCTCTCAAAAGATGAGTTCCACTGACAGAAAATAAATGTTTCACATAGAGCAGATAATGGATGAAACAGAAACAAAATTCAATAAAAATCCCCAGGCATGAGAGACTTTGAAGGAAACACAAATATTATTGAAAGACTTACCTGTTCTTGATTGAAAAACTTGAATACACAGCCACAAGCATGAAGAGACCTGAAAGAAATACTGGAACATACAATCACATGAGCTTACCTAAACCCTCTTTGCTGCATTACAGGAAAAATAGACTCACTGAAACGTCATCTTCCATTAAAGTCTGTGGGGTTACCATTTATTAACTCATGTGGTTTGACTCTAATGTTATTACAAAGAGAATCAGAAAGTGCAGAATAAAAGAACACTCAAAGCACATTCTAAACCCCATCTTGCCATGCTGTCTGCTTACAGTCCAAGAGAAGCACTCTCCTCTATAGCAAAGGACAGAGGCATTTCTTTTGGGGAAGTTAAGGTTCCAAGCACTGCTATAGTTAAGGGGTTTTGAGTAAAAATACTCATTCTTGGCATTCCTTCTTGGTTCTTAATGCTGAATTGGGTCTGGTAACAAGATGCGAGAGAGTAGTCAGGCGCTTTCAGGAAATACCGCCCAACAGATTGATTTCTCTTATAATAGCTCCTGGCATTTCAATACCTCAAACTAGCACTATTTCTGGAGATATTCAATAATGCTGCTTTATTATTCTCAGAACAGAAAAATCTGGCAAACTGAATGCTTTCAAACTGGGGCAAACAAAATGTTCTCCATGACACCTGCAGAGATGACTCCAGACAGGAGGTCATTGGATTTCTTTAAGCCACAGTACAAACTTCTGTGAGCTGAAAGAAATATTCTTTTTATTTGCCTTGATAAATACTTATTTTAGCCTTGTCTGTAATTTTCTACTTCAATTTCACAACATAGGAAATCCAGATGCATTTTTGTTTCTTTTCTCATTTTCTGGCCTGGGTATTTTTGTCCACAGGCTTTCATGCTTACCTTTAACTTCAGAAAGTTAGCACAGATTATCTTAATTGTCTTTTTTTGGAATATGTTCTGCCTTTCATGACTCAAGCTGTGCTTCTCTGGTCTGACCCGACAACCTGATAGATCAGAATTCAGACCTTCCACTGGCAGGTCTGCAGAAACACCAGATCCAGCACAGACAGGAGAATCCACTCCCAAAGTCGTAGCAGTACAAACAGTAAAAAATTCAGTTTGCTTTTGTGCTTACATCTTCTGAATACAGGACTGGAAGGAAAGGAACATCTCTGAAAGGACAATTTGCAGTGTCATGCACAGATCCAGATCATTTTCTGACACAGACCAGAATGATAATAACTCTTAGAGAAGCTCTCCAGCTCACTGCATTGCTTTCTCTTATGCTCAGAACCAAGGTGCCTGCATCTTTTTAAAAGCTTCTTCTGTGTCATGTCATGTCATGTCATGAGTTCTGACAAAGGGACCAGAATCCAATTCTGAAAAATGAGTTTTCCATAAAGGAACCTCAGCCTCTCACAGCCAAAAGAGTTCCTTACACCCGTCTTAATGTTCCTTTGTTCTCCCACAAATCCCTCTAAAACTTGCCACAGCCTACAGACGAGCATGAATCATAACTCTCTACTATGCTAATAAAAACTACCCACTGCTTCTTGTGATGCCATGTCCATCCACATCCACCAGTGCTGTCTTGCCTCCAAATGCAACTATATCTTTCTGTTCAACATAGCTACCTGTGGCAATGAGATAAGGTTCCCTGTCTGGTAGCATGAGTTGCTAAAAGAATGCACATAAACAGCCAGTTGTGACAAGCCATTTTTGATCTCTGGGCCAAATATCACCCCAGAGTGATGAGAGCAAAACACAGGTATAAATGTACATACATTGAAGAGAGAGGTTGCATTG
Organism: Corvus brachyrhynchos; assembly: GCF_000691975.1. Classification (NCBI taxonomy): domain Eukaryota; kingdom Metazoa; phylum Chordata; class Aves; order Passeriformes; family Corvidae; genus Corvus; species Corvus brachyrhynchos. The sequence continues at coordinate 4,091,092 of NW_008238355.1, forward strand.
CTGCTTGAGGTTTAGCAAGGACATCGGTGATTGTTTCCAAGAGATGCAAGCAATTTCAGCAAGAGAACACTAAGAAAAGTCCAATTTGGGACCAGAAAAAGAACATTCAGAAGCAGTTTGCAAAATTTTGTTCTGCAAACATTTTCATTATTAAGAAGAGCCGTGAAAATGGCAGGGGGAAAAAAACCACAACAAAACTAAATGCAGAACCTGGTAAGGCACAACTACTTGTGTCTTGGGTGTTCTTGCCACATTAGAAGACACCTCTGTGGCTGCTTTTCTGCCACACTGAAAAGCTTGATGACAGGAGCACCAGACACTGTTTCATAAGGTATGTGGAAACACCCCAAGATTTGAATTGCAGCCCAGGTGGGTGAAAATATCAGGAGTAATCTATGAAATATCAGAGAAGGGAGCAGAAGCACATTCCAGAAGTACAGACTGGCAGTAAAGGAGAAAAATTAGTGTCATCTTTATGGCAGAAGGGTACCGTATTTCTTAATGTCCCCGATAGCAGCACCAGTGTCAGACTACCACTTCCTTCGAGGTTGCCATTCCTTTCCTGTGACAGCACTCATATTTCTGACAGTTCACAGGCACTTGCCCAGATAAAGTGTGAGAGCTACCTTGGGTCTCTGATATGCTGTTTCCAGATGTTGTCACTTACCATAAATGCATGTCATTCAAGAGGCACATCTGAGCTGCCTCCTCTGTATACACCCAAGGGGATGTGGAAAGGCATATCTAAGACCAACATCATGCAGAGCCTAACACTTGCTGAAGCTGGACCTCCTGGGCAGTGGGATGACTGAGGGAAAGCTGTCATTCATCTAGAGATGTCAGAAACTGCCTGTCATCCTGTGAAGCATTGCCTATGGTATATCACCCACGAGCACTGACTCGGTCCTAACTTCCAACTTCTGGACCCAAAACTACTTCTGACCTAGATGGGGGTTTTTTCCATATGTCAGAGGCATTAAGATCTTGACTACTCTGTTCTTTTTTGACTGTCTTTTTTAATATGAGCTGAATTATGGCACTCTAAACAGAGGTGCTGATTCTTCTTGTAGACTACAATTGGGTGCAGACCTGGACAGAAGAGGCATCTCCTTTCCGAGCTTGCCCCCTGCAGCACAGGTTCCAGAAGTCTCATTTTTGCAACTGGTTCCAGTTTCATGCACAGCCCTCATTCCATGTCTGCAGGGTGTTCCGGGAAACACTGCCTAGTAAAGTCCATGCCCTTGTGCTCTCTGGCAGAAGAGACACAGAGATTTCTTGCTTTCCTTTTCCTTTTTTGTTCAGCTATAAGGCAAAATGCTGTTCTGTTTTAGCCCAGGGGCAAGCTTTCTAAAGCATCTGAAGCAGATGTATTACTGGTTTTCTTAGGGCTGTTGTGGTTGTGAGTAGCCTGAAAACACACTTGCTGGGAAAATTTAGCTGGACCTGAGGAGCACAGTCACAAGTAAAACAGAATAGATAGCATTGACAAAGACATACTTCCTCCAAAACACACATAGTTCTGGGCTGCTGCCTGACAGGAACTCTAAAGACATTTTCTTGCAACAGAAGAACAGAACACAACAAGGCTAGTTGGCCTGGACATACAACATGTGTCATTCAGTGTGCTCAGTTAGGGATTGGAAATTACACTTGCCACACGTCTTCCTGCAGATATAACAGACTGTCTGAACTGGAGATACTGATACCATCTTCAAATAAGCCATGTCAGGGCAAGGGATGTCAAAATGGAGCTGTTCTAACAACACATTCATTTGGATGTGGAGAAATAACAAAGACTGAATCCTTTCACTCTTGGGAAGGACTGTGTAATGTCAAGTCTGCAAATTAGGCTTATAGGGAATTGGGAAAAAACAAATTTCATAGGGCAAATGGCTGTAGTTTCTGCCTTACTTGCCTGTGTCTGCAATGGACAAGCTGAAGAGGAAATTAAATGGAAGCTTTAAAGGAGAAATCTTTGTCTGGACTTTTATATTATTACCGTACAATTATTTATTAAATAGAAAATCTCACACAAGATCACTACATCCTGGGCCAGTTTTCAGTAATTAAGCTGGCACCCAAGGTAAAGCTAATGAGCCCCACTCCCACATTTGTGCAGGCACTTCTATCTGACATGCATGAGTACGAACTGAGAGACTGCACATGCAGATCAAGCACACACAATGCCCACAGGAGACCTTTGGCAAACCTACCTGTGCCTCCACATGTTTGGGAAGACAAGCTGGATACTGGTAAGGTTTCATTTTTCTGCCCAGGACATCACTGGCGCTTTGAAGTACCTACAGACAGTAGACCAAATGACAATATAATGCAAACAAAGATGATTTTCAGTCTTCCTAAGCAGGAAATTAAAAAAGGAAGTTGTCCATTTAAGCAATGTAAGATAATGAACCAGTAACAATCGTTCATTGTTTCAAGAACCTTATTAAGCAGACCAATAAGTCTTCATGGAAAAGAGAGAGAAAGTTTTGCTTTGGTTTTGCTACTCATGGTTCAAATTCTACAGCCTGGGGACTGGTTCTTACTGTGTGAATAGATACTTTCGGAGAGGACAACTGTCCAGAGTCCTTGGAACTTCTGGGATAAACTAAGTCCCAACAATTACATTTTAGATCACATGACTATGCTAAGCTATGCTCATACATACCTCTTCTGGTCTTCAAAACCAGGTACTCCTTTAAAAAAATTGGAGATCAACCATTTATTTTGAAAAATATGATGAAAGTGACTCTCTTAACAGCTGTACCAGCCCAGGGATTTCTGATATAGCAAATAAATTTTCTAATTCAGTGGTGATTGATATGTATTCTTGCATAGTTTAGCCAGGAATTGAGTAGCTAGCACACTAGCTAAAGGTGTAAAAGATCTGTAGTCCAAATTCAGCTACTCATCTGAAGCATGCCCTTATGCAAGCCATTTACTCTCCATTTCTCAGCATATTTCTTTCCTAGCCCTTCTGAATTTACATATGAAAATTTCCAGGAGCAGGGAAAGGCACTAAGTGTGTGCATGTATCCAGCACAAAGAGGGCATCCAATTCTGAGTCAGGGTTTGCAGCTGCTGAAGCTGCATAATGCTTAAGATATGGATATGGGTAAGCATGTGAGAAGAAAGTGTCCAGGGAGTGAAACTGTACTTCAGGATTTTAAATCAAGGGCAACTGTTTTAGTTATGCTTTTGTGACCTTCCATTTTTAATCACTATGCTTTAAAGTCTCAGCTAGGCAAAAAAGCAGATTGCTTTTAAAATGTCACCCAATAGCTATTTTAACTAAAAGAATCCACCAAACACCGAAAATTGTATTACTATGAAATCAAAACCACTAATTTGACATTAAAGTAACCTTTAAAAATCATTCCTCAGAGACAAACCTAACCTTTTTAGCCAAGCAATAAGAAACACACTTTGCATAAGTCATATTAGATCTGATACTTCTCATGAGCTACTGAAAATATAGGGAGGGCATCAAGTACCTTTAACCTCCAAGGCAGCTGTCTCAGATGTATCTCACAAGATGTGATCCTTCAAATAAGGATGAACTTATTTCTCTGGAATTTTTCTTGCATACATAATCATAAATGCCAGGTAGAGGCAAATGGGGGGATCCATTGATCTGTCTTCATCTGGGCTTCCCAAGGGATGGAAATACAGGAAAAGTGCTATCTGTCACCTCACTGTTCTCAACCCAGAGCAGAACCATATTGCTCAGTGCACCCCTGCTGTGAAAATTCACACTCCACATCAGAGAATATGGGTTGCTCTGAGTGTGAACTAATTTATGGCTTTTCCTGATTTCCCTGTGGAACAAGTTTAACCTTGAACAAGGCATAGGATGAGGATGAATCCAGATTCTGGACATCCCCAGCACAGAGGACAGTTAAGTGGTTTTTCCTGGTTTTTTTCAATCTAGTGATGCCAAGGTGGAAACACAGTGAAACAGACTCTACGAGGAACAAGTGGAAAACATTTGCATTGATTAGTCCAATTTAGCAACGTCTAATTTAGCAAGAAACATGACAAATGGTGTTTTGCAGAGTGTGCTGGCATTTTTACAGCTAATTCATGAAATAACATGAAGAAAACTTGTCACAGATGGCCTTTAATTGAGAAATAAATAGGTAGAGTGCTAGCCACTAAAATATCTGTTGAGAGCTATATTTACAATGCATGAGCTAACCAAACTGTGTATTATCTACACCTCATTTAGCGGAGTGGTGTCCAAGTCATTTTATTACTTACCCAGGAAATTTGGCAAGGGGGACAAAAATGCATGCAACAAAATACTTCACACTATTGCTCATGGTGTTTGTAACTCTGTATTCTTCTGTGCTTGGAACCCGTGATGATGGCACAAAGCGGTCTGCTGAATAGCAGTATAGTCTCACAATTTCTTTTCAAGTATAGATAAAGTGAAGGTACCCACACCCACATATTTAGTGAATCCTGAATGCTGTCCAAGGAGCCCTTTGTGTCAGAAACATCTCTTTGTCTTAGCTCAGATCTCTAAACTTAGAGGCTGCAAGAATTTTTCAGCAAAACTATTTTTCCCCAGTATGAGTGATCCCCTCCTGCAAACACTGGTTGCTGTGTTTCAGAGATGTTCAAGAATCAAGCTCAGGACAGCAATTACGTCTGAATGACCAAAATGCTACAGGAAAAGCAGCACCAAAAAAGGTAAGGCACGACAGAAGTTGCAACCTAACACTACATTTTCTAATCAAACCCATGTCCAAGGCAGTCAGTATCCATACCATTTTACAGAAGGGTAAAAAAATGGTTTCCAGAGTGCTTCCAGGACTTGTCCCCCTTGTCCACAACCCTAAGTTCAGCCACGTACCATAGTGCAGTCTCTCTACACCCCAGTTTGGAGGGGCAGTTTCTAGTGCCACAAAACAAATGCAGCCAAACAGTCCAGAGATTTCTGTGTCATCTGCCCTAATAGCTCCTCATAAATTAGCACCTTTCTCATCCTCCACCATCCCTCACCTCCCCCTCATTGCTCCTTTCTCCCTCTTGAGTGGGCTAGAGACAGTGTGTGTCACAGCTGACCTGAAGCTCCTGGAGCACTGGCTGGTGTAAACAGACTTACTGACCAACTGGCTGCTGCCTCTGAATAGGACTGAGTTCCACATGCCTTTCCCTGAGCCAGGCACATTGTATTTGGATTTCTTTCCTCTTGGAGATCTTTGTACCTTAATCAACTTCAATTCTGTTTGTTTCCAATTTAAAATTAAGTGTGAGAAAGAACAGAGAAGTGTTAAAAAATAGCTGGGTAAATACAGAAATACGGCGCTTTTTTTTTAAGAAATAAGATAAAAGTCTAAGTCTTTGTTAAGGGGAATAATATAATATCAGAAGAAAAGCCAGATTAAATGTTTCGATCTACTTTTGTTACTAATCTAGAAAGGGTGGGAAAGTGTATTTGTATGTCACCCTCCCAGAAGTGGCTTTGAACCAGCTGCTGTATTCTGAAGAGGCTCTGGCTACACCTCTCCTCTCAGGAAAATGTTGAGAAAGCAGCAGGGCCAGATCTCTGCTGGAATAGTTAGTACTGACTGATTATTGGACAGTGTAAGCTGTCAAGAGTGAAATGAATTAAGGAGAGCCCTTCTGAAGTAATGGGGTGAGCGAAATGTGCTGGAATGGTACTGGACATCCAGAAAACAATTGTTTTGTTAATATAATACAAGAAAAAGCCAGGTAGGAAAGAAATTTTGCAATTGACAGAAGACTGGAGAACCTGTCTTTCAATTTGTAGGGCTAGAACCATGTAGATGTTATAGAAAAGCAGACATATAGGACTCTTGGGAGATGGAGGGTGTTGGCAGCAGAGGAAGACATCATATAAGTTCCCAAATTAACTTTTGATCAAACATTGATAATTTTACATTCTGAGGAAACCTTGGGTATCCATGATAAGTCTATAATGAGGACCACAAGGCTTTGCCATTTCAAATGTGAGTCTAAATAATGGAAATATCTAAGACAGAAAGGTATCCAGAGGTCATAATGATACAAGGGGCTTAGATTTTAGGAGTTGAATGCTGTGCGTACTGCTAGTATTGCAAAACTTTGCAGGTGCTTGCTAAACAATGTACTGCTTGATGAGCATTTGTTATACCAGCCAGGCAAAGGGGAAGGATGTATGGGAGGATAAGGATAGGATGCCAGATCATTGATAAGAGGAAGAAACCATGACTAGAATTCTTGCTTTCAGACCTTGGAACAGGCTCGAACCAGCTTTGGGGTTTGGACTTGGACCAGAACCTCAGAGAGTATGCACAAGGAAGCAAGGTGAAAATTTTAAGTCTGAGGTACAGTGTTTACTTCCTCAGAAGATGACTTTACTTCATCCCAGAGACCCCGGCCCATGACCACCAGGCGGCACTGCGCAGGCATAATAGAATGACAAGCTAATTATAATACGAAGTGGAGACAGATGATGAATATATATAGGTGTATTGCGTAACTTGATGCATATGTAATTTGTAACCAGATATATTTCAAGCTGAGTACCACAGCGGGTACACATGGTTTTTTTGGGGCTACCCTCGATGTGTCTGGCGGCGCAATAAACATACCTGCTTTACAACTTTTGAGTTGTAGAGTCTTTTCCACGTATCAATTAGACAGAAAACAATGTGGGCTTTTATTTTTGCTACAATAGTCAGTGCAGACTGAGATTATGCTGGCACAAGATGCAGGAGCTTCATCTCCCTAAGAGTCTCTTTGGGCATTAAAAACAGAGTAGTACAAAGAGCCTGAAAACAACAGCAGAGCGATAGTTTGCAGGAGCAGTAGACAGTGCTGTATCAAATAACAAATGGACTATCAGGCTGGAGGCAAATGGGGTATTAGTTCATTTTATGTTGAAAACGAGCACACCAGCCAATAGGCAAAGTCTGCCAAAAATAATGACGGAAATAAAAGGAGAATTCAATGGCAGATAAGCAGGTAAGACCTTAGGGCTTATGGTAATCATTTTGCTCCAACTAAGTACATGAATTAACTAGATGAATAAATAGCTATTTGAAAAAGAGAGTTGGAGAAGTACCACTACCAGGCAAAAGCATCCTTTCTCTCATCTAGCTGATGTGGGGTTTTTTTAGAAGATACTGCTGAAGAAATGTTTTCCAGAGAGTAACCCTCACCAGGACATAATTGTTAAACAGAAGGTGTCATCTGGGAAACAGGTATTGATTGAAGATGACCCAGGACTGCAGCATGAGGAGACAACTGCTACTGGCAACAGTACACCAGCAACTTTAAACAGGGTGGTCAGACCCAGATATCAGTGGTGTGGTAATCATGTGGCCCTGTGATACAGCTCTGCCATTCTTAGTAAAGACTACAAGCTTTGCAAGCAATGTGCAAGACCTGTGAACTGAGACCTCTCAGGTTTGCCCTCTCTGAAGTTTCCTTAACCTGCCTGTAGCTTTGTTTTGCCTCTCTCACCTGTGACAGCAATTCCTCCAGCTGATCAGGTGCCTGTGCCTCATCTCTTCTACTTTTGCTTCTCTTGGTGTGGCATGACCATAGTTTTGCATAGACAGCAATGACAAGCTGCTACTCGATGTGCAGTGAGATTTATACAATAGCAACTTGGTGACAAAGTGCTGACAAACCCAGGCCTGATAGGACAGCAGAGGCCTTGAGAAGGACACAGGATGTGGCACAGAGGAGCACAGCTGCAAGCAGGTTGCCTGTGGTCAGCTAAAGCATGAACCTGCAGCTGGACAAACTGGGTTCAGGGGTAATGAACAGAACAAAGAGAGAACATACTGAGAGACAACATACTGGCACAGGGTGTAGTAAATTTGGGTATAACATGGAGCTGCAGACCAGTGTAGAAAGAGAGCAGTGTCTCATCAACATATACAAATTATCCCAAGTGATCCTAGAGGGACAAAGAAGAACTCATGACATGAACATTCTTCCTGGCAAAGGATTCTGGATGCTGACAGCTCCCAGTGATATCCCCCCATGACCTCCACCCACATGGAACCTCTTGAGACAGGGGAGCAGTGGAAGGGTGAGCACAACATAGAAAGGGGTGAAATGAATGAGAGAATGTATGTGTGATGAAAATTTCATAGCAGTTCTCCAACTGCATTTCTCATTTCTATTCATTTATTTTTGCAGAACTTGGAGCTGGATTAAAACTGAATAATCCCTTGATATTTCAGTCAAACAAATATTAGATTCTTGGCTTTACTAATAAATGAAATGTTCTTCCTTCTCATCCATGAACAAGATTTCCAGTGTAACAGCTTGTTTATTGCAGGACAATGAATAGCAACAATTTGCAAGGAGCAATGAACAGTAAATGTTCATGGATTTAAACAGAAAAGTGCCTTTTTCCCTCAGCAAAATGGAAGTAAAATCCAAGTCTGTTGCTCAGAAGGGTCAGAACCAACTAAAACTGGCAGCACCAAAAGGCAACAGGCAGTTAAGGCACAGAACAGAGCTCATTCATTTGCAGAACCACGGAACAATTAAGTTTGAAAGGGTCGTCTTGTGATCCTCTAGTCCAGCCTGCCTGCTGAAGCAGGGTGAGCTAGAGCAGGTTACCCATAACTGTATCAAATTGGGTTTTGGGTATCTCCATAGATGGAGACTACACAACCTCTCTGGACATCCTATGACAATGTTTGACCACCCTCTCAATAAAGAAAAAATTTTCATGCCTTTAGATAGAATTTCCAGAGAATGGCGTTTTCTATTGTCGTTATGACTGAGAGTTTGGAGCAAGGAAGCTCCCTACACTTGCTGCTTTCCCTTTTTTTATACTTATTGGACCTGTGTTAAAGAATATGGAGATGTTTGAAAGGTAAAGTTTCTGTCTAGATTCAAACATGCTCATGAAGATATGATTACAGTGGAAATTCTCCCTTCTGGGACTAAGTGTGGATCCTAAGTGAGAAGGACTTTAGAAAGCAGGAGGGTCCTTTCTGAACCTCATGACTCAATGGGAGGGTTTTCTCTGATAAAATTTGTCTACAGTTCCCATTCTGCCTGCCATAACCAGCTTATAGGGAACTCAGCATTTTACTGTTGTATCAGCGGTAACATACAAATTGCTGGTTGTTTCCACATCATGATAAATGCTTCATCTCATCCATAGATTAAATACTGACAAAAAATTAAACATTAAAAACCAAAATCTCTTCTGAGATGCATGACTAGAGAAAGAAAAATGTAATTCCAACTAAGGCTTCAGCAGGAATACTATTTATAGTATTATTATTACCTGACATTTTGAAAAATATATATAGCACTTCAGGCAAGCAGAAAGAACAAGCAGATGTTTACATAACTGGGATTCCCAAAAAAGACTTGAAAGGAGCTCCACCAACAGCTTCAGACACATAAAGGGCTGCTGTAAAGAGGCAGAGAATAACATTTCTTATGTACAAAGTGGATAGGACAGGAAGCAGTGGAATTAAATCAACATAAGGAAGCTGTGTGTTAGGCACTAAGGGAAATCAGTGTGCTGTAGAGAATTGTGATCTTCACCCTTGGAAGCTTTTAAAGACAACCTAGGCAATGATGTGCCAGGATGTGTTAGAGTTAGTCCTTCAGTGAGACACAAAGGTAGGCTACATGTCCCTTTTACAGCCCTCTTCTGTCTGATTCTGTACTTTCTATCCCAACTTAACAAATCATTAAACAGAGTTTATCTACAATGAAATAACTGATTCCTGTAGACTTTAGCAAGACTACTAAAGCATGTAGAATTAGAGGATATTACACTTGGCTGAACCAGGCCCTAGGACAAATTAATGAATTAACATATAAATTCCATATAAAAGAAGATTGAGCTTGTACCTCATATGAAACTGGATTATTTTTAAAATGTAATTTGGTTTCCTTTCTCTTCCTCTTTGTTTTTGGGGTTTTTTTCCAAGAATAAATATTCCCAGAAGTAACGCAGACTTTATAGACAAACATGACATTTCTAAAGCCAATTTTATTACATTTATAACTCTGTCAAAGTACATAGCAATTTTTTTTAGTGCTCTTTGAAGAGGGTAAGTGGGAAAGATTCTCAGTGATTCTAGAGCATTCAGTAAAGATAAGACCAGGACGGGAAGGAGAGAAGGTTAAATATCCTCTCATAATTCTATTAGGGTAACAGAGCTTTTGAATCTTTTTAATGCCTCATTATGGACTAGATTCTCAAGTGCTATAAGATTTCTGATCTCAATATATACATCATCCATTATATCTTTCCCTCAGCCATGGTAATACAGAAAGAGCCAACACTTTCTGATCATCTGACGTTAGAAAAATATGTAATCCAAATCACCAAGAAACTCATTGAGAGGGGAGGAATAACCAGGATGGTTCCCTTGCAGTCTAACAAGGAACTTGGGTGTGTTCATTTTTTTTCTCTCTCCATTAACATATATTTACAATAACTGGATCACACCCATGAGAGCTGTCACTACACATATTGGTGCCTCATTGGGCAATCCATTGAAACAGATGAAGATGAGAGAAAATTACACTAGTTTTCACAGGCTGTGTGAGAAGACTCTGAAAATCCTATGGCATTTGTCTGATAGTTTCTTAACCATTCTCCCAAGAGCTGTTTTGAACACAAGATCAACATCTTGTCCTGAGGGGGGGCCTGATCTCAAGCACAAAATGTAAATGGCCGAGCAATACACAGTAATATCAACTCACAATTTTATAATATCATATTAAAAGTAATATTTTAAAAATTTCAACCTTTATAAAGGATGTAAGACCACCAAATAAAATCAATGTTTTATGTAGACAAAATGTTCTCTAAAAGTGGTTGGGGAAGAAAAAGATTTATGTAAGTAATGAAGGCACAATGAACAATATTATTAGAATGAGTCCTTTTTATTTATAACATTAACCCAAAGACTCTCCAGGGAATTTCTATTTAAATACCCTCCTGTGAATATATTACAACTGTAAAAGAGGATTTGATCTGATTATAAATGTTATGAATATAGGCAGCCACACACTGCATATTAACAGAATACTTACTGAACTTAGCTGAGGCCATCAGTTAGGGTACCCAGTTATCCCTGTGACTGTACTTGATACGATCTTGTTATAATGAAAACAGTTGTAGTGGTTTGGCTCAAAATATCCATTACTTACTTATTTTCCTTCTGTGAGATAAGAATTAGGAGAAAGCAAAGCAGGCACAACACTTAAAAGAATATAAAGAAGTTTATTAACAGACCTAAAAGAAAGGAAAAAAAAGTCAGACTAAACCTTCAGAACACTTCTCTGCCCCCCATCTTTCTCCCTTCTCCCACTGACAATGTAAAAAGACAAGAGATTTTCAGTCAGTTTACCACCTCCATAATAACCTTTTTCAGTTCACTTAGGGAGAGGAGTCTCTCTTGCTCATGCTATGGAGACATCTCCACAAGAAACAGTTCTCTCATGGCTTCAATGTCACAGCCAGACAGCTACCCAGGATGGTTCTCTGCTCGCATGTGAAAGTCCCTTCCCTTGTCTTACAGCTTTCCCCACAACTGCTTTCGAGGGTTCAATCTTGAGCTGATGGGGTACCATTTTAAGGTTGAGCTGTTCAGAAGCAAAGGTTCTCTTCACCTATCTCTGGGAGCTTCTTCATCTCTAGGAACAGAGGTCTTCTTCTTCCCTGGGAGCAAGGGTCTTCATTACTTTCATCTCTCTCTGTTCAAGCTTCTCATCAAATCACAGCTACTTCATCATTTGCTGGTTTCAGCACAGGTACTTTTGCTCACAATTGCAGTTTGAACGCTCCACCCCCCCATGCTTTCATGAAATTACAACAGGTACTCTGATGTGTCATAGTCCATCACCATAGCTTTACAACAGAATTTCAGCTTCTAGGCTTGAAGCATCTCCTCTTTCTCCTCTCTCAGAGTTTCAGCTCTTCTTTCTTCACTGACTTTGGTGTCTCTATGGTGTTTTCTTCACTTGCCTCCACCTCTCTTCTTCCTCCGACTTGGGAGAGGATTGATGTCTGCAGGCGTCATCATTCCCTCTGCAGGAGGGAGCTTACAGCCCTACAAGGGTTAATGTCACCCGGCCCCGCAGCTGGAATTCCCTTATCGCTGTTGGTCACCTGCTCTTTGCCGGGCAGCGGCCTGAGATGAATTTCGGCCGCACTGGAGGGGTGAGGGCCGGCCTGGCCGAGCCGCGCTGCTGGGCCACCTGCACGAATAGGGCCTGGCCCGGCCCCGCTGGGCTGCACAGGCTCCCCAGTTACCTGTCTGAAAGCCAGAAGCAAGAGAGCTTTCCCGTGCTTTGTTCATTCTTAAATGTGGATCACAGAGGCGTGTCAAGCTTCCTAAGTGGCTTAAAAAGTCGCCAATATTCAAACTGGCCAATTGATTGGTTCTGTCAGGTCATAGAGGAAGCTGTAAGCACCTCTTTGCAAAGAATCACTTCCGTGGCCCTCTTTAACTGTGCTAAACCATGACACCAGTCAAAAATAGGTCTCATGAAAAGCTGTGATATGATCTCAAGAAATTATGTGGAGGGGGGAGAGTGTTCAAACATGGTGGCAGTAGTTCATAAAAGAAAATGAACTTCCTTAACGTTTTTTCAGCTGGAGAACTTTTCCCCTTCAATGGGGAAATTTCCTGAAAGATGAAGACTTCATGAAAGATGAAAGCAAGGCAACTACAGTGCATCCAGTTTCATTTCTTCCCTGGAATGTCATTTTGAGGGGGAACATTTGCATTCTTGATTCTTCTTCACACTAAGGGAGGCAGCAAAGAAATTTGTATCAGCCAAATCCCTTACCTCAGAAGGAGCAGCACAGGGTAAAGGGTGGTTGGACAGCACCCAGGCTTCTTTTGAAACCAGTGTCCCTCCTGTGTCTGATCTGCACTTTAGTCATCATAGCTTCCTGCTAACAGCCTGTTGAGATCTTCCTGGCTTTCCTCCTCCCTTCGGCTTCTCTGTTGCTATGAAGTGCAGAGGTACATGGAAGTACGGCATTCCGTACTAAAGATGGTTTGGTCATCAGAATTAAAGGGGGATAGACAGACTACTTCCTGCTGCTGGTACCTTCCGCAGCCAGTCCTTCCAATAGCTAGCAAGAATAACAAACCCAAGGAGGAATTCAGGTCAACACTAGTCTGTTATTCAGTGTCTGGCTGAATGATTTCAGATAAAAATTATTTTACTTGTAAACAGAGCTGCCCTACTGTCCTGGTGGTGAAACACCAATTTACACTCACCTGCTATGAATAAGATACAACCTTTCATGTGAAGTCAGCTGTTAGCATGTGGTATCAGTGAAGCAAGGAGGAAAATTCAGTTCAAGACTGAGGAGTGGTATGGGAGGATGGCAAACTGTTCAGTAGAAGAAAAGAGGGCAATGGATATTGTCTACCTGAACTTCAATAAGGCTTTTAATACTATCTCCCATAGATTCCTCTTAGACAAGATATTAATGTATAGGCTGGATGAAAAGGCAATGAGATGCATTGAAAAACAAATGAAGGGCCAGGTCAAGAACATGGAGATCAGTGGAACAAGGTGTATTTGGAGGTCAGTAAATAGCAGTGCACCGCAGGTGTCAATATAACGTTCAATCCTAGTCAGCATCTTCATTAGTGATCTGAGTGATGGCTCTGAGTATATCCCCAGCAAGTTTGCAAGTGATACAAAACTGAGGAGTAATGGTATGCCAGAGGATTGTACTGGCATCCTGAGAGATGGTAACAGGCTGGAGAAGTGGGCTGACAGAAACCTTACAAATTTCACCAAGGACAAGTGCAAAAGTCCTACACCTGAGGACAAAAAACCCCAAGCACCAGAAGAGGCTGAGAGCCGCACAATTTGGGAAGCAGCTGGGCAGAAAAAGACCTGGGGCTCTGGGTGGACACCAAGCTGAACATGAGCCAGTGGTGCACTCTTGCACTTCTTGAACAAAGAAGGGTAATGTTGTCCTGGGCTTCACTGGAAAGAATGTTGCTAGCAGGTCAGTGGAGAGGATCCCTCCCCTTTCCTTACGCTGGTGAGGCCACACCTGGAGGGCTGAGTCCTGTTGTAGGCTCCCCAGTATAAGAGGGATACGATAGTACTGGGGAGAGACCAGCAAAATGCCACAAAGATGAGTAAGTGACTGGGGCACCTGTCCTACAAGGAAAGGCTGAGAAAGCTGGGACTGTTCAGCCTGCAGAAGAGAAGGCTCAGCAGGGCCTCCATCAATATGCAAAAACCTGAAGGGAAGCTAAAAACAAGAGCCAGGCTCTTTCAGTGGTGCTCAGCGACAGGACCAGAGTCAGTAGGTATGATTGCTGCAATTGTAACACCTTGAGGGTTTTGGTTTCATTTTTGTTTTGAATTTTTATGATTTATAAGAATTTTTTTGTTACAATTTGTCCTTTAACATGGTCAGGGAGGGTGGCAAGGTTCTGGGCCATTCTCTGCACACCCTTCTGTAGTCACTCTTAGGCTACAGAACTGCAGTCAATGAGAGCACTTCAGCATTGTGGCTTTCCACCCAATGTACCTCTGCAGCACAGAAACAAGTTTCATTTTGTGAGCAAGCAATCTGAGGGCTGCTTCTCTTGCAGTCATCAAGGAGAATGCCTCCAACTAAAGAAGACTGCAGATTTAAAGTGGATTGTTAAAGTACAAAAAGGCCCTGTTAATCTGTTGTTTTTCAGAAGAACATCACCTTTTATTCAGCATAATTCCCCTCCACTTTTTTATGTAGTCTAAAGGGATCTTCCAAGGAAGTTGCAGACAGCAGCTGCATCGCTCATGGAAAAATGTATTTTACCACATGGCTATTACATGGATGAGACATGATGATAAGAGTGGGGCTGTTTGCTAGCATTATTAAGGTTTAAGACAGGAACATTTCTCTGTGTTTCTACAGAATTTTATTTGCTCTATAATGTTTACCAGAAATTAAAATAATTTTATACTTCCTTTTTAGAGTTAAGTATTGCCTTGAATAAACCTCAGAAAATTTGGGAAAACTGCATAGACTCATCTGAGTTTCCTTTTTTACTCTCTCCACACACATCAATGAATGTGCTACTCCGGTTTAAACCTCTTTCCACATAAGGTCAGCTAGTTCCTTCAGAAGGTTTTGTGCAGACTTTTTGAGAAATATGAATGATGGCATGTTCAATTTTATGGTGTGCACTCACTGTACCTATTTCATGACTTGGATGAATTGTGTCATGCAGATATTATAAATCAAACCCAACACAGCATGAAACACAGGCAACAACTGGTTAACGTGATTTGTATCCCAGGAACAGGTGTGTTGTTGCTGCTAAAGATGATGTCCGGAGTTTGTCTAGCAGAAAAAATCTGGTTCTCTGAGAGAGAAAGAAGATTCCTGTTTGTCTAGATGAGGCACAGAGCTGGCAGTGCATAGCAGAAAAGTCATGATGTGTTTTCTACTCTTTGTGGTCGTGCTCAGTGGAAGAATTGGTTTGATTTCAACGTTGCATTCTGTTTAAATTGCCCTTCTGTGAAGCACACTGAAAACTATTTGAAGCAATGAAAGCTGTTTTCCACTTTGGAAATACCAGCAACACCAAGTTCAATTTGCCATCACTGTGCCAAAGAGCCACTGAAGGAATGTGCAGCATGAACTACCACAGTTCAGGAAAAATCAACAAATATATTTTTTTACCCCTTCAGCTGTTTGGCATATGAAGTTATCAAAAAGAAATGGACAGCAACAGACGCTGCACTCTTGCGCACAGCCCTGGCAAGGGAGGGTGCTATACAGCTCAAGAAATCTCTGAGGATATTTGTTGCAGTGGGGATACTGCACCATGCATATATCAAACCAGGAGTCCCGTGGAAAGGAAATATATATGGACAGACAGATTCTTGATATCTGTTTCAGGGATGTTTATTTCCCCAGCCGCATGGCCGGAGCTCTGCCCAGGAACTGTTCCAGTCACGGGACCAAGG
>NW_008238355.1:4108823-4114830 GCF_000691975.1 Corvus brachyrhynchos
GGAATAGCAAAGCAAAACCAAGAAGAGGAATCCAAAGTTTTCAGGGTTTACTCACACAAATCAGTCGCTTAGGGATCGGGGATCGTTCTGCTCACAATTCGCCACCATTTGTTGCAGTGGGGATACTGCAACATGCATATATCAAACCAGGAGTCCCGTGGAAAGGAAATATATATGGACAGACAGATTCTTGCTAGATGTTTCAGAGAGATGTTTATTTCTCCAGCCGCATGGCCAGAGCTCTGCCCAGGAACTGTTCCAGTCACGGGACCAAGGGTCCTTCTGCCCGCGCAGGGAACACAAACCAACCAATGGGAACGAGGCTGAGCAGGGGCAGGGAATCCCCGTGTCTGTGCCCTCAGGGCCCCTCTCCCAGGGCTACACAGCGGGGGAGGGACCCCAACAGATATTTAGGGTTTCTAGGTCTAAAGTCTCTGATGTTGGGAAGATGACGTGAAATCAGGACTTCTTTCCAGTACAGCAGATTCACTCTGTACAGCAGAACAAGAAAGGAAATGCTATTTGTCTTCTAGAGGGGAGAAAACTTCACTAGCTACATCTTGCATACCTAAATGCCATGTGAACATCCTCATCAGCAATTTTTGTAATTTATTACTCTGAATTTTGATGTCTTCACTCTGAGGAGTTGGTCCACAGGTAGCACAGAAACTTCTTCATGAGATCCCTTACAGTGATTCCTTTACTGTGATTCCAGACTTTTTTGTTTCTTTCTTTGTAAAATTTATCTGCTATGTACAATGCTGAGATAGCCCAGTGCTTTTGACATAGCTGTGAGATGGGTTTAAAGCCTGCCCCTCCTGCTTCCACCTTCCACATCTTGATATGAGATTTGATTTGGGAGGGACATGATGGAATGCATAAAGTACCAACAGGAATAAGGCAGTTGTCTTGTCCAAAGAAGATGGAGGAAAGCACTGAGAAAAATTCATCCACAGAAAGGGAACACTCTAGGCATGCATATTTGTCTAGGAGAACACACTTGTGTTACGCATCTGACTGTACTGGGAACTGACAGTGCTGCTGGACTGTTTTCACAGAGAGAGCAAAATTACTGCCCATTCTCTCAGTAGGAGTCCTTAAGCTTTCTTGCTATGATCTCCCTGAATTGATTGTCTAAAGCCAATTCTAACACAATGTGGAAGCTTGGAGCAGAGAAGCAACTTCCCTTTTTTGTTGCATCTGGAGACCTGGTTGTATCATTTATGCAGGCAGTGAAAGGTCACAGCCTGGCCTAGTCACTGTTAATAAGTGGTACACTGACTGTTCAGCATGCCTGCTGTGAGTTATACTGAGTGAAAGAGAGGGGAAACTACCAGTTCTGGTTGATTGGAGCTGGTTCAGACCAAAGCAGGTTGATTAAGACTGATGTACCCTTCACCATCTTTTTATTCTCTGCCCCCAGATACATTTTTGCAAGTTTGCTCCAAACCACGGATGCAAAAAGCTTCTCACAAAGTACACTTAATGGAAGCTTCAGAAGGAGGAATACAGCGGCCTGAACACAGAGCAGGTGCAGGCAGACAGCTGGGCTGGCAGGGCAGTAATCATGGGAAAACACTTGGCTTGGAATTGAGCACACCACCACACACCTTCATTAGTGGCAAATCAGCACACAGAAGGAGAACCAAAGAACAGCTTTGTGGCTGCCTCTTCTAGATGACTGAAGGAAGCAGTGAGATGACATGTAGGTCAGGACACAGAGGCTGACTTAACATGATCCTAAACTAACAGCATGACAAACTGGACCACTGACTTGAATTTCCATGGAAAGGAGGACACAGAGTCAGCAGCAGAAACTCTGAGAAAAAATCAGTTAATGAAAGTGCTTCCAACGCATCGAAGTTTTCCTTAAGTTCCAGGAAGAGGAATGTGTACAGTCTGAATCTAGGCTGCCTCTCTTTATTTACAATAAAGAGAGAAGCATGCTAACCTATAGGAGACCTAAATAATGAGATACCTCTTAAAACATGCAGTCAGTGAAAAATGTCGCACTTGGAAAATTACTTCTCAGCAGATTAATTGCTTTTTCCAGCATGTGTAGCTTAATAGTCCCTCTAATCCATTGTGGTCTGGATGACGTATTTCTTACAGAACTAGCAGTATTTCATTCTACATTGCCTTTTCTTTGAATCTAGAAACAATGGGCAATAAAAGAGGAGGAAAGAAATGTAAATGAAATAGAGTCAATGGGAATTTCAGCTCACCAGCTTTATACAAATAATGATTCCCATTTATTTCTCCAACCTCTAGCTTTTCTATCCTATATAAATAAAAGCAATGGTCAACTAGCAAAAATTAAAACAGCATGATTTCCCTTTTTTTCAGGGATTTTTGACAAGGACTAACATCTTTTTGTGGGTGGAGTATGAGATGTAGTTTTATATTTGCAAAAAACACCAAACAACAACAAGCTATAATCAGTTTGTTGCTTTGTCTAGCACTATGTCCGTTATGGATCCATTTCACTTGGTATTCCCATGTCAGCTCAGAGGCTCAAGAGAGACCCCTGCATCCTTTTCTTATATGCTTTTAGAAAACAGCTCCTCTCATGCAAGCTGAGGAGCTGTCTGAAATCAGAATATTCAAGAAATAAAACAAGGATTTTAATGCTATTGGTAAGGCACAGGGTTCAGTCTTAACACACACCAACATTAGTTAACCATCACATAATTTGTCCTCCCTAGCTGGTGAAATCTATCCTTTACAGTCCATAAAGATTAACTAAACTTACACAGATGAGACAAAAATGGATATGACTCCACAGAACAGGTAATATTAACAGAGTTAATTTGATCCTGCAAATGTAGGAGGGCCTGGTACTACTCCCTCAAGACCACGACTAGGAAGAGAACCCTCATTTGGTCAAGGGAAAACAAAGGAGCGGCCTTGCAGGAGAAAAGACTTTGATGCTCTACTGCAGTGGCAGGACCTGGTGGAGGCCAACAGAGTAGTGCCAGATAACATGCTGCAATGCAAACCCATGAGGACACCTGCCTGTGCCACAGGATACATACAGCTGTCCCCAACAGCTGAGCAATTCTGAGCAGACAGCTGGTCCTGTGCATACATCACGTGGCTATACCACACCAGAGGAAAGGCAGAGGAATTAGACAGCTTAAAAGCTGTTGCACTGTAGAGGTTCAGGGCTGGAGTTTATGCTGACGTACACTAGCAAAAGGCTTGTAGGGTCTGTTCTTCAATCTAATTCACCCCTAAAAAAAGAAGTAAATCAAGCAGTTCAAGAGCAACTTCATCCTTTTAAATTGCCTTTCCCCACTGCTCTTTATGCCCTCCTCTCTCTTCACTTAAGCACTGCATTTCAGTGTGGGTGCCTCAAACTGGTTGCAATTTATAAGCATGTTATCTTCACAGCCAGGTATTGATGGGAGCAGCATGGAGCCCTGGGGCTCTGTGGACACGCTGCAGGCAATTCTTGGGATACTGCAGGTGGATTAATTATTTCTATTTCTACAGGCTGCTGCTCTGAGGCATAACATCTGTTCTAGGCATATAAAACAGCAATTAACAATGCCAAGCATGTCCAGACAACTGTCTACTTTGAAATAGTCACACACATCATCAGGATGATCTGTTAAACTATTCACATTCACCACTGTAGTTGCTATAGGCTCATCTCCAGTAAACAGACAAAGAGCAGAAGTCAGGGATCAGAAGTGGCATTTTCAGTGCATTAGACCATGGCACTCTGAGCATCCCTGAAGCTTTCAGGTGGCTTGATTGGGAACAGGAAGGGTCTTCTGGGGCACAAAAATTACTATTAGGACCCATATCAGCACCTGCCACTAAGTACCAAAGTTTATTGGTCCTCTAATTTGCAGGATAGCTATCTGTGGTAGCACGCCTCCTATTCCAGCAGATGAGGATGAACAAAGGAAGACTTTGAACATGGACTAGGGCCCAAAACAATCATCCAGTGGAACTAACAGGGGGGACAATACCACAGTGCCATTCCAGACTCTGCAAAGTCTGAAGCAGCCTGGGAGCTATGAAGCTTCATGAGTCGTGTTGGACTGCTGGGGAAAAGCCAACACTGATGGGGAAAAGACTAATACTCTGTTTCAGCAAGCCTTAGCATAAATACTAAGAGAAGTGTATCTGCTTGGAGCATAGTCCTTCTGAAAGGTGCTGACCACTTTTGGTGAAAACCCATGGGGCAGTAATAAGGAATTCCAGATAGGCTGGAAAAATGAAGATTGCCACAAAGGAGGACTTTGGACTGGGGAAACAAAACTGACTAAGAATCTGGCAAAGGAATCAACCTTATACATAGGTGAAGATGCTTAGGACATCAAAATAGTGTTCTCCAAATATATTTCTTGCTGTAATTAGGGACAAAATCTTTTAGATGTGACAGTATAAAAAAGATCAGAATGATATTTCATTTTCCCTTGTAATTTTCCATTTCAATTAAGTGAATATAATAATAATATCTAATATTTTGCATTTTACTCTACTACTGCATTATGAATTAAAATGATGATTACTGAAAATGGTTGTTTGAATTGCATTTGAAGATTGTTTATACTAGTGCAAGACTTCTGACTTTTGTCTTGTAAGCAGAACACTTTTTTAGCATTTGCTCTATTCATGAGATTAATTATGGACAGAAGGTGTGTCAAGGAATATTTGACAGAAAACAGATGCTTACATGACAGCAAGTCCAATCTATATATTGGAAATTCCTCAACTAACATTTGCAAAATTTCTTCTGAAGTTGCAAAAAGCATTTAAAATAGTTCTTTTGCTGTAAGTGATTATACAGTATTCCAGCCCATAGTCTCTTTTTTCCATCAAAATAAGGAAACTGAGGGCTGAAAAATGTTTTCCTTTACACAAATTTTCTTCCATTAGAGGTTAGAAGTTAGTTTTGCTCCATTAGAGCAAAAGCAACAGCAATTTAAAACCCACTCAAACCTAAAAATGCTCAAAACCCACTGGAAAAAAAAACACCCCAGAAGCATTAGAAAGCCTGGTAACATCTCTCACTGTCCTTAACCTCGGGCCACACTACGATCTCAGAAATGCTCATTAGGCCTTAGTCTTGATGAACAGCACCTGAGCTTAGCTCCATTTGAGTTTATGAGAAACATGGTCTGCTCCCACGAACTGGTGCTGTCTAATGAGCTCCTAGTTTTAACAAACACCATTGGAAACTTATTTTTCTCACCTGAATAACAACCCAAGAGGAATAACATTTTTGTTATTGAACTTTAATAGAAAGTTACCAACTCAGATTGTGGCCAGGATGTCAATGTGTTAAAAGCCAGCGTTCTTATGAACCTATAAACAGAGGTCCTAAGTGAGACCCTCTGACTTCCAGCATCTCCATCTGAGTAAGGACTCACAGAGCCAGAGAACTCTCATATTTGCTGCACCTGCATGACCACTGTTGAACAACGATGACAGACCCTGGGCTGATACCCCCACTCCTTGAGGCTCAACCCTTTGCCTGTTGAGAAGATGCAAAGACATCTGACATGAGCACTTCACCGAGTTTGAGGGAGAATTTTCACAGGTACCTTGTACATACTCTAGGTCTGTGTGAATATGCTACAGAAAATTTACTTGGAACCTTAGATTCTTAAGTACTTTAGGATGGTAGGTAAGTTAGGGCTATAAACAGGGCTTGAAGTAAATTCTGTAGAATCTTTTGTAAATTGTTTAAATTAGATCATTGTTTTAGTGTTGTTAAACTCTTTAGGCACAAACTACTGTTCAAGTCCAGGGCGAGGTTTTGCACAGAAGAGAGCCATCTGACTCAGTGGCATGACCTCCCTTGTTTTTTGAATCCTTACCCTTTCCCATCCTTACCCTTTTCCATCCCCAGGCTCCACATAGATAATTTTTGGTTTGTTGCAGTGGGGATCCTGCAACACGCATATATCAAACCAGGAGTCCCGTGGAAAGGAAATATATATGGACAGACAGATTCTTGCTAGATGTTTCAGAGATGTTTATTTCTCCA
>NW_008238355.1:4115206-4115891 GCF_000691975.1 Corvus brachyrhynchos
TTTCATCCCCCACTCGGCATTGGAAAGGGATTTTTGGGGAAACAATTGGCAAAAGCATGGTTTTGTGAGGGAAACCATGGGTGAAAAAACGGATTGGGAATACACTGGGGGTAATAGGACATAGGGTAAAAGGGAAAGGTGGGATTAGGAAAGGGAGACTGTAGGGGGGACTTACAATGGAGATATTGTCTAACATGACTACGATTTTTTGCATATATACTGCCTTTTACAGGAACACCATCAGGCCCAGTGACCTGCGACGCTTGTAACCCTTTTCTACCTCGTATAATTTTGAATTCCACGACTTCTCCATCTCCCAAGCTTGGGATGCATTTTTCAGGGTTATTCTTTTTAATAGCAGTTCTATGCACGAATATGTCTTGCTGGTTGTCACACCTTGTTATAAAACCATAATTTTGCTTAACATTATACCATTTTACTATCCCTAAGATCTTAGTTACTATGATCTTTTCCTTTTTCCGAGTGGCTGCTGTTTTCTGTCTCGCTGCGTCTTTGCTCTCTCCTGTGGTCGCTCCCGTGTTGGAATTGTCGGGGCTTCTCATGCCTGCGCGCCCTTCCCGGGGTCGCGTTCGGGGCTGCGCGGGCCAGGCCGGGCCGGGCCGCGCCGCTCAGTTCTCCGTGCGTCGCCTCCTCTGCTCTCCGCTTTGCTGCCGATGCCAGGCGC
>NW_008238355.1:4116285-4131112 GCF_000691975.1 Corvus brachyrhynchos
GTAAGAATTAAATCCCAAGAAACATAGAAAAAGTTCTTAAACAACCATGCCAGGAAGTGTTTCAGTTCTTTTTGAGCTTGAATCAAGCTAAAATTTACAAATCGTTGTTCAAGAATCATTTCAAGTTTAAGATAAATGTCCATATGCGGCTCTGAGAGCCAAGAGTCTTCCCACCGTTCCTCCATAGTTTAGATATGGAATAGCAAAGCAAAACCAAGAAGAGGAATCCAAAGTTTTCAGGGTTTACTCACACAAATCAGTCGCTTAGGGATCGGGGATCGTTCTGCTGGTTTGTTGCAGTGGGGATCCTGCAACATGCATATATCAAACCAGGAGTCCCGTGGAAAGGAAATATATATGGACAGACAGATTCTTGCTAGATGTTTCAGAGATGTTTATTTCTCCAGCCGCATGGCCGGAGCTCTGCCCAGGAACTGTCCCAGTCACGGGACCAAGGGTCCTTCTGCCCGTGCAGGGAACACAAACCAACCAATGGGAACGAGGCTGAGCAGGGGCAGGGAAGCCCCGTGTCTGTGCCCTCAGGGCCCCTCTCCCAGGGCTACACAGCGGGGGAGGGACCCCAACATTGGTTGATTTTAGTTTCAGATTAATTGATCTTACGTTTCAGTCCAATTTTTTATTATTCATTATGATTTCACTTTTATATTAAAACTGTTTTTGCCAGTACCTTTGCTGGTGATTCTGTGAGCAACCTAAAACACTCATTCACACAGAAAGACACCTTGCAAAACAGTAATTTTCTGTTATCTTCTTTAGAATTGTATGCCTTTTTTTGGCCAGAGACCACAGCACAAGAAAGGGACCGAAGACAGAAGTAGGAAAAATATCTCTGTTCTGCTGAGCTGTTGAAAAGCTCTCAAATATCTAAAGCATAGAGTGGCTAAAGCAGACTGGGAATGTTTAGAAGTGATGTGTGAGGTCACATGGAAGCTGCAAAAGAAAGTGAGCTCTTCAAGAGCGATCACCAGGTCACCATGACTTCCAAGAAGTATTACATGAAAAATGAGAGACCAGGATCAAAATAATCCTGAAGAGGTAGCTCCTCATACAACATCTCATTATGCTGGTAATACTTCTTGTCAAAAGAGTTAAATTCTTGAAGTTTGCTAGAACCTGAAAAATACCAGAGGAATGCAACGGACAGATTCTCTTAAACAAGAAAGAAACAGTTTATTCAGAAAATCCCCTGAGCAGATGCAAGCTGGTATGTTCTTAGGAAAAATATATAACTTGGCATATTCTCACTATTTTTCAGGCATCCATTCAAAGCCACCATGTTTTGTTCTTGGGGGGGTTTTCTTGCTTCAGAAATAGTATTTATTTGTCAACAATGAAGTCACCAACTTCATGTGGGTACAGACAGCGTTTGCAGACATTTGGAATCCTAGCACCATAGAATCATATTATCACTAAGGTTGGAAAATACCATGAAGGTATCAGCTCCAACTGTTAACCTAGCATTGCATTGTCCGCCACTAAATCATGTCTCTAGGCACCACATCTGCATGTTTTTTAAATAGCCCCAGGGATGCGGATTCCACCACTTCCCTGAGAAGCATGTTCCAATGCCTGATGACTCTTCACTGAATAAATTTTTCCTATTATCTAACCTAAACCTCCCCTGTTGCCACTTGAGGCCATTTTCTCTCCTGTCAGAGGTACATTTAAGGAACACATTGCTTCCCTACTGCTCCCACAAACCGTATGTGCAAGACTGAAATCTCATCGCCTTGTTACTGAGCAGAGAGGTCTCTTATGGACATGCTTAGAGGAAAGGCTGGGCAAAATCTCCATATGCTGTTCTGTCCAAAGCTTAGGTGAGGGAAAGGTGTTGAAGTCACACGCAATTATCAAGGAGAGTCCTGAGCAGAGGAAGATTGAAGAGCAAGGCTAACAATCAGGTGCTCTTACAGAAGTATTCTAAATAGCAGATGAAATCAAGACAACACATAAGCAATAGTTAAGGGGACTTGACTTAGCATGAGCTTTTTGCAGAAAACATTAAAGCCTGGCATGGTAGTGCAGAACTGCTTATCTACAGACACACTTACACCTCTACTTTGAACACCTGTGTAGTAGGGTGAAGGACTATTGCGATGAGAGGAGCTTGCCAGTCCCAGACACCCCTGTCCAACCTGCAGCCAAGAGGGTTTTACATGAGGTCCTTCTCCTAGACCAGGAAATTCTGGTCATGAATGGGATCACCTGGATAACAGAACTAAACTATTGGGTCTATTCAATTTCCTCTTTTCTCACTAAATGGGGAAATCTGACAATATTCCTTTTCCTTGAAAAACAGCAACACACCTTGCTGCCTATAGAAGAACCCCTAAATCTGAGCAAGCTACGTCCCTAGTCACGTCAATGCATTCTTCAAAACCAGTGAAAACCATACGACTGAAGTGCTGATGAAGATGCACCAGGCCTTCAGCCATATCAATGGAAGCATAATAGTGCAATACAGCGACCTTCTCAAAACAGACCAACTAGGCCAGTTCAGGCAAAATAAATAATTTAATGTCCTGGCCCTGAACTGGTAGCCTGCCTTGCTCCACATTTACTCAGGGCTGCAAACTCTTCCAGCTCAGAACAGTTTGTTTCTTTTCCCAGTATTTCTTCTCTACAGAAATGAATGCTTAGGGACCAAGGGAACTAGTAATCCACTATACATGGCATTTCCCTCTGATTTTTCTTCTGTGAGTGAAAAGAGGATGTTAGTGAGTCCAGAAAGCTTCACTGAGTGTTACGGCCTCCAGAGTTCAGAGTTGTACATACCTGTATCTTTTGTTGCCCAAGTTGTCCACTGTGAAGTTTTCTAAGAGAGTCCAGCACTGGCTATTTGCAAGGGACAAAATGAAGCAGAGAAGCAGCAGAAATCAGCAGAATCTTTGCAGTCAGCAGAAATATGACCCTAAATGAAAACTGTTCTGAAGCAGACCAAGCTGCCAAAAATGAAAAGGATGAAAAGAAAAGAAATAAAAAAGAAAAAAAGCGGAGTATTTCTGGAGTTGAGATTTGTCAATGAGAACAGAAACTGCCAGGTGTGGGGGAAAGCTGTTACAGTTCTGCACACCAGAACTAACCTAGCTCCAGTTTCTCAACTAATCAACACACAAGAGATAGGGGATAACACAGACAAGGTTAAAATGCAAGGGTTGAGTGCTAAAGTAGACAGACCAAACTGTCAGAAGATCAGGTTATTTAAGGTATCAGAACAGATCTACCCCAAAACGTGGTAAGCAGAACCACTCAGTCTCTGCAGAACGCTGGCAGCCTCTCAGACTTATGTGCTGATTTAAGCCAGTGGGGACAACTCCAGTCAGTGGGGAAAAGGCAAGGGGTGTCTAGGATGCAACTCCCTGTTTCTGGTTTGCATTTCAATCGTCCCCCAAAGCCTGAAAGCAACACAGGATAGCAGGAAAAGATATTCTGTCCAAATATGCTGACTGTTTAAAGGAACAGAGCCAAACAGGAGCAGGGAGACAGTGGAGCACATAGGAAAAATACATCACTACTACACATAATGGCAGGCTGTGAGTATCATAAATTAAACTTTTTCTGAACACAGTTCAGCAAAGGTGAGTTTTAAAGGTAGAAATTGAGAACAACCTGGAATCCTTCCTTTCAGGATCAGGAGCTGAATGTCTTAGCTTTTATTACCCAGTTGATTTAAGGAAAGAAACAATGAGGCATGTTTCTACTTCAAAATAAATACTCATTTGAAAATGGTTGTTCCTGTGCTGTATTCCCATGCCAATAATTACGGGACTGGATGAACAGTTCAACCAAACTTTGCATTATCAAGGATAATGATAAAGAGCTATTATGTTGCTGGACCAATGTATAAACAAAGCCCACAGTTTGCTGTTATGTTGGTGAGGGCGGGGGCAGGAAGGAAGGCATAAAAACTATGCATTTGATTTGCGTGTCTTCATGGTTGTTACAGCCAATATATTCTGATCTTTTAATAGTCAAAATTCTGTGGTTCAGGAGATTTGGCTTCAAATCACAGCTCTGCTGCAGATGTCATTGTGTGACCTTGAGAAAATCCACTTGACCTCTTTTCCCTTCATCTGTGAAACAGCAACAACACTTCTGCCCTCCCTCATTAGGGTAACAGGAGCAAAAATATTCCAATTATCTCTGTAGACAACTGCAGTCATGCTGAGAAACTAAAACAGAAAGGGAAAGAAACAGCAGTTACATAATCTAACCATATTAAGATCAAATTACACATATATATGTATACAGATTAAGTAATGTACGTATTTTTAATATGAGAGGGTTTTTGTGGGGGGAGTTTTTGTTCTATTGTTTGTTTCTCTTTTTCAGGGGTAGGATTGTGAATGACTGTGATAAATGTACCTTGAAAATTATAAATTTTATACAGTTTAGTCAGACATATGATATCATAGTTCTAGTACAAATTTCACCTTCTAGCATTCTGCGTAGACAGTTTATTCAACGGCCTTATATTATTACTTCATGTCAGAAGTCCTGTAAAAAACACCCGAACGTGTTTTTTACTCAAGATTTTTGCAAGATGGCTGCTAACTGCTAAAATACACTCATATGCATTTATGATCTCAGTCACTGAATAAAGCCCAAACTGTAGTAAAAAAGATGGGGTAGAAAAAGCAGTAATTTATTAAGGGAAAGAAAGCAGCATAATCTTCTGCAGAGGTAACAATTCACAGCACCAGGAACAATAATTTCAATACAGCAGAAGATATGGGAATTTTCAAGCAGGAAAGCTACCAGTTTTCCCAGTTTACTCATAGAAGCAGGAACTGTATTTAAAAATAAAAACAAAACAAAACAAAACAACAGAAGAAAACTTCAAGAAAATAAACATGGATTAGATCCCTGTCTTTTTTTTATTATTATTTCTCTGGCATTTTCAAGGGCCAATTTACAAGCCTAAGCAAGCGCAACAATGACATTCAAACACATGGCATGTGGACAGCCTCTAACTCCCACAGGCTCACCATGCATCCTAACACAACCTGCCTATTTTCAAAAACAAACTTCCTGGGGGTAATTTCTGGCTCGGTTCTTGGCATACTCCCGCAATAGGCAACTGAAAAGACATGTATTTTTGATTGTGTAAGTAACCCAAGGTTTGTTGTTTATGCCTGCAAAATGCTCTGCAGAATTATGGGCTTTTGAATAATATAAGGTTTCTCCTTGTGACATAGTTTTTGTTTTATATGAAAAGATGCTGAATTATGGAAAATATCCCTTTTTTTTTTTTTTCCCATTAATAAAAGACTGAATAACTAATTCCCTAAGAACTAGTAACATCCTTCCTGGATTTATCTCTCTTTGTACGACAATAGGGTGCTTGTGGACCTTGGGGAAATACACGATTTCCAGTTGATTGTTACTGCTAATTTACTTCTGAGACATCTGCCATCCCAGCTAACACTAACTCACAGAACTGCAAAGCAGGGGCAAGTATCCGGCCCTTCCAATCAGCTGACTACAATCTATATATATATTTATATTGTTAGCAGTATGAAATCCATTTGAATTTGCATTCAAATTGTGATGGGAACCAGCACATATCAATGGCTGTGCATTTGCTGTTTATCTTACTCCATCTGCTGGGACATGCAGCTCTTTGCAGAAGCATTGCAGAGGACAAAAGGTTCAGATGCACTTACGACACCAGTGGATACTCTTCTAATTACAAAGCAAAGCCAAACAAGACCAACAAAGACTTACAGAGGTCTCATGAACCTGTTAGTCAGCAGGTCAGAACTGCAGCTGCTCCATGCCTCTGAAATCGCAGTAGGAACCAAGGAAAGCACAGGGAAACTGAGCTGAAAGACAAGAAGAAAATTAGATGAATAGTTGTTTAAAAAAAAAAATAAATTAAAGGCTAATGCTTTGTAAACTGCCAGAAGCGGATGACAAACATTCACCTCGAATTCCTGCTTGGAAAGTGAATCAAAGGAAGACGGCATGCATGCAGCAACACAACCATCCAGTACACATAGCAATGGAAAACAAAATGTCACATACTCAGTATTTGACAGTGGCAACCATGTTCCCAGTTGTTCAGATTGATCTTCATGTTGTGAGTGATGAAATGACACAGAGAGAGATTGCCTGTGCTCCTCTTCCCTCTGGCTTCCTGCCCTTTCCCAAATAATGGCAAAAGACAGCCAACGCAGAAACTACTGAAGAATAATTTCAGAAGTAGCATTTTTCCACTAGCTTGCACATGGTTTATGTAATATGAAACAGATTTTGTCATGAAAGACTTTCAGCATGAACTGTCAAATATGGTGGGAGAATGGAAAAATCACTGTTCCCATTCAGCAGGCAAAAAGCTGGCCCTGAAGTCCCATGTTCTGAACCCCACAGCCTGTACATTCTGCATCAATACTCCTCACCAGTGCTTTTAAAAAACTGCCAGGAAAGGAGAAGTATTATGAGTCCTACCTGTTGCTAATGCTGGAAATAAGGACCATCTTTGCACAAACTCACTAATTTTTTTATGCTCACAAACCTGCTGTGCAACAACATAGGCAGCAAATGTCTAGCACCATCATTGTGTCTTCTTCTAAACTGATACCTAAAATACCATCAAGTACTGATGTTTTCCAGGCTTTTTCCCCTTCTGCTACAGCAAATGCAGAACCCTCTCCAATATTCTTTACTGTGTGCATACAATGGCACAAGTATTCTCAAACCTAATATTAGCACTTCTTATAAATTGTTTTCATATTCTACCTTCTCGTCAGTGTTGCAGGAAATTCTCCACAGGGATCTGAAAAACCTGATACTGCATGAAAACAGATCATACAGAAACACATGCACACATATGGAAACCAGAAGTTCAGATTTTGGGTGCTGTACTCAGATGGTGAATATAATCAGAAAACCACAATCAAACAAGTAGTTTCACAAGTCTATTGAACTGATATTCTCCTAAAGACTCTAAAAGAGTCCTCATGATCCAAAGGGACTAAGATACTTCAAGAATATTAGACAGATTATATAAATTACAGAGGTCAGTGTCAATGTATCTCAAAACATCTAACCTACAGACTTACCCACACCTAGGGAAATATTCCATACAATTTCACATATAGGGCTTAGATGTTATCATGTCCTACTTTGAAACCCATGTTCCTCTCAGTTCAGAAGGCAGCCAGGCCAGCTAGTCAGGGATTGTCTAATGAGCCCCAGCTTTATTACACACTTTACCTCCATTTTCCTTATCTCAGAATTGGAGAAGATCAGGGAAGGTTCAGTTTGTTTGTACTTCTCAGCATCACTAGCTTCTCCTGAGGACATCACAGAAATGAGAAACTTGGAAGAGACAATGAAAAATACTGTAAGCACAGCGATACAAATTGCCAGGTAACATTTGCCATTTCAGTTTGTTGGCTTAAACCGGGCATCAAACGTCCTGGTTAATACAGCTACCAAGCAATTGAGTTTTTTCAAATTGCCTGTTTACTATGACGGAGAATGTTCACTGTGACAGAGATCAGGAAAAAAGCACACCTGCCTTAGTTCACTGTACAGAAGGCCAGGCCTGGGAAAAGCAGTATGAGTTTTATTTCATAGGCACTGAGACATTGCTCTGAGCAGACAGCAAGAAGTGCCAAGCCCCACAGTCACACAAAGCCTCCCACAAGCAAATCAGCTCATTCCGTATTATGAGGTGGTTACTTTCAGGAGCAGCAATGGCACTGCTGCAGCTGCAGAAATGCATCATGGCACGAGTCAGGCTGCCTGATAGCAACACAGTGTATAACGTTCTCAACAGCAGCAACCTGCAAAGCCCCTCTGGTGAATTATACCCTGAGCCATGGGGTAACCAGCCCTTATCACTGATGAGCAATACATCTGCATCAGTTTTGACACTCCAGTCTAGCTATAGATGCATTATATACAGCAAATCTGAGGAAAAAAGTCATTTAAAAAAAAACCAAAACAAAAAACCAAAAAAAAACCCAAACCAAAACAAACCAAAACAAAAAAACAAAAAAAAAGCCAAAACCAAAACCAGAAACAAAAGAAAAACTTAGTTACTTGGAATGTGATCAAATACTGGAACAGGTTGGCTAGAGAAGCTGTGAAATCTTCGTCTTGAAGATGCTCAAGATTGAGCTGGACACATCTCTGAGCAAACAACTCTAGTTGACCCTTGTTGTATGAGTAAGGCTGGATTAAGAATCTCTAGATAGCCTTCTAACCTCAACCCTTCTGTGATTCTATGAAACAAGCACATTTTACTGTTACGAGACAAGGCAGTGAGGATATAAGACACAACTTTCAATCTGCAGCATTATACAAATTTCAGGCAGCCCTGATATTATTAAGTCGCTACACAGATGTTAATTTACAGGGAGACTGTGCAGTTCTCATAGCAACTCAAGATCAAGAAGACAGAAAGGTAGCTTTTAATCTACTGAGATGTTCTTCCCCGTATTCCAGACCCTAGGTGGTGATTCCCTGCCACAAAATTCTCCGCTCTATGCAATTTCTTTCCATACTGAATTTAAGTCCAGTTTAAAATGCTTTGAGATAAGATTTTGTGCTATCACAAAGACTGCTTTCAAATCATTCTGGCAGACTTGGACAAGATTCCCATGTCAAAAACCAGAATAGCAACAAAGCACAGCTGAGTTTCCTACTGAGAGGTCATCTAGGACATTATAGCTAAAATGCTTCTCTGGCTAGCACTAAGAGTCACATGTCTCTCCTATTCTCTTTGAATGATCAATTTAGCATCACCACCTGTAATCTGTGTGCTTTTACTGCAGCACTAAAAGGATTTCCCTGGCTTTGCTTTCCTGTAATTCTATGCCCAGAAGCAATTCAATTCCTGCTTGGTACTGCACAAGATGACTCACTCTTTTCTTTAAAGAATTCCATTACCAACAAGCAATGACTCATCACGACCACATTAGCAATGCCAAGGCTTTGTGACTCCGACCCTTTCCCATGCAGCTTGAAATTCTGCATGCACACAGTGCTTGGGAAAGAAAAACCAGAGGTTTTCACTTTGCAGTAAGCATGCACTTGCACTCTTTTATGTGCTACCCAGTTGCACATAAAAACACTTGAACAAATAGTTTCCCAGGAAAGATATAAACATTTGGCAGACACCTGTGTGGGGCTCTTTGGAGATAGCAAAATTATTGTTTGCAACACTGAAGTTCTTGAAGCAGCCTGCTTTTCCCTTGGTCCAGCTGAAAAGCAGTGGGAAGGTAATTCCTTCCCAGCACTGTATCTTTCTGGTAAATTTGGTACACAGATAATCCTGGAAAAAAGAAAAGTGTTATATTGGAAGGTGTTCCACTGGTGATTTTTAAATCTTGCCTTCAAGATCAAAATGATCAACTTCACTGCTTGCTTTCCATGCCCTCAATAGTAAAACATTTCATACCACACTGCTACTGCATATGTAGCATGAACAGTTTGGACATAACTTGAAGGGGAACAAGAAAAATAACCAGAAGTCAGTCCCAAAGCAAGTTGGACCTCACTGATTGCAGAACTGGGGCCATGCATGAGGATAGGTGGGGTGCCTTCATGGCAGCACCAGGATGGGGGATGGCATGGAGCTGGCCTCCTCTCCTGACAGGCATGGTCTGAGGGAAGAAAGCGTAAAGCTCTCAGTACACAACACTTCCTTCATCTGCTGCTCCTTCCCAGCAGCTAAGCTGGGCCCTGCCCACACATTTACACATCTGTGAAAAAAACTCTAGCTCTTCATCTTTTTAGATCTCCATCTACTGCAGCACTTGACTCTGTTCAGCACTAAATCCCTATTGTGTTCCACAGTAATAAATCTGCTGAGAAGGTTTTCAGAGGCTAAAGAGAGGTCATTCAGAGACCAGCTGCCTGTGACATTCATGTTCTTTACCCCAGAGCAGGTCTGAATGGCAAGTTTCACCAAGGCAGACTCAGGATTTGACTGGTTGCTGACATAGAGCACTGAAGTGATTCATGCCAAGTGACCTTCAGCATTACTGTTAACAGCAGAGCACCAGGGCACACAAAGCTTGGAAAGAAATGTTTGGGGGTTTTAATTCCTCAAGTAATATGGTTATGGACTACTGGATGGTATTTAACATGATTTTGCCATTGTTGTGGTTAATTATCTCATGTTGTGCAGAAACTATAATCAGAGGCAGCCAGATAATTCTGGAATGGGCTTACATGAATTAGTATATTGAATGTGACTTTCGTAATGCCCTTTGGATCCAATACTTAACTCCTAGGACTTTAACAGTTTCTCAGCATGGAGGATTCCTGGAATAATGCTGCTAGCAACACTGAGTAGCTAAACATGTTAGATTTATATAAAGAGTTCATTCACCCTTTTTAAAGAGATAACAGATTAAAGAATAATGAGAATAATACAATTTTCCTAACAAGCATACAAAATGAGAGTTTAGTTCCACCTTCAATCCTAAACTGAGGGCTCAGGCAAGACAGAAGAGCAAAAGGAAGCAGAGCTTTGCAGCATTCCCTTTCCTTAAAAGCAAAAGGGCCCCTATGCTACAGTTTCTATTCATATCTCTCTGGTGCTGATAAATTGCATTTGTAGACTGTTTGACCTGCTGTACAAAATTGCTTTGCTTATTATATTAAGATGATGGGAAAACCAAATTAAAAAATTTCTCTCCAATTTCTTCTCTTTCCTGAACAGCTTCCTGTCGTTATGCAAGTTTATCTTCCCAACAGATTAAGCAAAGTTTTTAGGGCCATTTTTCTGCTTTACTCATGGTGGTGGAATAGAACATAACTCATATATGAATTTAAAACACTATTTTTTTCTGTTCAAAAGGAAAGAGAGCAGGAATTAGGGATCAAAACACTAGGAGTGCTTGCACACCAACTCCAGCCTAAGTGCTGTCAGTGACAGAAGTTCCAAGAGAGCCAAGAATAAAATAACAAATTCTGAAAAGCCTAAGTCGTAATTGATCTATGTTCCTCCTCAGTAAAAAATGAAAACTGAAAACGAAAACCAAACACCAAGTAAAAAAAGCCCCAAACATTCTGAATACATAATTTCTTGGCTGTGAGTGTTTTCTTATAAATGACAGTTACTTAAATAAAGTCCACAGTGCATTACACCAACTACAACAACCTAGAAAAGACCTTAAACCATTTGTGCCAGACTCAAGAAGCACCCACCATCACTAAACAATGCTACTTGTTTGGCTATGTCTGTCTCTCACTCTAACAGACAGGATATCTCTCTCATACTCTGAGGCCCCATCATTACTGAGAATGCTTAGCCACTACAAATAGGATACTGAAAACTGAAATGAAACTAGAAAAAAAGATGTATTTTCCATATCAGAATTGGTTGCAATTTTAAAGTTGAAACCAAACAACTGTATCTTTTCATTTTTCTCAGTCATTGCTGACAAAATTCCTACTGCTTCAGCTTGCAGAAAATTTAATTCATGAACCATGGTCCCACAAAATGAAAGAAATGGATCCTATCCCCCAAACCTTTTAATAAGTTGATTCAAACCAGATATGAATAGCAGCAGTCAATTATTGCAGAGAAAAAAACCACAAATTTCTATGACAAATAGCTTACAAAACAGCTGCAGCTTATTCCAGATATCCAGATTTGTGTGCAACATAAAGGTGAATGTTCAAGTAAAACTGTTTAAAGGAAAATTGAGAAAGATTTGTAGATACCATCTAGGTATCTCTCCTCCATTCCAGTACAAAACTAGCCAGTGGCTAGACTGAAAACCTGTTTATGGAGACTGGTGCTGTAGATTAAATGGAGGTTAACATTAACCTTTCAACATTTAATAACTAGGGATATGCTTTGATAGATGATGAAGAGTGTGTAAATACTCAATACACATACTACAGACAAGCTGGACTCGTCTAAGGTGCGTAGAGATATGACACAACCAGAACATAGGATTTGCAGCAGAATCAAGCATCTGCAGTATTTCCTCAGAAAATCCCCGAAATACTGCTATAATACACTGACCATCATCTACTTTTCATTTTCTCCTGCTATATCCAGTACAGACAGAGTGTGGCCTGCTAAAGAGTTAAAACAGGGAGATGGATATCACAACTCAATTGCAGATACTACTAGTTTAATGTAGCTATGACTGCTATCACACAGTAACCAGGCCAAAGCTTGTCACTACCTGAGTTTTAGCCACTTAACAACTGAGATTTTTGATTGCGTAAGTCTTATTTTGCGTTAACGTGTAAAGCGTGAAAGAATTGAACTCTATTAATAAATTTGTAAGCTCAGCAAGAGATGCAACTTTGTTAAAAATAGATTGGAGAGCTGGCTTCACCCAGGCTGTCAGAGCTTTCAGAAAGCAGACCTGAAGGACAATGCATGAAGTCTTCAGTGACAGTAAACTGGATTAAAAACATATAGCTAATGCCATTACAGTCAAGTCACAGTGTGTTATGTAATTGAAAAGATCTGTTGGTGAATCTAGCAGTGCTTTTAAGGCCCTTGAGGACCCTTAAGCTATTTGTATTAGCCAAACCTGGTGCATGTACACCTGTCATAGCACAATTGTCCCCTCTTGTCCTGCTTGTTTCTAAACTGAAGTGTGTTGGAAAGGCTAACAATAACACAAAATATCATGTGTTACAAACCACAGTTCACCTCTGAAACACTTACACCTCACTGAAGTCACTGAAAACGTAAGTTTTTCCATAGACTTGAGATAAGTCACTCATGAATGTCCAGGGTATAGCATGTGTCAACCATCAGCTGATTAAAGACATCCTCTTAACTGATGATTGCACACTATCCGAAAGGTTACAATAGGAGTTTGGGCTTGATCTGCCAGGCAGTAGAGTGCAATATCTTCCTGTTTAGAAAATAAAAGCTTTACCATGGCCTTCCTCAAGAGAAACCGAATTTGTTCTCAGGTATCATGTGTGTTGCTACACAGAAGATCTTGCTTTATTTCAATAAACTTAACTGAGTATTACATGTATTCCTTAACAGGTTTCATAGCTCTTTTGAATTTAAGAGAAAATGATAACATAACTTTAGGACTACAGATCTCTTGTGCCTTTAAAATTGTCAGTCTTAGAGATTAGACTTTTCCTTCAGTGGTAGATGCCTGCTAATAATTATCTATAATATTTTTTTTTATTTTTTTTTAATTGACAATACTAATTTTCAATTCACTTTCTTTTCCTCTTACAAATCCTCTGGGTTTTCTTTTGAGTCTCGTGTCTTGTTTCTTTTTCTAATGATGCTTTGAAAAAAAAAGGAATGGAATCTAGAGATTATTAATTATGATTTATTCCCTTTTGTCATAGATTACCACAGAGCTTTCTGTAATTCACAATGTTCCCTCACTCCAGACTATTTGCACAATAAGGAATCATATTTCGTTTAAGACCTAGGAACTGGCATGTCAATTTTCATTAAAACACAGTTATATTTATAGCTCATATTTCAGAAATATGGTATTTTTATAATCAATGGTTGTGCTGTATTAATTAGTTTCAACAATTTTATAGTTGAACAGGAAGCTGAATAGCCAAAGAAAGGAACTAATTTAATTACTTCTCCTGGTTTCAGCCTGGATTGATTTAGGTGTACATCTTAAGCCTTTTCAGAAAAGCCAGATCAAATTTAATAATGAAATTCACTCTACTGTCTTTGGTCATTTGATCAAAATTATCAAAAATGGCTGAAAATTTGTTTGGGTTCTCTAAAGAGTAGTTTCTCTAATGAGGGGAAGCAATTAAATACAGCTGAAAATACCACTTCTTTTTTGCAATTTGCTGATAAAATTATGGCCTGCTACCAAGACATGGATTTAGATATATTATAGAAAACTGCCAACATGACAACATGGTTTGGACTCCACTTGAAAACTTTTAAAATATTATGACAGTGCAACATTGAACAACTTGTGCCAGTTAAGTTAGTTAAGGCACATAGACAGCAATGGACTAGAGCCGGCTTCAGCCTGTGTGTGTCATCTTGGTGAGACTGGGAACAGGCAGCACCAGCGTGGTGAGCATATTACAGAGAATAGTAACTGAATCACGTTGGTATTTTTCATAGAACTGTGTGTTGAATAAGTGCATTTTGCCAACCGTGACCTACATTTTGGGGTAAATGAAAATTCCAGTGTAACATCAGCTATCTTCAAATAAGCAAATTTTATGTTAAACATTACACTCTCCATGCATGGACCATCTGGAAGAACCTGGTCATATTGTATAGTCACACAGATGTAACTCATGACAGTGTATCCAGGGACCTGAGATTCCAGATGTAAATGATGGAACAGTGGAAAGAAAAAAAACCCTGTTCTCAAGTGTTTAAAAAGAAAATAAGACTCCAAAATAAAATTTAAAAAAAACCCAAACCACTTTTAGTCATCTGTTTACTGAGAAACAAACAAAGAACAGGGACAGATGGCAAATGGAAGAATGTGCACTTGTATATTTCAGATTTCCTGTTGCAGTGGGGATACTGCAACATACATATATCAAACCAGGAGTCCCGTGGAAAGGAAATATATATGGACAGACAGATTCTTGATAGCTGTTTCAGAGAGATGTTTATTTCTCCAGCTGCATGGCCGGAGCTCTGCTGAGGAACTGTTCCAGTCACGGGACCAAGGGTCCTTCTGCCCGCGCAGGGAACACAAACCAACCAATGGGAACGAGGCTGACCGGGGCAGGGAAACCCCGTGTCTGTGCCCTCAGGACCCCTCTCCCAGGGCTACACGGCAGGAGGGACCCCAACACCTCACCCATTTTATTTTAATAAAAGGAGAATGAAAACAACTGGATAAAC
>NW_008238355.1:4131936-4132654 GCF_000691975.1 Corvus brachyrhynchos
CTCGGTCGGGTGTTCACGGGACTCGCTCCACCACGCGCTGAGCTGCGCCATGCGGGCACCGCCGGGTCCCGCCGCTCCTCGCTCCGCCACCGACACTGCGGCTCGCTTGGCTCCGCCCGCGTGCGGGAACTGCCTCGCTGCTGCTCGCAGAGCGCTCGGTGCACGTGGCCTGGGCCGCACGGGCCCTGCGCCAGGCTTCCCTTCGCCAGGACACAGCTGACATTGCTCAACAGTCTCGGTAACGAAATAATATTCACGAAAATATTCTTCCATCGGCATGTATTTTGACTCCAGTATTAACTGTGTCCAAACGGTTTTCCAAAAGCCCTTGGTAAGAATGAAATCCCAAGAAACATAGAAAAAGTTCTTAAACAACCATGCCAGGAAGTGTTTCAGTTCTTTTTGAGCTTGAATCAAGCTAAAATTTACAAATCGTTGTTCAAGAATCATTTCAAGTTTAAGATAAATGTCCATATGCGGCTCTGAGAGCCAAGAGTCTTCCCACGGTTCCTCCATAGTTAAGATATGGAATAGCAAAGCAAAACCAAGAAGAGGAATCCAAAGTTTCCAGGGTTTACTCACACAAATCAGTCGCTTAGGGATCGGGGATCGTTCTGCTCACAAATCTCCACCATTTGTTGCAGTGGGGATCCTGCAACACGCATATATCAAACCAGGAGTCCCGTGGAAAGGAAATATATAGGGACAGACAGATTCT
>NW_008238355.1:4132786-4154510 GCF_000691975.1 Corvus brachyrhynchos
GAGGCTGAGCAGGGGCAGGGAAACCCCATGTCTGTGCCCTCAGGGCCCCTCTCCCAGGGCTACACAGCAGGGGAGGGACCCCAACAATTTCCCGTGCAGTTTTTTAGTGGAGATTACTCTTCTTCCTCGCTAGACAAGAAGTTAATTTAAACCCTAGCCTAGCATGAACTGTTTATTGAGTACTAAGAAGGAATTTTCAAGGGAAAGATGGAGAAGAAAAAAGGTTTTACAGGTTTCACCAGGTTTAAAGTATTCAGAATTCATTCTAGAGAACTATTTTCCATGATTGGGTGGAAAGTGGACCATACAGTGTGGACATCCCAGCAAAAGATAGCATTCTGTTTGCTAGAGTTAATCATGTGGGCAAAAGACTGAAAAACCTCCACAATTGCAGTGCCATGTAAAGCAGAGGGAAAGCTTCTGCATGAACTGAAAAACAACAGCAGCATCCATAGCTGCTCTTAAATAAAATGTAAAATAGTAAATATGAGGCATACATCACTTTAAACAGTGAAATGGCAAAATTTTGAGACCCAGGACTGAAATATGGAAAAGGAAACTACCAAATATTGCTGAGGGCTTTGCAGAAGGAAACTGGAAGAAGGGAATGCAATCTACATAGATATTAAAGAAATGCAACCAAAAGAGATGTGAAAGGTAAAACAAAAGCTAAACAGAAAAATAAAGCTGCAGGAACAGCACAAATATTTACCATTTTCTTGCTGCCAGATAGGGACCATTTAGACCAGACTTTTTATCCATAACCTCACAAGCAGATGAAGTAGAATGAAGATCCATGTTGCTTAGGTTGGAAATGAGCAATGTGACTTTCACAGCTCTTTTCTGCCGTGTTTTTTTACCACTCATCTCAGATAGAGGTCAGGAGTGGTTTCCCAGGGAAAAGACTCCAAAGACAGATTTAAAGGGTACAGATACTAGCAGCGGGGATTATAGGAGCCAGTCCACAGCTGTCTCACTGTTTCTGAACTGTAGCACCAGGAAGAGAAGTGCTTTGACGTTCCCGCTTCCAAAAGAATTACTGACACAGGGATTGCTCCTCATTCTCCCATTCTTCTTGCAGGTACCACATATACCCTAGAAATGGGAGGGGAAGTGCTGAATGGCAGCATGTCGGTAGATGAGCAGATAAGGAGGTGCAGTTCAGCAGAAGACAAGAAAACAGCCACAAATGGTCACTACTGGCAGAAGGACCTGAGGAAATAGGCTTGAAATGTGGGTATAGAGCTGGCGGCCCCTTTCCTAGGCAGAAGTGCCAGCTTGCAGTTACCACAGATGCTCTGGGCCCAGTGTCATGCCCAACATCCTGCTTGCCATGGAAGCAGGCGGCTCTGCACTTCCCTCCTGCACAGTGGCAGAGCATAAGGGGGACATTTCTGCCCTAGTCATGAGAAGCTCTCAGGCTGCACCAACAGATACTGTTGGTTGTCTCCAGTTTAGCATACAAGCAGGAAGTTTATTATTGAAAAATCCTGCAACATGATTTCTGTCTGCAGGAATTTCACTCAAGTTTGCTAAATAGTTAGTTGAAACAAACGGTAAAAAAATATACATATACATACATATATGTATACGCACATAAAATACGGCAACTCGAAGATCCTTTATGTCATAACCATGCTTTTGCCTGTCCCTACTGCAATAATATAACCTTGATTTTGAGCACAAAGGGTAACTCTCCAACAGGTACCCAGTCTTGCCGGGATTATTGCATAATCTTCTGTTGCATACACACAAATGGGAACACTACAGATCTTAAGAAGCTTCAGTGACTTTGTTTGCATGATAGAGCTTTACACCCAGCGAGACTTCAGTATGACTACCCGCAGACTTGACACTGAGAGATACCCCAGAAGTAAGTGTGCTGGGAAAGCACTTGGAAACTCCTGGTATGGATTGCAATATCTTTCATTGAATGAAATGCAACAGGCAGACAAGGGTAACAATCTTGCTGAGAAGGGTGGATTAATGACCACTAAAAAGAGGAAATCTCATCCCAGGTGTCATAGGTTAGCAAGCATAGCCTCAGAAGTGAGTCTTTTGCAAAGAAGTGCTTACAGCTTCCTCTATGACCTAACAGAATCTATCAACTGGCCAGTTTGAATATTGACAATTTTTTAAGCCACTTAGAATTTTGACCGCCTCTGTGGTCCACATTTAAGAATGGACAAACCCTGGGAGGCACTGTCTCTTGCTTCTGGCCTGGGGACAGGTAACTGGGCTGGGCCCATACGGGGCCCAGTGGGCCCTGCCGGGCTCTGCCGGGTCCAGGCCAGGACCTGCTCAGGCTGGGGCCAGGCCAGGCCACAGCCATCCTGGATCTGATGGGCCCTGTTCCACATGCGGAACCCCCCCAGCCCTGCTTTGTGCAGACGGAGCGGCCCAGCTTCCCCCTCTCCAGTGCGGCCAAGATTCAGCTGAAGCTGCCCCCTGTCTGGCAAAGATCATGTGACCAACAGCGATCAGCAAACTCCAGCTGCAAGGCCCAGGTGAGATTAACCCTTTTAGTGCTGTGAGTGCTGCAGACATTAAGTAAAGAAAGAAGACCTGAAATCCTGAGGGAGGAGAAAGAGGATGTGCTTAAAGCTGAAATTCTGTTGTAAAGCTATGGTGGTGATGGACTATGATATATCAAAGTACCCGTTGTAA
This sequence comes from Corvus brachyrhynchos, assembly GCF_000691975.1. Classification (NCBI taxonomy): domain Eukaryota; kingdom Metazoa; phylum Chordata; class Aves; order Passeriformes; family Corvidae; genus Corvus; species Corvus brachyrhynchos. Next base: position 4,135,454 of record NW_008238355.1, read on the forward strand.
TTTCATGAAGGCATGGGGGCAGAGCATTCAAACTGTACTTGTGAGCGAAAGCACTTGTGCTGGAATAAGCAAATGCTGAAGCAGCTGTAATTTGAGGAGAAATTTGAACAGGGAGAGATGGAAGCAATGAGGACTCTTGCTCCAGTTGGAAGGAGAAGACATCTGTTCCTACAAATACTCCCAGAGATAGTCCTAGAGATGAAGGATGAGGACCCTTGTCTCCCAGGAAAAGGGGAGGGCTTCTATTCCTAGAGATGAAATGCTCCCAGAGACGGGTGAAGAGAACTTTTGTTTCTGAACAGCTCAACCTTAAAATGGTACCCCAGTAGCTCAAGATTGAACCCTCGAAAGCAGTTGTGGGAAAAGCTGCAAGTCGGGGGAACGGACTCTCACATGTGAGCGGAGAACCAACCCGGGCGGCTGGCTCGTGATACTGAAGCCATGAGAGAATTTCTCATGGAGACGTCTCCATAGCATGAGCAAGAGAGACTCCTCTCCCTAAATGAACTGAACAAGGTTATTATGGAAGTGGTAAACAGATTGAACATCTCAAGGATTGTTTTTTTAAGTGGGAGAAGGGGGAAAGGTGGGGAGAGGAGAAAAGTTCTGAAGGTGTGGTATGATTTTTTTTTTTCCTTCTTTTAGGTCTGTCAATAAACTTCTTTATATTCTTTCAAGTTTTGTGCCTGCTTTGCTTTCTCCTAATTCTTATCTCACAAAAAGTACATAGTAATGAGTATTTTGGACCAAACCACTACACCAGGTCACAGATCTTGATATGAGCACAATTCATCTTCCCTTTGTAAAAGTCAGATTCCATGCTTGCAGTAATTGCAAGGCTCTGGGTCTACCCTAACTTTGGGGAAATTGTCAGGGAAGAATTTTTGGTTGTTTTTTAGATGTACTAGGAAAACACAGTTTTTGAATTTCTGTCTTTACTGCTTTGTGATTTATTGTTTAATAAGTCACCTTGAGACTTGAATACTAAAAACTTCAGAGCATAATTTCTGTGTGTGCTTGGCCTCAGCACCAGTTTGTTGCACAGAAAGGGGTGCTTGTGTTGGAAAGGAGTGCAATGTCTGGGAGGGAGCATGCATGGGAATCTCTGCAGTGTCACCTTGAAACATTTCCCATTCCTTAAGAGTAGCTAAGTGATCACTGGATGTGTGTAAACAAGGAAGCTAACACAAATCAGAGAAGCCAGACAGAGCATGTGCGGCTGTTTGTGCCGTTAATTATGAATATGAATGAATGCTCCACTTCTTTATGATACCGCAGAAGTAACACTCAGCTCCTCTCCTCTGCTCTGTGTGACAGCAGAGAAATCCAAATAACTACTCTCTCAAATGGCCTGGAAATAAAATGCCCACCAAGAAATTAGAGCACATTTAAGCCTATTCACACTGACATTTAGGACAGAAAGGCATGAAAAGCTATTGTGTTTTTATTTTTCCTTCTACAGCATAGAGGTCAAAGAGAGTACTAGAAGGATGACACAACTTTAAAAATACTTTAATTGAGCAGAAGCCCCCATGAAATCCACAACCTTGTACACTCCAGTTTAAATGTGCTGACATTTCTTTTCCTTACTTTCATTACAGTTTTGAAGGATAGAAATACTCTGCTTCTATTAATCTGAGAAATTATTTAAGCTCTGAGTTGTACTCTAACCAATAAAAATAGAATAAAGCTGACACAGAGAAAGAGCTAATCAAGAAAAAAACTGTGGAGGAGAAGCACTTCACAGCAGATGTTTCAGGAAGATGACACCACAGGAAAATTTCTGCATGTTGTCAGACTGTTGATCTCTTCCTGGCCCTCCATGGACTGAAAACTGCTTTCCAGATTTCTGATATTTGTGCAAAGCCTGTCTGGATGAACATAAACCAACACATAAACAGACTAATTTCATTAGAATGGTGACTCTAATGAAAGGGAAGAGGGAGTAGCAGGCAGGAGTGGCAGTGTGTCTTCTATCTCTCAAGTAGCCATGCTCATTCTCCCACATCAGCCAGTGGGAGGCAGGCTGTCATCTTCTTACCCTGAAGCACCAGTAAAAAAGGTAAATTTAAGCCCTCTGCATCTCTGAGTACACTGTTCTCAGCTCTAGATTGACTGCAGTTAATCCCAGCCATGAACACAAGATGAGGTTCTGATGATAAAGGCATTGGCTCACTTCACTAAAATTTATGCATATCAGGAAGAGGTCCTGAAGCCACCTGCTTTGACTAACAGAGCAATTTTATTTAAAAATATTTCATTTCAAGATACAAGTTTCTCTGATCCTCTCTCTTTAAAGTTTGAGATCTTCTGAATCTCTCTGATGGACAGCCAATTGCCAAAGAGAGCAGGAGTGCAGGTACAGCAGCTGACAGGCTGTTACTTCTCAGGCAGAAGTGTGGAGTTATCTTCCTTGAGTAGTTCACACGTAACTACAGAAATACTGCCATATTCAGCCTCCTTTGGAGACAGTATGCAGCCAAAACAAAACTGTCTCTGGCAGGAGCAACTACTGGAGCCCAGCCCAGTGCCCTGGGCTCTTGCCTAGGCTGAGGAACATGGTTGTTGCTTTCCCATTTTTAGGTTCCGCCAGTATCAAATCAGAGCATGTACCCCGAAGTCACACACACAGACACACAGAGGACGGACGGTCACTCACTGACACTGACAAGCTGCCTTCACAGCACCCACACATGGGACTCACACAGGCAGAGGCACAGACAGCCAAGTCCCCTCCTCCTCATGGGCTTCTCCCACAGGCACCCCAAAATCAAAGGTTCCCCTGCATGACAGCCCAGACCTGAGGCCCCTCTACTTTCCAGCTGGTGGAGACTGAAGATTGCCAATTAATCACACCACACACATATTTGCACACTCATACACAGTCCTAGGGCAGGTACAAACACCCACCCACTCCAGCAGCTGGCAGCAGGTAGACGTGCTGTGACCTGCGGTCCCACTCCAGACACCGGTACTCAGCCCTTCAGTCACACTGGTCTCCCAGTAGCTGGTTTTCAGGATCTGATTGAGAATGGAGGGCCATGGCATGGAATCTTCTGGGTCATCCTGTGGCTCTTCTTGCCCACAGATGGGATTGGGTGTGGAGAATAGGCTGTCAGGACCCACACTAAGGAGAGCAGCTGTGATGATGGGGAGCTTAACTGCTGGATCCAGCAGGGCTGCTGGAGAGGGCTGGGCTGGGGGCAGAAGAACTCCCTTGGGGGTCTGCAGGTTTTTTCTACCTTTACTTGATCCATATGATGTCATTGTCTTCGTAACACACATCATTTATTAGCAGCTTCTTTAAACAAGTCCCTCCTTTTTACTGTTCCTTATTTCTGCCATTTTTCATGTTTCCGTCTTCCTAGTAGGTCAGGGCTGGCTATCAGTATACATTGGTATGTCACATATATAGACCTTCCAGCATCTTACATTCTTCTCCCTGGACCATGATCTTCAGCAGAATAATGTCCCTCATGTTGCAGCATGGCTGAGCCATCCTGTGCAGAGTTCTGTGGCTGTGACTATGTCTTCTGCAGGGCTTTAAACAGCCTATTCACTGGGGAGGGAATGAGGGAAGGAAGGAGAAGAAAGAGGAGTTCAAAGACACAAAATTCTGTAGAGTCTAGGCTGTAGCAGTTCAGTGGAAATCCCGTCTAAGAAGAAAAATATTTCGGAGAACATTCAGCCCAGAAAAGCTTGGATTTTGCAATGAGTTTTATTATTACCCTTGTGGTAAAGAACAGGGGCAAAATTAAAATATTAAGAGTTTCCAAAAGCTGGAAATGGCATTTCAAGGTCTGTGCACATAGAGACAGATGGATGTGGTTCTGTGTAAACAAGGCTCCTGTACTTGTCTGTATGTCCATGTTGCTTTTCCAGTGTGCCTGTCCATCCTCCTTTGCACTTACCTGATTCCAGCAGCTGCAGTAGCCCCTGGTTACCCAGCCATGTCCACCTTCCCAATGCCTGCTGCAAGGTGCTACAGTGCAGGGAGTGTACTACAGGTAGACCAGGTGACTGAGCAAAGAGTGAAAGGGAAGCCTGTGGTGATGAAAAGGCCAGAACACAGGCTGCTGTTCCCATCTCTGTGCAGAACACCCCACATTTTCACCCTGCCTTCAGGAGCACCCAGACATTTCTAAGAGCATAAGAAAATTCACTTCCTCTTCTGGCCGTTTACTTGCACTTTCAGCTTGGAAAGCTGGCATGCCAGTTAACATGGAATTGAGACCTGAACCTGCCTCCAAGCTCTCTGGAAATTCACAACCAGTGCTTTCAGAGCCAGGCTATTTCCAGCACAAAGCTGACCAAGTATTGTTGCTGTATCTCTCTCCTGTGTAAGCACGTGACCCACACTTACATTCACAACAGTGGCATTGCTAATAGACTGCAAGCTTTGCAAGCAATGTGCAAGACCTGTGAACTGAGACCTCTCAGGTTTGCCCTCTCTGAAGTTTCCTTAACCTGCCTGTAGCTTTGTTTTGCCTCTCTCAGATGTGACAGCAATTCCTCCAGCTGATCAGGTGCCTGTGCCTCATCTCTTCTACTTTTGCTTCTCTTGGTGTGGCATGACCATAGTTTTGCATAGACAGCAATGACAAGCTGCTACTCGATGTGCAGTGAGATTTATACAATAGCAACTTGGTGACAAAGTGCTGACAGACCCAGGCCTGATAGGACAGCAGAGGCCTTGAGAAGGACACAGGATGTGGCACAGAGGAGCACAGCTGCAAGCAGGTTGCCTGTGGTCAGCTAAAGCATGAACCTGCAGCTGGACAAACTGGGTTCAGGGGTAATGAACAGAACAAAGAGAGAACATACTGAGAGACAACATACTGGCACAGGGTGTAGTAAATTTGGGTATAACATGGAGCTGCAGACCAGTGTAGAAAGAGAGCAGTGTCTCATCAACATATACAAATTATCCCAAGTGATCCTAGAGGGACAAAGAAGAACTCATGACATGAACATTCTTCCTGGCAAAGGATTCTGGATGCTGACAGCTCCCAGTGATATCCCCCCATGACCTCCACCCGTATGGAATTTCTAGAACACAAGGGACCAGTAGAAGGATGAGCAAAGAATCAAGGAAAGGGGTTAAATGAAGCAGAGACAGTGTGTGCGCGCGCGTGTGTGTGTGTGTGTCTGTGTGTATGTGACAATTTCATAGCAGTATTTCAGCTACATTGATATTCCTTCATTTTTGCAACAATTAGAGATGAAATAAAGCTAAATAGTCTCTCAGTATTTTAATCATACTAATAATGAAATTCTGACTTTACTTCTTCCTTGATATACTTCCTTCTTGACCATAAAAAATATTTTTAGTGTAACAATGGACAACAGGAAATTCAGAAGATTTTTGTTTCACAGCCATGCACAATGCATTACAAGAGACTGTGTGCTCCATTACAGAAAATACAGGAGGAAATACAGAAGGTCTATTTTCCTGTGTCCTACTAATACCACTGCTATTAATGCATTCTTTGCCCCTGAAGAGCAAAATAGATTCTGTTACCTATTCTAAGTTTTTCTTCTGCATGCTTTTTAAAAACCACAAAAAGTGGAAAGAGATGGTTGGAAGGGTGGGTTGTAATACCAGGGAAGTAACTGCTTAGTTATCTTCACGATAGTTGGGTTTTTTTCAGTTTGCTAATTATTTTCAGTGTATGCATTAGAAAATCTGTCCATAGGTTTTCAGAACCTTGTTGAGTGACAGTGGATATTCCCAGAGAGTAAACATGAGCTAAAGATGCACTTTAGTGTTAGAGTCACAAGCCACAAGAATGGCTTCAAGCTTCTTTTCCCTCCAATCTTCCACTTCCCTGATCTGCCCATAGCCCTGCGGTGAACTTCCACTCTGCACAGTGCAATCTGCTTCTCCAGATGTGTCACTAAATAGATAGCAGTCCCTGTCAGAAAGAGTCCTCTGTGAAATGTGCTGTCAGGGAAAGTTTTCCAAAAGCCTTGAGAATAAGAATGTCCCTTCTCAATGTGACTTTAAAAATGTTGACAGATGGCTGAGTTTTCCATCTTCCTTCCCTCCCTCCCACGTTTAGTTCAGAAGAGTCCTGCCTACATGAATCCAAAGCACACTGAGAAATGTTCTTCAACTTGCCATTTGTGTTTCTGCCAGGAGGAAGCCAAAAACAGTGAAACCAGAATGCCAAAGGACTTCCTACCAACTGTGTGAGCCTCCCTCAACCTAGTGCAGCTATTTACAAATCCCAGTCTTCCCTCACTATCCACCAGGGTTTAGAAGGTTTGCACCATGCCTCCAGGAAACTTCCAAGCAAAGCATAAGATTGAAATAAAGTTAATAGTCCCTCTAGCAGAAACGGGAAGGGTTTGTCTTTTCCTAGACCTCCTGCAACTCTGATAGGTCTTCACCATAAGAAAATGCATTGTCACTGGGGAAGAATCAGTAAGCTAATAATCCAAGACAGGCCGTAGTGCTCACATCCTCAGTGGTAGGTTATCAGCCCTGGGTGCAGAAGTGATGTAAGGAGAGGAGTGAGAACTTACTACACTGTTATTAATTTCAGAAATTCCACCTTCTCCAAAATGACACCAAATATCAGGATCTCCTTAAGGGATAGCACACACTAAGTTGGTAATAACCCAACCGCCAAACAAAAAAAAAAAAAACAAACAAGAAAATCCCGCCTCAAACCCACAGCTCTTTTGTTTTGCCCCACTCCTTGCTCTGCAGTGCTAGCATTCTGACTGTCAGCAGAGAATATAAGAGGTTTTTGAGCTTGGTCAAAAGCATTATGAGAATAAATTTACATAAGGAACACACTGTTTATCGAGTGATGGAATTACCCTTCCCTTTTGCTACATACAAAATGCCCTTTTGTGTCATACACACATAGCAGTACTGAGACAGCACAGTTAAAGTACTGTAGGAACAAAAGGAGGCAATGGAAATTCTTTTCAAAGTGGTACTGACATTTTCTAGGATATAATCAAAATTTCCCCCTGGGGTTTTCAATATCATGGGATAAAGACATACTTTGGCATTAATTTGTCCATTTAGTTCTTCCTTCAAGAAAACACAGGGAAATGCTGACATGCCTTCATTCATTAATCCCTCAGTAAATCTCCATGGATTACATTTACATCATGTCAATTCCCATTAGGCCATTTGTGGTGTGTACTGTAGTTACATGACTTGGGTGTCACATCTTATAGCATCACAGACACTCATGGTGCAGCATGAAGCAGTGTCATGGCACTGGTGATGCTGCTAATAAATCGAGCGGCTATCTGGGCAGCAACTACAGCAGGCAGTCCACTTCTGCAGAAAAATATGACAGACACATCATTTTGTCTGGATAATGACACAGATTTCCCATGTAGCACAAATATCTATGGAAGAGATTTTCATGCATGTAAAATTACTCTGCCCATCAATCCGTGTTTCCACATCTGTCTGATGCTACCTTCTTTCTGCCAGTATGTCTGTATTTTCATATATATGTATGCTCTGTCTATAGGCAGGTTGCCACTCTAGTAATCATGCTATGAATTTCAGTGTCTGCACAGCTCTGTGACATGACCAGGGCCTAAATGAGGGTTTATCACAGCTAAAATCTAGGCAAAACAAAGGGTCCTTTGGGTGATGAGAATTTTAAAAAAAAGGAAAGAGACACTCCAGCAGTTCACCCTGGTCCTCACATCAAATGGCTGGGCAGTCCCACCTTCTATCAGAACTGACAGCATCCTAGGAATCCTGTACAATCCTGTACAATCAGGCAAAAAAGCAAATGGGAGGGTTCATGTTTGAAAACAAATATTCCCAGGGATATGTATTTGGCTGTCTCCAGGTACCTTAATCACCAGACAAGTTCTATAAATGCTGTTATATCAACAATTTCTGCAATATTCAGGCAGTTTTTTCTCCATCTATGTATGTGTATATGTGTGTATGAAGAATTATATGTCAGCTATCTATAGTTTGTTGTTTACTTTGCATTTAAATGTAGATATGCTTAAGGTGAAACTTTCTCTGATTTTAGTTTTGTTGTGCAGAAACCTGCTCAAGGTCCTTTGACAGTGTTGCAGCAGCACAGTAAGGTGGGCACTGTGGAAGTGATAAATGGCAAAGTATTGGAAAAGCGATAGAAGCCCAGAAACTGCCAGCAGCAGTGTTCCTTACCTGACCATAAAACTCACATCTTCCATGAGATTTTTTTGCTTGAAGCAACCATGCAAAAAAGTCTTCCATGTCATCCCTCTCCAAAACCTGTTGTTTACAAATAGAAATAAAAAGCCATTCTGAGGTGACTATCCATATTGTCGCACAGACAGCACTACCAGTGTGGTGAGCTATGCCCATGTGCCCCTGAGGCTGTGGGAAGAGGGAAAACAGTGTCAGGTTGGCTGCTCAGCACAGGGCCCATGTAATAATGCTAGTTTTTTGGAACCATTAATAGGCTCCTTTACTCCAGCCTGCAGAGAAGCATGGAGTGACTCACAGCTGGGAAAGTAATGGTAGGGTCCAGCTCACCAAGCACAGTGCCACATGCCAAAAGCAGGCTCTGAAATGGCAGTAAGGTACTCACCTTACTATTTACACATCCTACTCTCTTCACCTGGTGCTGAAGAGCATTACCAGTCTGGCATTGAGTTTGATCAAAAGAGGTGCTTCAAACAAAGTATATTAAACCCATATAAATAGGTGTGGAGTGTGTGTATGTATGTATGTATGTATAAATAAATAAATAAATAAATATTTTTATTATTATTTTGTATTTGAGAAAAATGGATCAAAACTGCAATAAACAGCAATGATGTATCCTTGCACATTCATTGTTTAATTATGTGACAGGATTAATTTTTAAACTTTCCAGGCTTTATTGTTCTGTTCTTGCTCTATCATTAGACTGCAAATGCAGAATGGTGGAAGGGACTCAGCAGACACCCCGCAGGGCAAATACAAATGTGCAGCAGGGCTCTCATGTTATACTAGGCATAAACAAGAGGTTTACTTCTCTTGATTGTACCATTTTTTAGAATGTAGTCTGAGAAAAAGACATGAAAACACTTCCCAGGACAAGATGTTCCTGCTACTTCTCATTACTCCAAGTTGAAATTCTGTCTTTCATCGGTGCAAAAATACCTGTATGTCAGTTGTGGTTGAAGCCCAGCCACTAAGCACCACACATCCACGCACTCAGACAGTATGTTGTGGGAGAATAAAAGTGAGAAAACTCATGGGTTCCAATAAAGGCAATTTAACATGGGAAGCAAAAGCCACAAACACAAGCAAAGCAAAACAAGGAATTCATTCACCATTTCCCAAGGGCAGGCAGGTGTTTTGAATCTCCAGGACAGCAGGGCCTCATCACACCTCACAGTGATTTGGGAAGACAAATGCCATAACTCTGAACATCCTCTCCTCCCTCCTTCTTCCCTTCAGCTTGAAATACTGAGGACGATGGTCTGGAACATCCGTTTGGTCAATCTGGGTCACCCATCCTGGCTGTGTCTTCTCCCAACCTCCCATGCACCCCCAACTTCCTCAAAAGCTTGGCAGTATGAAGAGCAGAAAAGGCCTTGTATAAGCTCTGCTCATTAATAACAAAAACATCTCTATATTATCAACCCTGTGTTCAGCACAAATCCAAACACAGAGCACCGCGATCTGACGGCGCTGTGCAGGCTGCAAAGGAAAGAGCACTCAAAAACATCTCTATATTATCAACCCTGTGTTCAGCACAAATCCAAACACAATCCATACTAGACACGTGAAGAAAATTACCTCTAGTCCAGACAAACCCAGAACAAAGTCTCACACAATGTCTGTGTCAAAGCAGCTGTTCTGCCTATCAGGGTGGATAAGGACAGAGGAACTGAAAAAAAGGAAGAAACTGTCCCCGTGGTGATGACCTGTCCCTCAGGTGTCCCTCTATGTATTTCCAGATGTGTGATTTTGAAAACCACACACAAAACTCACAGCCACACTTGTGCTTTTTGAGTTTTTTTACACCTTCCACACACAGGTACCAATCTGGTTTGGAAACTTGAGGGATTGTCTAAAAGTCAAAGTTTATTCTTCGTGACTTGGCCACCTGTTTGTAGAGAAGCACTTCCAACACATGCAGCCTGGTCACAACTGCAGTGCCAGCCTTCGTAGTTGCTTCTGTTTCTCTATACAGACTCTTGATGTATCCCCTTCCTACCCCAATACACTAAGGAAAAGCAGCAGCTGTGGGTAAGAGAGAGGAGGCAGCACCCCTTGGAATAGTAGTAGAAAATGCACAGCATGTAGAACCAACAGCTGTCCTACAAGTACAAGGCTGTAAGAGGAAAGAACTGAGTCTGAGAGAGCAGTTTTGAGAATATTGGGGCAGTCAAGCCACAGGAATGAAAGGAAAAAGGATAGATAGAACCTGACACTCCAGCCAGAGACCTGTGCTTTTGAGACAAACAGGAAGAGATGGGGACTGTGCTGACATTAGAAGGTTGCTGCAGCATACCATGGTGCTTGACATTGACTGTCCTTGCTTTCCTCTCGTAAAACAATTGCAGCAGATCCTTTTTTTTCAATCTAATGCTACCATTCAGCCTGATATTCTCCCTCTCTCCAGTCTCTGTATCTCCTCTGAAATAATATCTCCATTTCTGTGGCAGAGCTACAGCTGTGTGCCTACAGGCAAAGGGCACATATTTATTCCTGAGCTGGGTAGTTACGGAAACAGTGGTATAAACTATGTTCCTGTATGCATATTTATTACATTTCACTTTGCCTTTTAATAAAGAATAAAATAGTACAATGTTGCTTGCTTCAAGGATCCAGAACACTCTCCTGTATCCTGACAGTCCATGTGCAAATATGGGACTCTTTAGACTTTCCTGATGATTTTGCACCACAGTTTTCAAACGGTGCTGTAATCCAAAACCTGCAGTACTTGCCAAAACTACAGTCACCAGGAAAGTCAAGGCAGAGGTGCAACAGAGCACAGAAGATATATAGTCGATCCAAAAGGATGCACACAAAAAGGAGATTTGCTTTTGACTAGGGGTGCAGAAGTCAGCACATACTCCCTCACCATGCAGCCAAAGCAATACTTTTGGCAAGGTCACTTCTCTCCTCTCTGTCTTGTCTGTCCTAACACTAGCTGAGTCTACTTATTTATACTGGTATTACACCAGATCTTATAATCTCCATACCACAGTAAAATATGAAAATAAGGCTCTGATCATATTACAGGACAACAGTGCATATGCAATGACCATGTGCTGAAAACTGAACTGCGTGCACCCATCTTTCCTATTTCTTCCAGAGGTCGTCCCAATTTTAAATCTAACATTGATGATTGTAGAGGCCTTTTCCAACCTTAATGGTTCTGTGATCCCATGATCTCTGAAAAAATAGCCTCCAAAGATTGCATGGTTTGGGCCTCTGGTATGTACAAGCTCACATAAAAACTACTCACTTTATAAAACATAATTTCCTGACAGATACTAATTTCCCTTGATTTTTCTGAGAGCAAGGAGACAAGCCTGGCACTCCTCTGCACCACAACACAAATCAGTGCAGCTGCCGCCAACAAATGCAGCCCCATTTCCCCTGAAATCAGTCCTGACATGTCTATGCCCCAGAGACACACAGGAGAGAGTTTAATTCAATTTGCCCACAAAGGCCAGTACTGGGAAGCTCTATGAACACTCTACAATGCTTCCTCAGAAGCATCAGAGTGAAAATTTCCAATCAAGTATTCAGTACACAAAACTTAGCTGTGAATAGCTTCTGTAAGTGATTGGTACCTTGACTGCAGAACGGATGAAAGCTTTCCCACCTGAAAATACTGGGCCATGTACAAGCAGGGGCAGAGCCACTCTGTTTCTGCAGTCCTGAACTGTAGGGAAGCTCTACAGAGAACACAGCACAACACAGCACCTCTCTTATTCTTGTACCTATCACATATTGCTTCCCAGACAAAATGAATCAGATTGAAATGTGAGTGGATGCTCTCTGTCTTGAACTGCCATTATGCAGTAAAACATTACAAGGCGAGAGACTAAACTGGAAACATTGCAGAAAATCTATTTTTATCAGGAAGGACTGCCTCACCTCTAATGCCAAATCAGCCTTGCTCAGATTTCAAGCCTTCTTCAGAGCTTCTTCCACAATTCAGCCACATCCTAGTCAAACGGTGGTGATTTCAGGCCTTGCCTGGCTGTTGTGTTAAAGCACTGACTCATAAATAGTTAAAATATTATTATGCTTTATAAAGGTTACATATTAATCATTAAAATGTGGCTTAATATTATTTAAATGTCTAAGAAACTATATATGAACACAATTTAAATAGAATATCTTCAGAAGACCCAAGAAGTATTCACCTATTTAAGTATCTATAAAATACACATGTAAGCATATCTTATTTCCAATAGCTGAGTACGCCTTGTTTTTTGTAAATAAATGCCTGGGAACTGAACTGGCTGGCATCCATTAAGCTTATTTAACATGGAGAACTGAGTCTGAGACACTGTCTTCTAACCAGACAATGTAGAATCATAGCACATTTCAGGCTGAAAAACAGCCTTAAATCACCAAGTTCAGATTGGCCTCATGGAATCCTCACTCAGGTTTCCTTTAGTATTGTCCTTTTTGATATGCATTACTAAGATATAAATATCCAAGCATCTGTGGAAAATTCGGGTGGAGCAGCTTTTCTGCTGGGTGAATGTACCACAGAAGAGAAAGGACTGTGACTGAGATAACACAAATCACATGGCCATTTTTCAGATACCCACTTAAGAATGGTAACAATTCCTTGCTTACAGTGCCTGTTAGAAGTCTGGATGGATGCAGATAGGTCCAGCCAAACAAGTTTGCATTACCCACTGTAGCAATGAAAGGCATCTGATTTTACTGGGAACACAAGTTCTGGGAATATTGAGAATTAAGTCCTATATTTCTGAGAAGACACTATCTACATGTAGCAGTAATGACTCCTCTATAGTCCTGCATTTAGGAGCAATGGTATGGCTGCTCTCAGGGTTGAGAACAGAAGTGGAGAAGATTTGGACTGTTCTCAAACTTGGTTGTATTTCTCAATAATTGTGTGGATGAAAACAGCTGAAAAGGGGTGACGCAGAAATATAACACTAGTGAGACCTATTAGTAGGAGATAATGGTAATAAAGGGAAATTAAGCAAATCTACGCAGTGTAGGGGAGAGCTTCAGGTGCAGATAAACATCTCAACAACTCTGGGATGAGGTCAGACAGGAAAACCATGCTGCAGAAATAAATCACTGTAAATGGAGGCTGACTGGCAGTCAATTCTACCAAAACTTCTCTGAGAAAGAAACGTCTCCAAAGTAGAGACTTTTGGCACAAAGTGGAAAGGCACCTTGGACAAGGATATTTCCATATTTCTACTTCTTTGCATAAGTGTCTGCAGCCTCATTTTGAAATAGCAGACCCATAAATAGACCTCCAGGCTAACCTGGATGGACTCTTTATCAGAATCCTTGTATTCCAGACGCAGTGTTTTTCCAGATTTGTTAAGGTTGTTGTGTCTGATGATACATGGAAACCCTGCTGCCTCCTTTCCAGACTTCTGAAACTTTTTTATAAACCTATCAAATCAGGAGCTCTACCAAGACACTGCAGTATAGCAACTCTGCATGAAGCAGAAGAAGACCAGGCTGTCACCTGGCCTACAGGCAAGCCAATAGTACAGCACAGTGAAGATAGGAGCACTTTTAAAGAGGAAGAAGGAACCATGCACAATTTGTGCTTTTATCATACATACCTCATGGCTGCCTGAATTGGTGTCTTGCCCTAATCACTTATTTTCTAGACAAAGCAAATGCACCAGTGTTCCTTTGTCTGGATTTCAAAGTAGATTTGAGCAGATATGAAACTTTCACTTAGGACAGAGACAACAAGGGTTACCCAAAGAAGTTTCAGGAGAGAAGCCCAGGAGACAACTGGCAAAATAAGGACAAGAGCAAATAGCACCAAAAGAATTGAGCTCGAAGAGTATGTAAGACCTGACTCAATTTTAAGGAAATGATGTACAGCACACCAATGCTGTTTCGTGGCACAAGGTTTCCAATATAAACAAGTTTGTTCTGTATCTGGGAAAAGATGGTGAGGGGGTGATAACTTTCTTGATTTCTGGTGCCCAATCAAGGGCTGAGTATAAAATATTTTTTTCTATTCATAGTGACTCAGACTTGAGTCTCTTGCTTTCATCTAACTGAGAGAAACATTTTATTAAAAGTTTAAAACAATTCTTCTTTGAAACCTCTGTCCTTTTATCAACTTGGCTGAAATCAGCTGACAAGTTCAAGATTTTCAAAGGGAACAGAAAATTAGTATAGTTTTTCTGCACATATCCATATATTATTTCATCACCTTTCTCCTCTAGAAAGCCTGGTTTAAAATATTCATTTATTTATAAATTATGTACTAAATTATTTCTAACGTAGCATGCAATGTATTTAATTATAATTAAATATTAATATAATGTTAAAAAGAAACACATTAAAAATAGCATCTGAAGCACTGAAAGTGTAAAGCATTAAAACAAGGTTGCCACAAAACAACATCCTGTGTTGCTACTGAATGTTAAGAGCTATTGTGTATTACTGCTTGCAAGCCTTTTCTTTGATACTAAATTTGGGAACTTCCTTTGCTGAAGGACAATGGAAAGAAGGTTGGATAAACTGGCCTGGATATCTTCTCTGCTGTTGTTTCTTGCAGGATTGACTCTGTCTTCCTTGACAACAAGACAAACACATGAAGGACAAAGGAAAGCCCAAGTACCATGGAAAATACAGCTTCTGTGGCACCAAGTGACCAGCTTTGTTGAACCCCTGTGCTGATTGTCTCAGGCTTTGCATAAGATTGCTGTCCTCACACACAGCCTTAAAAATAATTAAATTAACTGTAAACTTAGCTACACACAAGCTGTGTTGACTGCACAGCCTCTGCCAAGCAGAGAACAGATATTTTGCTAGCCAAAGCAAGTCCTCTGTACCTGTATGCTGTGGCAGATGCACAACACCTTTTATCCAAAAGGTGTCAAAGCACTGCAAACCTAAGCCCAAATCAATATTATCTACAGCAGGGTGCATCAACTACAGCTTAGGCACTGCTGTGAATAAAGAGGGGAAAATGGAGGTGGAGAGAACGGTAGTGAAGCCAGGCAGACAAAAATAATTTCTCTCTTTCCCAGGTTACTAGTCCAGGATATCTACTCTACTGAACCTGTTTTGTTTCGGTTTGGTTTTTTCTGAAAGATCATACTCCTAAAAACAAATTCTGTAACTCGGACATTCAGCAGTTTCTCTGGTTCAGTGAGTTAAGCAGAAGACCTCATTGTCCAGTTGAGGTCAAGGGAACATTATTCAAATAAAATGTGTAATCGGCTGGGTAAAATATTTTCTCAAGAATGAAATTGCACTGTATTACAGGAACCAAATGTTGCAGAGAGTACCTATCTTGCTTTTGAAACAGGTGACATGATCAGATACAGAAAAAGCAGGCATCTTGTTTCAGCTTCATCAGCAGACTTAATTTCTTTTCCTGGTGTACTCCTCTACTTTCTTGGTCTAATCTCTCTCATCCTGCAATCCCCCTCCTGTCCTGTTCTTTTTCAAAAGAGGAACCAGTTGTTAATTATAGAATTGAAGAATCAATAGAATGACACAGTAGTTTGGGCTGTCAGGGTCTTTAAAGAAAATTTCCCACCCCCTACCATGGGCAGGGTTGTTATCCACCAGCTCAGTTGGCCAGGGCCCCATCCAACCTGATCTTGAGCATTGCGAGGGATGGTCATCCACAACTTCTCTGAGCAGCCTGTTACTGTGTCTCTCCACCCTCTCAGTACAGAATTTCCTCCTAATATCTAATTTAAACCTGTCCTCTTTTCATTTAAAGGCATTGCCCTTTGTCCTGTCACTACCTTATAAAAAGTTCCTCTATTTTTTATTAGACCATTTAAATATTGAAAGGCCACGATGAGGTCCACCCTCCCCAAATCTTCTCTTCTGCAGGCTGAAATAACCCCAACTCTCTCAGCCTGTCTTCATTGAAGAGATGCTGCATTCCTCTAATCATCTTCAGGGACCTCCTCTGGACCTGCTACAAGAGGCCCATGTTTTTCCTATGCTGACAACCCCAAAGCTGGATGCAGTACCCAAGGTGGGGTCTCACGATACCAGAATAGAGGGGGGCAGAATCCCCTCTCTCACTCTGCTGGCCACACTGTTTGGTGCAGCCCAGGATAAAATTGGGCTTGTGGCTGCAAGTGCAGATGGCTGGGTTGTGTCCAACCTCTCATCCACAAGAACCCCCAAATCCTTCTCCACAGGGCTCTTCTCAGTGAGCTCATCTCCCAGTCTGTATTTATGTCTGGGATTACCCTGATCCATGTGCAGCACATGGCACTTGGACTTGTTGACCTTCATGAAGTTCATGGGCCCAATTCTCAAGTTTATCCAGGCTCCTCTGGATGGCATCCCGTCCTTCTGTTGTGTCAGCTGCACACTCAGCTTGGTGTCATCTCCAAACCTGCTGAGGGTGCACTCAATCCCACTGTCTGTGTCATTGATGAGGATGTTGAAGAGCACTGGTCCCAGGAGAGCCCTGATGGACATCACTTGTCACCAGCTTCCACCTGGACATAGAGCCATTGACCACAACTCTCTGGCTGCATCCATCCAGCTAATTCCTTATCCACTGAATAGTTCATCTATCAAATCCATATCTCTCCAATCTGGAGATAAAGATTGATGTGGGACCGTATCAAAGTCCTTACCAAAGTCTAGGTAGGTGACATCCATCAGTTTTGTCTTGTCGACCATTGCAATCACTCCATCATAGAAAGTCAAGATTGGTCAGGCATGATTTTCCCTTAGTAAAGCTGTGGTGGGTGTCTCAGATCACCTCCTTGTCTTGCACGTGCATTGACATTGATTCCATGAGGTTCTTCTCCCTCATCTTCGCAGGCACAGAAGCTTACTGGTCTGTAGTTCCCTGCATCTTCCCTTCTCCCCTTTCTAAAATAAGAGTGATATTTCCCTTTTTCCAGTCACCAGGGACTTCACCTGACCACTGTGACTTTTCAAATATGGTGTAGAACGTTTCGGTAGCAGTATCAGGCAGTTCCCTCAGGACGCTGGGATGCACCTTGTGCCTATTCAGTTTCATCTGGTGGTCTTGAACCTGCTCCTTGCTTATGGTGGGAGGGACTTCATTTCCCCAACCCCCACCTGGAGGTTCAGGGACTTGAGAGAAGTAGGAAGCATGACTGCCAGTGAAGACTGAGGCAAAGAACTCATTGGGTACCTCTGCATTCTCCAGATCCTTTTTCACCAGTTCTCCCTTCTCAGTTGTTGGGGGGTACACTCTCCTTGGCCTTTCTTTTCTGACTCATGTACATATAGAATTTCTTCTTGTTATTCTTTACATCCCTTGCCAAGTTCTGTTCCATTTATGTCTTAGCTTTGCTGACCCCATCCCTATACATCTGAACAATATCCCTGTACTCTCCCTAGGCTACATGTCCCTGGTTCCACTCTCTGTGTATTTCCAGCCCAATAGAATCCCCTTCATATAATAGGAACTTTTAGAGACTTGAATAAAGCCAAGAATTAATAAACAGTAATTATGCACAAAGTACAGAACCATGGCAGCAGGGTTCATGTTAGCATTTCCCAGCTTTCAAGTGCCCACCCATGCAACATTTATACACTTTTAACACTGGTTTTTAAAATTGTTTATGAAGCACTTTGCACATAAAAAGCCCCTGTTAAAATGGCACATATTTATTATTAATAATAATAAGGCAGGTGCAGCAGCAGGCAAGCACAATTGCCTTTTTGAGGATCACAACAAAACCAAAAAAGCGTTTGAAGCTCTAGCTCCAACGGAAATAAATATAAACCCTTTGGTGACAAATTCTTGGCTCAACACTAAAAAAAAGTATAAGGAAGCCAGAGTGGCATGGGAAACAGCTATGCATGGAGGAGATGCTGGCTAATGTCCGGTACATTTGGGATACTTGATGATCCATGATAATGAAAGCTTTATAATGACTAAATGGGAAGTAGAACTTCTAAGTCCCTGTGCACTGTGAAATAAACAAGCATGGGATGGTATGTTATTTTAGCTGACACAAGAAAAGCAGCAAAAGAAAAACAGCAGGAGATTCTCTTGCACAAGCAAACAAGAAGCAAGTCAGTACCCTTCCTACAAATCCAGTCAACACGTCCACTTCTTCCCTTACTCCCAGGAAGCAACATGTGAGAGATGGCTATACTAGAGACTCATGAACAATGTCTCTCTCCTCTTAGTCTGCTCAATGGAGAAAATTGTGTCATCTCTGATACTTTCATCCAGTCCTTCCTCATAGCCCCAGCCATCTGCTGAAGACAAGCAGACAAAGAAGAGTCCAGGCATCTGTAGACCAACTCACCCCATGCTGGCCAAGTGAAGGGCAAAGCTGGCTTCTGCTCACCTTCCCGGTCCTTCCCGGACCTTAGCAAAAATAACACAAAGGAAGAAAATGTCCTCAGTGCTTGACTGCTAGGCAAGTGTCGCAGGTTCGGTTTGTAACCGGGCAGAAACACCAATTTAGTGTAGTGGTTTGGTCCAAAATACTCATTACTGTTTATCTGCTGTGAGATAAGAATTAGGAGAAACGCAAAGCAGGCACCAAACTTGAAAGAATATAAAGAAGTTTATTAACAGACCTAAAAGAGGGAAAAAAAAATTATACCACACCTTCAGAACTCTCCTCCTCCCCCCCACCTTCCTCCCTTCTCCCACTGACAATGTAAAAAGACAACCCTTAAGATGTTCAGTCTGTTGCCACTTCCATAATAACCTCGTTCCGTCTATTTAGAAAGAGAAGTCTCTTCTTGCTCATGCTATGAAAACATTATCACAACGAGACAGCCGCCCACTTCCAAATATTGTTCAGTCCATTTCGGAAGAGGTCTCTCTGCTCGCATGTGAGTCCCCTCCCCCGACTTGCAGCTTTTCCCGCAACTGCTTTCAAGGGTCCACTCTTGAAGTTTTTT
>NW_008238355.1:4154984-4156875 GCF_000691975.1 Corvus brachyrhynchos
GCCCCCACACGGGGCCCGCAGCCACCTGTCCCAGCGCTGGAAATGAGAGAGAGCTTGGAGGGAGAGTTTGTCTATTCTTAAATGTGGATCACAGAGGCGGTCACAACTTTAAGTGGCTTAAAGAATTGTCCATATTCAAACTGGCCAGCTGATAGGTTCTATCAGGTCCCAGAGGAAGCTGTAAGCACCCCTTAGCAAGGACATCCCTTCCGGGACTATGCTTGCTAACCCATGACAGCAAGGCAATGACAAAAATCCCTAATCAGAAGAGCTGAAAGGAAATGAGCAGGGACCACCGTGTGCCACACAGCTGCTGGAGCAGCAGGGCAGCTGAGATGTTATGGCTCAGGGCTAGGACAGAACCACAGGGTCACTCAGCTAGAAACATTACTGGTCACCCGGTGCCAGATAGTTTCATCCCCTTCCAGGGGGCTAGAGATCAAATCTATTATAAAATGGCTTCATTTAGCAAGCCACAACTACACAAGCTCTGAGAGAATGGAGGGGAGCTTGTTTTATCAAGTGCCATTCTACTTTGAAGCCCTGTTCTGTCCTGGCATGCTACCCTTCTTCAGAAACTGCTCCCACAAAAGCTCTTCAAAATCCAGTTTCAGAGAGCATGTGGTTAGCTCCTGAGGACAATGGAGTGAATATTAAACAGTGTTCATCCCTGGGTTTCTGATTAATTTCCTACATCTGTGCTTGTCTAAATCAGTCTTCAAATTAGAAGCAAATATTCATAATTTCCTGCCTTTCTTTCCTCTGAATATCTAAATTCAGACTCATTGGCTGATATCTTTTCTTCTCTGCACTGGTAAGGATGCCAATGGCACTGGTAGCACATTGCACAGTGCATCTACACCTACCTCAAGCCAAAAGTCACCAGCAGTAATTCTGTGGCTCCAGACTTATCTGGGACTACCAAGTTAAAAACAGACTGGCAACTGTAAACAAATGGATATCAAAACTCCTTCCAGCACTTTGGATAACAGCTTCTACTGGTGCCCTGGCAGGAAAAGCTAGCCAACAACATGAGGGGGACTCAGAGCAGAAATGTGGACTGAGTTACGCATCATCTCTGAAGCTCCATGGGGATGCAAGGAAGTAAAAAAAGATCCAACACTATTTCCACCATCCAGATGTGTATAAGAGGTTCTGTAATAAGCTGGCAAAAGATACTTGAACGCTTATGGGCTTGTACTGATTACTTACATGAGATTTAGACCCTCACTGGGAAACAATCATAGACCACCACAACCACTAATATTGAAAACACAGTATCAGAGACCTGAACCACAAAGAATCCAACCCCAGCCTCACAGAAGTCAGACAGATTTTTTCTAATGACTTCCAAACACTCAGAAATTTTTAAGAAAAAATAATTCTGATCACTATTTTGCTAACATTTAGCTATAGCTTACTGTGTAAGACCTCTATAGTTCAATACAAACAGCTAACTGAGTAATAGCTGTATAGCTACTACATCAGTTCTGATGTATTCTCTCTGCAGTTGGACTTCAGTGATGAAGCTTCTTCCTGGTTCTGAAAACAAAAACTGTAACGGTCTTACCCAAGAGTGTTAACTCAGATCATCTTAGCTGTCAATGCTGTTGCATAAATCTCAGCAGCGTGAGGGGATTTAGCATGCCAAGGGCAGTGTTGAACAGCAGTGAATTAAGTCAAGCAGTAATATTTCTCGAAAGAACTAGATTGTAGGTCAGATATCTTCTAGCATTTTATTAATGAGCTAGAAGATAAGGGTCAACAGTGTGCTATTTAAATTCACAGAAACACTGAACTGGGAAGTGTTAACACCATCTCTGGGGTATTAGAAGTGGTATGAAACACAGATAGGAAAAAGAAATGCATTTTTCACTTGAAAATTGCCGCA
>NW_008238355.1:4156889-4217593 GCF_000691975.1 Corvus brachyrhynchos
TCTCAGAAAAACATCCTGTTCTTCTGTAGACAAAGAATATTTTCTTGGGGGCACATAATTAACAAGTAGTACTTAGTCCTCCCTACAAAATGAGTTTTGGTGGGGTTTGAATACTGTTACTGTACTTAATTTGCACCTTGAGAAACATTCATGCCTGATTTTAGCTAGGATGAAGTTGGTTTTCTTAGTAGCTGGTACAGTGCTGTATTTTGGATTTAGTGTGAGAAAAATGTTGATAACACACTGATATCTTAGCAGTTGGTAAGTAGGGCTTACTCTATATCAAGGACATTTCAGTTTCCTGTGCTCTCCCAGTGAGCAGGTGCACAAGAGGCTGGGAGGGAACACAGCCAGGACAGCTGATCTGAACTTACCAAAATGGTATTCCATACGGCAGAACATCATGCTCAGCATAGAAAGCTGGGAGAAGAGGGGATGTCCAAAGTGATGGCATTTGTCTTCCCAAGTAACCATTACACATGATTGTGGCAGGACATCCCCTCTCTCTCATGGCTGGGGCATTTGGAAGAGATAACTCAGGCCAGATTAATAGCCCAGCAAGGAGTCAAAAAGTCCAGCAGGAGGTCAGAGAGCCCAGCAGGAGGTCACCTCCAGGCTCCTAAAAATCTGAGCACAAGCCCCAGTACACATCTTGGTATGAGAGCAGATGTGGAAAGAGATAAAAGAAAATAAACATCAGTGACCAAAAGACATGGTCCTTACATCTATAAAAGCCCACACAAATTAACACATAGGCAGAAGTCTCTTACGCACTCCTTGGAAATGTGTGAGAGGATTTCTCCCTGGAGCTGGGACACAACTCCAGGTCACTTTCCAAGGAATTGAGAGAGAGGATTTTTCAATGTGTACTCCATAAAGATTAGATGGTAAGAAGCATTGAATCCTAAGTTATACCATTTCTTAGCTAGTTGTAAATTTAATGGTACCTTTAACTCCACGTGTATACTAGTATCCCTTTTTTGTCTTATCCCTGTGTAGTGATAGTCTGTTTTAAGTCTTATATCTGTTAGCTTTGTGTCTATTAATAAATAATTCATTTTATAATAGACCAAATCAGATGTTATTAAAGAACTTGTGAGTAAGAGTGGATTTTGGGGTGCTGACCAGCTCAATAACGTGACTGCCTGCTGCCAGAGGCCTGGGCAACAGAGAGGAGCTGATTTAAGCCCATATCATCCATTCATAACAATGATAGAGCCCTGCTTTCCTGGAGCTGGCTGAACACCTGCCTGACAGTGGGAAGTGGTGAATGAATTTGTTGTTCGGCTTTGCTTGTGTGTGTGGCTTTTGCTTTCCCTAAAAAACTGTCTTTATCTCAATCCATGAGTTTTCTTACTTTCACTCTTTTGATTCTCTCCCCCATCCCACTTCGGGGGAGTGAGCAAGTGGCTGCGTGGTGCTTAGTTGCCAGCTGGGGTTAAACCATGACAGATTTTATGTACATGTAGCATTGGAGATTTTTGTTTCTGTTTTTTATTTTGCTTCTAAAGCTGTAACTGACTTTTCTCACAACAGCCAAAATTCAGGTCTTGTTTCTCTTTAGAGGGTGAACAATCTAGAGCTTAGTGAATTCTTCTTTAGACTGAAAAGAAGATACAAATATGAAAGAAACAGCTCTAAAATTTCAATTTTGTATTATTACAAGCACTTGGACTGCCCGTTATGTCTGTGGCAGCTTTCATGACCTACTACACACAGCTTACTGAAAAAACCTCAGATGTAATGTAAGGTCCCTCTTTCACAAAAAATCTGAAAATAAAAACAGGTGAGCTTTTGCCCTTCCACTCAACATTAAATTTCCGTCTTCCCTGGACTCAACCTCAGCATTTTGGTTTGACAGGTATGCTGCCCTAGTGTGATTCCTCACCTGACACTGTTTCCTGGCACCTGGAGCTGTAAGTCCTGCACTGCTGTGGGTCACACATTCATGTAAGCTGAATGGCCTGGCAAGGAACAAGCTAGAGCAATCTTTGCTTGTGTTGTCAGCAGTTACCAGGGCCATTCTTCAAAGCGTAAGCAAAATGAAAGGAGTCAGGTGACAGTCACCCTTCATTACTTCTTGAAGTACCATCTGCCCCTGGCCTGCTGTCCTGGAATTATCTGGGGAATTGCTTGCAGAGCAGATCCATCATCACATCATGCAAAATGATATCCCTCAAATAACTGATGCCTTGTCAAAATATGGCAGAACCATTTTGGACACGATATCCTTCTCCTGTCCTTCATGAACTCATGAAGTCAGCCCAGCTTACAGGGCTAATGGCAAACTTTGGTAGAAGACACAATGTTTGGTGAAACCCTTTGTTTGCCTTTCAAGATTGTTGCAAGTACTCTTAAACAGATAGGACTGTGCTAGTTGCTTTGCCTTCAGGATCTTCAGACCTGTTATCCCACAGGAGGATTCCTCATCAGTCCCTGTCATGCTGCAACCTCTCCAGGTCTCTTTGATCTTCGGTCAGAGCTTCCCAAGAGCAGGGCGTGGAAAGCAACATTGTCCACATGCTCTGCACAGCTCTTGCTCTCAGCAAGACCTTTCTTGATGTAGGACCCCTGTTCTCTCACTCTGCCTTCATTTCTTCTTCTTCTGACTGCATAAGAAATGTTTTTCTCCTCCTCCTTTGGCACTCAGATCTGTTCTGCAGTCCTAAGAACAGTTTCACTTTGTTCCACAGGACTGTCCCTGAGCTATTCATACACATTTTCTGGATGTCAGGCTTCTCCACAATTTGGTTTGTCCTCCAGTATTCTTAGAGAGTTTGATTCCCACCAAGCAGGCTTTGCCTCTGAGCAGTTTTCAGGAAGTCTCCATCAATCTCTTCCTTTTCTGGTCTAGGGGACTCCTTTCATACCCAGTCTCCCAGATACTCCAACTGCCTTTGCTGCTCTGCACTCCTCCTCCTGCTTCTTTCTTCTGCAAGTGTCTGTTTCTATTCCTCTTGGCACTGAATAACTCCTTCAGTCATCCCAGTGCCGCCTCCCATGTGTCACTCCTGCCTGAGCAGAAAGTTCACTCTGAAGCTGCACAACCCACAGCAGAAACATGGCATACACTCGACAGCATGCATGCAAGTACTGCATGAAGCAAGACACTTAAACTTGTGGGGATTGCCTATGCTGAGACTTGATGTATTAACAATAGCCAAAATGATCCAAGTTCCACCTGAGAAATACGTGACTCAGTTGCTGTCACAAACAGTATATGAATTATGTTACAAAGGAGTGGGTCAGAGAGGTTCTTGTGGTAGTCAGAGATATATTTAGCATTTTAATGTAATTTTCAGCATCTAGACTTGGACCCTGATAGTACTGAATCAGCACTGAAATAACTCTGAACAGCAAGTGCCACAAACTGGACACCTGCTAAAACACCATTTACAGAAACTCCCATTCACCATGCCAAGAAACAGAATATATCTCTCTTTGTGGGCACAGGTTCACAGCTCTGTTGTAAGCAAACATTTTAGCTCACTCACAGTTCATGAACATTCAGGCTTCTCAATCAGCAACAGGAGCAGTCCTGTGCCTGCCCACACAGCAGAGCAAACTCCAGAAGCACAGTCCACATGAATGCAGAGAGAGAAGCAGAAACAGCAGGAAGGTAACTTCATGCTTTGTACTCAGGCTATAAGACGGTGATGTACATACTGGTCAAGTGAAACAGAGGAGCCAAATCCTGCCCCTGTCTAGCCTCAAGGACTTGCTTTTATAGGTGTGGCGGTGCATCCTCTCCCCAGTCTCAAACCTCAGGCCACTTGATGATCTTGGAAATGCTCGTTAGGCCTCAGCCTTGAAGAACAGCACCTAGGCTCAGTTCCTCGAGCTTATCAAAAATACAGTCTGCTCCCAGGAACTGGTGCTATCTAATGAGTTCCTGTTTTTAGCAAACAGCATTAGAAATTTATTTCTCTTGCTTGCATAACAACCTAAGTGGAATAATATTTTTGTCACCAAAATTTCAAAGAAAGTTACCAACCTGAGTTGCAGACAGGAAGGAAAATTACTATGACTAAAGCCCACTCTCTTGCTACCCTACAAATATTGATCCTAGGTGAGACCCTTTGACCTGGACCACAGCAAGCTGTGACCAGCACCTCCCTCTGAGTGGAGCCTCTCAGAATTCTAGGGTTCAGTTTGTTGTGTGGAGTTTACAGAATGATCCTCTAAAAGTCAAACTTTCTGGTACTCAAATGTTTGTCTTCACAAACCTTTGCAGTGTAACAGGCAGATTTTCTGTATTTATTTTATCTGCTAACTATAAATGACTGTCTTGTGCTTTCTCCAGACTAAGTTTACCAGGGTACTTTTGGTTTAGAACACACAATGATATTTTATTTCCTGTAATCATGCTCACAGACATGAAACCTTACAATTAAAATGACTGTCTCTCCAAGGAGGCCTGTAATCCACACGCCCATGTTTTTAATTTGTACTGATCTGCAGCAGCAGCAGCAAAATTTCAGTCACTGCAAAGATCTTGCAGCTTATCTATCAGTGATACTTGGAAGAACTACAGTTGTTTTGCTCCCTCCTTCCCCTTCTGCTTCAAGCACAATGAAGTGTAGTCAGTCAGAGGCCAAGCTCCCTCCAGCCACACAGCTGCCATGCTTGAGAGTATAAGTGGGCCATAACGCTAGAAGTATTCTGCCAAAGAGAAAGAATTTGGGACAGGTGGAAAAATAGGAGCATTATCTGCTATTAGTGTGCAAAGCAGAAATTTGCAAGTGTAAGGCTGAGAAGGTAGAAGGCAGGCACTCATACCAAGACTGGAAAGATACGAGCAGAATACATGGGTGTTGGTGGACATGATTTTCAAAAGCCAGCCCAGGAAACAGGCAGCTCTCCCAAAGTACGTGTTATAACTACCTGATGTAGCGCTCTGAAAAATGGGCCTGACTGAAAAATGCTGTTGATCCAGAAGAGAGACAAAAAGAGATTGTGCAGGTAACACACAGCGGAGGCAATGCTCTCCACAAAAACCTGTGCTAGATTCTCTCTCCTTCCTTTTTCCATCAGTAGAGAGTCCACTTGCAGAACTCTCTGCTAGGTCCCTCCAGAGAGTTAAATTTGCTGCTCAGAGGGAGTGAGCCAGTTCTTTTTTCTGAGAGCAAAAAAGCCAAATTTAAAAGCAGGTTTTCCATTACTCATGTGGTGGTTTGACCCTGGTTGGATGAAGGTATCCACCAAAGCCACTCTATCATTCCTCTCTGCAAGTGGCCTGAGGAGAGAAAGTAAAATGAAAGGTTCATGAGTTTAGATAAGGACAGGGAGAGATCATCACTGATTACGATCATGGGCAAAACAGACTGAACTTGGGCATATTATTTGAATTTATTAACAATTAAATCAGAGCAGGATAATGAGTAAAACAAATCTTTAAAAACATCTTTCCTCCATCCCTCCCTTTTTCCTGGGCTCTACCTCCTCCTCCCAGTGGCACAGGGAGACAGGGAATGGGTGTTGTGGTCAGATCATCACCCATTTCTGCTGCTGCTCCAGGAGAGGAGCCATTCCCCTGCTCCAGCATGGGGTCCCTCCCATGGGAGACCATTCACTGTGAACTTCTCCACGGTGAGTCCATACCACGAGAAACAGTTCTTCTCTAATTGCTCCAGCTTGGGTTCCTTTCCACGGGGGCAGCCCTTCAGGCACAGCCTGTTCCAGTGTGGGTCCCTGTAATGGTTTAGGAATGGTACTCTCCGATTTAGTTCTCCCACCGAGACTTTCCAAATCACACAGCTGCTCACTGACTCCCCCTCCTGTCTCTTTTGCCCCCACTGTGGGTGGCCAGAGAGGAGAATCAGAAGCACAAAAGGCAAAGATCACGGTTTGAGATAGGAACAATTTACTGGAAACAGTACTGAGGTAAGAAAAAAAAAAAGCCAGTAACATCAAGAGTATTAATAACAGAAATTATTAATATTTTACAGAAAGAGAGTTATATACATGAAAAATATTCACCAAGCATGGGACAATGAAAAATAACAGTGGCCAGGTTCCCTGCCCCACCACACTTCTTGATTTTTTTGACCAGAGGCCATGCCCTCCTTCCCGAAAGTCCCTCACCTCCACCTCCAGCTGTGACTTTCGGTGGTAGAGAATAACAATCTAGACATGCTCACATGGCTTCAGGTTTTGCCCCCTCACACCTACTGCAAAAGAATTAACTCCATCCTGGCTGAAACCAGGACAGTCCCCCAACAGGGTCACAAGTCCTATCAGGAAACCTGCTTCAGCATGGGCTCCTCTCTCCATGGGTCTGCAGGTCCTTGACTGGAGCCTACTCCAGGGTAGTCTTCCCACGGGGTCACAGCCTCCTTTCAGGCATCCACATGATCCAGCATGGGGCTCCTCTACACACTGCAGGTGGATCTCTGCATCCCCATGGATCCCCATGGGAAGCAGGGACAGAGCTGCTTCACCATGGTCTTCACGACGAGCTGAAGGAGAATGTCTTCTCAGTCAATTGGAGTACCTTCTCTCCCTCATTCTTCACTGTACTTGGTGTCTGCAGAGCTCTTCCTTTCACTTTGCACTCCTCACTTCTCTGAGCACAATTACATCTGTGCAATAACCTTTTTCCCTCTAAAATATGTTACCAGAGTCATTACTACCATCTGTGATTGGCTCTGCCCCGGCCAGCATCAGGTCTGTCCTGGAGCCATCTGGCATTACCTCTGTTGGACATGGAGGAAACTTCCAGCAGCTGCTCACAGAAGCCCCCCCTGTAGTCTCTCCGCTACCAAAATCTTGCCATGCAAATCCAATAAAACTCAGTTCAGCCCTGAGATGTCTTCTGACTCAGAACTAATTTCAGATAAAAGAGAAAAATTTATCACTTCCCCAGCTCTTCCTTATCTCCTCTGTTCAATACTATGTCTTCTCTTTCCTACCAAAAGCAGGGCCTGGTCATGTTCAAGGCTTTGATATTCCTTATGCTCTGGGTATAAAATTATCATTTGCCATTAGCAGTCTACTGCATGACTTATTCAGTAGCTGTTCATGCCTGTCACCTTCCTGAGGAGATTGAACTCTCCACACACATCCCAAGAGGTCTACTGTTAAATTCACCACTTTCTCTAAATGTAGCATAAGGAATAGTTATACCAAGAGAAAGGGCTTGCCCACGTCCGCACTAATTCAGAAGAAGTCACATGAGAACTGATTTCCAGCCCCTCTCTCTCCTTGCATCCAAAGTGCTCATTATGCAGGTACAAAGCGGATGCAGAGTCCAGCTGCATGCATTAAGTAGTTTAATGCAGATCACCTCCCTTTTGATTCACAGTGTACAGAGTTGCTCTGCATTCTTTACAGTTTTGTTTGTTTTCCCATCAGTGTCTTAAGAGCATTGAGAAATTTCCACCTGCACTCACATTTTCCACTCTATTCTTTATTTTATGGTTCCTCCGGAGTCTTTAATTTTACATACTTGTTTGCAGTCAGCACCACTTCACAGTCTCACTTCCACTTCAGTATAATATCCAGATCATTATTAAAGCCACATACAGCTCCCTGAAAAAATGTACCATTCATTTCAGGAAAGGAAACAATCAGCACAAGAGTTATTAGTCTCGTTGTCTTTTCAGTCATAGTGGATTTCTGGTTTACAATGGCCTCCTTAGAGTCTGATGTGCTTTTTGTTTCACAGCACGGTCAGCCTGAAGACAGCAAAGGGAAATATGACTAAACAGCTACAAAAGCAGAACTGCTCAATGAAATATGCATTTAAATAAAAATAAATATATTTTGCAGAGCACTGAATTAAACAAAGGAAGTATAATCTGATTCTTGTCTCTTCTCTCCCTCCAATAACTTCATTGAGTTTACCTGTTTTTACCATCTCATTTGTTTCCGAAGAAGTAGAATTTGTAATGCTGGAAGGGTGGGGTCTGGAAGTGGGTTGGATGCAGATATCAAAATTAATAGTACTAAAGCTACTAAAATTCTGATCAGGCCTCATCCTTGGATAATCAGACTTGTCTGCACTAGAAGCATTTAAATGAGACGAGCAGAAGAGTTTCCAACCATGCAGAAGAAATGTTCTGCGTTTTAGGAGAGGTTTGTCCCACAGGCTGTTATACCTGATCAGGGATAATTGTTTTGGATGGAAAAACATTTTACTAAGGTCACCTAAATTGCCCTGGGTATATTGACTGACTTGAAATTACTTTCAACCTGCCCAAGTTACAGGACTGCAGCTGCAAGTGTAAATGACAAGTACTCAAAGGGGAAATAAGAATGATTCAGTAGGCAAGAGCACCCAGACAAACAACACTGGTCTGAGAGTTCGTGTTCAGAAAGTGGCAAAGAAGATCAATTCTCCAGCATCAGCTCAAGCATCATGTTTTAGCATTGTTAGGTTTTCTGGCCTCTTCGAAGTAAAATTCATGCAAACGTTGGGAACAAAGTTTTCTGACAGCATATCACCTTGCCTAGACTGTGAATGGTCACCCCCAGGGTGTCATATCTGATGCCTGGTTGTAGCTCCTTACTGGGATATATTTGCCCACCACAGACAAACCCTGGTCATTAGATCCTCCGGAAGTCTTACTGAGTTCAAAAATACCTGTTGGCAGCTTCAAGCTTTTTAGAGAGAAGCTGCTGATGATAAACACTAGTCATTCCTGTATGTGAACTTCAGCACAAAAGTAAGCAGAACAAGCACTTTATGGCAGTCACAGAACTAAGAGTGGGAATAGGAAAGGAGGTTAATTCACGGCTTAATTTTTTTTTTTTTTTCAGTATATGAGTGAAATTTCAGGATCTCTGGATCTTTTTCCATTCAAAACAATGGTTTTCTTACTAAGAATCAGACTCAGTGAACAAAACA
Source organism: Corvus brachyrhynchos (assembly GCF_000691975.1). Taxonomy (NCBI): domain Eukaryota; kingdom Metazoa; phylum Chordata; class Aves; order Passeriformes; family Corvidae; genus Corvus; species Corvus brachyrhynchos. The sequence goes on from NW_008238355.1 coordinate 4,165,738, forward strand.
GAGAATCCTCCAATCACTATAACAAAAAATTATTTAAAGGCATTTGAAAATAAATTATTGGGATAATTAAATCTGCATTGCTTCTCAGACTGACTTCTCAAATCAGAAAGCTAGCCTAGAGACCTGTGTTTCATCACATGGTTATTCAAAGGAATTCAAATCAAATAAAGCTGTAAGAAATTAGGGTGGGTACCTCATATTAAAATTATCACTTAAGTGTTAAATTTTAGTGCTTGATTATATTGTATAACTTTTCAGGTTGCCTAACTGATACAATATAAAGACAGAGAATTGGTGAAATGCCAAGAATAACACATTATCTGAGAACAGGTTCCAGGCTCTGAACGCAAAATAGCTGTAACCAAGAGCTACGGCTGTAGATTTGTCATTTGGTGCAGAGGTTTCCAGAGGTCATACCGTAATTTGGATCAAATCTCTCTTTCAACAATAGATACATATGCAAATTCCTCCAAATCCAACCTGTTCTTCATCTGAATTAAGCCAAGAGATTTAAGCTCCTGTCTTATTTTCTGGTGTACTTTTCCACTGTTTTATTTATAAACTGCTTCTCCTCAGGTCTTCAGATTGGCAGTTCAACAAATCAGGCAGCCCTGCTAATAACAACGTGTTTTGGATATGTCAGTCAACCAGGCAGTAAAGTGAAACCAAATCCTTCCTTCTTTACAAATGTACAGCTTTTCCAGAGGGTCTTACATAACAGTTGTTCTTGGAATTTGCTGTTGATTTCACAAATATAAAATTATTTATTTTATTAACATGAGAGAGCATGTCAACAACTGTATCAATACTTGACTAACATGCAAAAATAAAGTTGGTAATTATAGATGTCTATTTTCACCTTTCCAGCCCAATTTGTTCTTCACAGCTCTGCAGTGGCATTGCCCTAGCTACAAACAATTGCAGAAGCCAGGAATCATGTATGAAGAAAACCTCCTATGCAGTACTGTAAGGAGACCACAATTATGTAGTCTGAAACTGATTAGGACAACAGAATAATTATATCCTGGAGAGACCCAGAGTAACTCTTCAGATCTTCCTACAAAACTATTGAGAGGGAAATGCAAAATATCCGACTTGAGAAACAGCCACAGCATTCAGGAAGAGCATGCAGCCACCAACTCTTGCAAACTAAAAACCACTGCTACTGCAGAGCCAGTCAGCTGGAGCAATCAGGTGGGCACAGCAGGCTGAACTAACTGAGGCTTGTAGGAAACCTTCACTGCATCTGTCCTCATGAGCTAGCGCTGGTCAGTGCTTGCTTAGAACATTACAGTTCACCATGCTTCCAGAACAGAGAGGAGAGGAACAAGGTTAGATACACAACAGGCATTGAATGTATTTGTCTTGCCAGAGGCCTGTCCTAGTATTCCCAGCAACCCTCCAGCTTCACCAAGATGCACCAAGAGAAGCGCTTCTCCCTTTGTGTGTGAAGCAGGTTTTCTCTTCATGAACCTGTTCTGCTGTTCTTCTGGGATCCTTACATGTGTTTTGCAAAAGCCCTTTGTCCCACAGTGACACTTACTCCCTGTCACTTGGAATACACAGTTTTAGGATCCACAGAGGACTTTTACTCAAAAAGGGACAACTGCCCTGTGAAGAGTGCTGCTATGGGATGCACTCGCTTTTCACATTAGTTACCCTCAAGAGAAAGAGCACTTACACTGTGGATTGAACTCACTGGAAGAATACTCCCTTATTGCTGCTTGACTGTTACTCAGGAATTTCATCATCTTCTTTGACTGCCAGTGATACAACCTGGTTCTGCTAAGCAGGAGATAGATGGTGGCTTATGGAAACACCTCCACTGAAATTTAGAAAAGATAGCAACTCGGATTTGAATTTGTTAAGAGTCCTGCAGTGACCAGGCTTACTCCTGCCATGAAGGTCCTTGTTTGTGCATTCAAACTTCATTACAAACAGCATTTCTATGAACCTCTCCCACCACAATTCTTCATCAGCTATACTAATTTGTGTTCTTCCCTCACAGAACTAATGCAGCTAATTAGGTTGCAAATCCAAGCTCATATGCCTCTGTATCTCCCCAGTGAATACTGAGAGGACATAAAGGTAGGCAGAGAGGAACTCTCAGTCAATCTAGGCAGAAAGCTGAAAGTACTGACCACTGCAGACAGGCAGAAATATCCCAACCCATGCTTCAAAATCTCTTCATGAACTCTCAGTTTGGCCCCAAAATTGATATCCTGAAGGGTGACAGAGAAAATCCTATGATTAGTGATATAGCTAAAATCTTTTGTCCTGCAATTGCACATTGAATCCAGCTGCTTATGCTTCAGTGATACAGCCCACCACAGGGTGGGCCTTCACTGATGCAAGGATATACTACTGACATGCATTGTCAGTGATCGGAGCTCAAAAAGAGACTTACAGGAAAGGCCTGCACAGCTCAACCAAACTAAAATACATTTCTTGTGAACAGGAAACCTTGGACTTAAGTTAAAAGCAGGCCAGAGTTTTTCTACCTTGAGAAAACACATTCTGAGTGATTTTCTTCTCGGCTCATTCTCACTGAAGCTCACAGGATCGATCCAGTGGGAAGGTAAACCTGTGCTCCCCCAAAAGCAAAAGAAAAGCCAGTTGCTTTACAGTCACTTCACCTAAGAATCAGGTGCAGGAGAAGAAGGATGAGGCACACAGAGACCTCACAACTTACAACAGGCTCATAATCACTATTTCCAGCTGACTTTCCATTCTAAACTAGGAAAAGAATGAGTGGCAACACCAGACCAAAATAAACAATCAGAAATTCTCAATTCTTGATTGTCAGGGAAGAACCAAACTTGACTCACAAGCAGGGGAAACCAAACTAGTCAAAAAGAAATCCTTTTGGAGCCAAGTACAAAACACGGCCTGTGTTTATATACATCACTGGGCAAATATCCATTCTTGGAAAAAGGAGAGCAATTGTCCCAATGCTGGAGATGAACCCCAAAACACAGATGACCTTACAAAGAAAAATTCCTTAAGGGCCCACTTCTGTAGTCAGCTGTTGTTATCTGTGAACACAAGAACACAAAAACTTATTCCTCTCACCACTCTTGATTCATGTAATACCAAGTGGATGGCCACGCTGAACAGGTTTCTCCATTTGGTCAGCCAGGAATAATCTGTTACTGATCTGATAGCACATGGACATATGACTACACATATGTCCCTCACACATCTGCAAATGTGTAACAGGCCAATAGAAAACCACAGATAACGCTGAGGTTTTGTCTCATTGACAGTGATGCATCTGAAAAAGAGTTAACAAGATCACATGCATGTAGAAAAATCTGGGGAGGATTCCCACACATTTCCATAATTCCCTTAAGAAATCCTCTGGAAAGTTTGTACAGTTGTGCAAGCCCATTCAAATATCTCATAAAAAATTTACTGGTTCACAGGAGACCAAAGACAACCTTTTTTCCTCCTTTTTCATTAACTGGAAGGTTCCAGTTGAATGTCTCTGAGTATATGCTTAAATTCCTGCAAAGACCTGACCTAACATCTCTGGTCAACCAATTAAGGCTTGTGTATACATCTCTTTATTACTTTTACTACTACCTCTTAAATTTGTCTATTTTGCTGAATAGTCCTTAACTAGATGTCACTATATACCAGGGATCCTTATATTCCACACATATTGGAGTATGGTGAGATGATAATGCTATTGTAATGTGAATCATGCAGATAATCCTGCACACATTTGGAAGGTGGAAATCTTTTTACTTCAAGGTAAGAGCCTGGCTAACAATCCTTTACCTAACATTTTGATGTTCAGTTTATACAGCTTAACGCATACACGGAAAAATCCTGTTTTCTGAGTCAACCATCCAGCCTTCTTTATCTGGGGGCAAGTGGGGATGGTGATTTCTTGTATAGGTTAGATTTCTTGTTTATGTGATCATGTGTTTGTGGTGGTTTCACCCTGGTCGGATGCCTGGCACCCACCAAAGCCACTCTATCACTCCCCTGTGCAACTGGACAGGGGAGAGAAAGGACAATGAAAGGTTCATGAGTTGAGATAAGGACAGGGAGAGACCACTCTCCAAATACTGTCACAGGCAAAACAGATTTGACTTGGGGAGATTAACTGAATTTATTGTCAATCAAAACCAGAGCAGAATAATGAGAAGTAAAACAAGTATCAAATTTCAGTACCTTCCTCAACCCCTCCCTTCTTCCTAGCTCTACCTTGTCCTCACAGCGGCACAGGGAGATGGGAATGAGGGTTATGGTCAGTTCATCACACATTGTCCCTGACACTGCTCAGGGACAGGAATCCTTCCCCTGCTCCAGCATGGGGTTCCTCCCATGGGAGACAGTCTTCCATGAAATTCTCCAGCCTGGGTCCTTCCTATGGGCTACAGTTCTTCACTAACTGCCCCAGAGTGGGTCCCCCACAAGGTCACAAATCCTGCCAGAAAAGCTGCTCCAGCATGGGCTTCCCATGGGGTCACAACCTCCTCTCAGGAATCCACCTGATCCAGCATGGGGCTCCTCCACAGGCTGAGGGTGAATCTCTACACCCTCCATGTACCTCCTTGTGCTGTGGGGGGACAGCTGCTTCACCATGGTCTTCACCAATTATCATCTTCTTAAAGATGTTATCACAGAGTCATTACTTCCATCTCTGACTGGCTCACGCTTGGCCAGGGGTGGGTCTGTTTTGGAGCCATCTGGCATTGGCTGTGACAAATATGGGAGAAGCTACCTCCACTGTAGCTACCTCCCCTCCTCCCTACTAAAAGCTGGCACTGAAAACCAAATACAGCATTTCATTTCCACAGTGAATTAAATAAAATAAAAAGAATGGAATGGAGTTAAAAATAACAAAGACATTTTACCAGACAAAAAGAGTGTGTTGCAAATTGTCAGGCCCATCTGCTGCTCTTTATGTTCTTTATGTTGCACCATGAAAAACTGTATCAGGAAAAAGCAGGATTTGTTCACTGAACTGCTGAATATGATGAAGTTCTCACAGTTGTGTAGAGCCAGTGACGGAATAGGGGAAGCAACCTGATAGGTAACTCAGATATAAATGTCTAATCCACAGCCTGGAGCTTTGGTCAGCCAGCTGTGGAAAGACTGTCTTCACCAAATTTGTTGAGCTTCTTTATATGAATATCTGGGCTCACAAAGATAGACAGGAAACAATAACTGATGGAAGTTCTCCATCCCAAGTCAATGCAGAGGTATAACTTTCCTGAAAGCGTTATTTCCTAAGAATTAGGCTTCTGCTGCCCATTACAGCAATAACTAGGATGTTGTCCTGCAGTGAGCCAGACCTACCCATCTGAATGTTCATGTTTCCAGATGGCTCCTATCATTGACTATTTCCCACAAATTCCTGTACCTCATGACAAAATCATTTCCCCTGACTCATTGTGAAGGTGGTTCTGACAGGTGGGCAGGTTGGGTAGGTTCCACAGCTCATACCTGCAGGAGGGTTAGCTCAGATATTTATGTAGAACTCTTTTCTCCAATTATCAAATCCCAATCCCCTAAGCATTTCCCAGGATCGCTGTTCTGAAAAACAGCTCAAACACACAGAACGCAAAACTTTGTTCTAGAAACTGCTCTGCATTGATGAAGAACCAGACTTTTTCTGCTTCTTTTATATAAATCCACAATTTTGTTACATAAAGTTACAAAAAATTTAATACATCCAACTACAGAATTTCAAAATCTATCCAGAAATAGGAAGGGAGCAAGCCCACAATTAGCATGGTCCTTAATGCAGCTTCATAAAGCCCACAGCAATTAAGTTGCAAAGTGCCGTAATTTACATGAACAAACAAAAACAGGAGTGGGTGTAGGAATGTTTGCTTCATAAACAAAATAAATGTCACAGACAGCTCTAATACAAGACTGTACAACAAGCAACAGCAGGGATGGCATTGCTCAGTGATTCTGGCTACTGCCTGCAGACGTTCAGGTTCTTTCCAGATGGGCCAGAATTGGTGAAAGAGAGGCTGGAAAAGGATGGACTGTTTCAATCAGAGTTTCCCTGCCAAGGACAACAGTTAAAATAAGCCCTAATCCACATCAGTGCCTGGCCCCAGAAAGGGCATCAAAGAAACAAGATGCAAATTGGGAACCTCGCCTCACATTTTAAGTGACAGCCTGTGACTACATCCCTGAAACATCAACAGCAATGTTAAAAATCTCAGCATTTGCACTCTTTACTGGACAGCAAATCAGTACAATGAAAGGGTTCTCAAAGGAGACCTATAAATACCAGGTCACTGCCCTCCTTCCCGTCATGGCAAGAGGTGTCTGGGCCCCATAAGAAGAGGGAAGCAGGAATCCGTCTTTGAACGTCTCTTTGAGGAACAGTTGTCCTTAACTTCATTGGAAGAAGCTACTCGGCACCCTCATCAAATACCTAATTAACAGCCCAGTTAGTGCTGTGGCTGCTCAAGACAACAGTACCAGTTATTCCCAAAACTCCCTCACAGCCTTTGGGCCATGCTGTCCGATTTTGGGCGTGTAGGGTAGGGTTTAGCCCAAGTTTTCTTATGAACAACTGGTCTTTCAGGTGCTAGGGAGAACATGCCAGTCATCCAGACTCTCTTTCAGCTAACTGCCTGACAGGTAGGGGCTCTGGGGCTCCCAGCTTTCTTCAGGCAGGTTGCTGGAAACTAGGAGAAACTTGACTCAAAAGTGTATTCATAAGCTGCAAGAGAAATGTGTCATTTCCCCTTTTCGTAAGTGTGAAAAATATGTGAAAATGTCACAATATCCCCATAGGAGAGAAATTGCAGCTTTAACCAGCTCACCTTTGAAATTTGTCAGCATTCTGGTACACTTGATGCCACTGCAGACAAAACAAGCATAGCTCATCTTCCCATCTGTGCACAGAAGCTACAACAACCAAGGCTGTAGAGAGGAATTACATAATGGTTCAACCTCCTGTCTCCGATCCCTTCACCCTTCTCTCATTAAAGTTAGGCAGAGAGAGTACATTATCATCAGCTACAAGGAAGGCTTTTACTGGTAAAATAGTGTGACTAATGGTGTTTAAGAATAGTAAATGGCCTTTAGGAGCATTAAATTCCCCAACAATTTCACAGCTTAAAAATTGTAACAAAATCAGTTTTGCTAAAGTTCTGTAAATGTCACATCAGCAATACATAAAAATGTTTTCCAGATGTTTTCCTACATTTTAAGTAACATTATGTAGTGAAAGGCCTGAAGCACTTGCAGATGTCATGCTGAAGAATCAATATATTCCAGGAAAATGGTTTCATTATCTCTAAGTCCCATATAATTTCTCAACAGTTTTCAAAAACATGCATTGTGAAAGATGAACAATGAAAGACATGCCTGGAGCCACCTATTTCACACCAGAATTCACCACTGCTGCATGAACCCTTCTGAGCAGAGGGAAAAGCATGGTGGTATTGTTCACAAAATTGGATTCATTACCTGGTGTGCAACAAGCCAATAATTACACACTTGAGAGAGACATTGACTATTTTTTTCAGATTTGTGCTGTGTGCACAGAGGTTTTCCATAAACAAAGCACCCCAGCAGGACCTTCTGCACCATTATTTACACACAGAAGTTCAAAGTTAGTAACTTCCCAAGTACGGCCCACTTATTATGATTGGTTAGTAGTTTCCACATAAACTAGGTAATCCTAACTTCTACGCATGCCCAAGGGAAGGCATGTGTCATTCTGACTTTTAGGCATGACTTTTAGTATTATAAAAAGATAGCTCCTCTAAGGGATACATGGACCTTGAGGTATTTGCCAAGTTTATTCTGTGACATTCATAGACATACAAGATCCTAATTTACCACATTCTTATAGATTAGTTCCTGGATGCCCTTGACTAAGGAATGCTAACTGTTTGTTCCACTGATTAGGAGTCCTTTCTTGCTGATATAGGAAAGTCTTAATTAGCCAACCTAAGGTATTTAAAGAACATCCCAACTTAAGATAATTTCGACATATTCCACATTCTGCAACAGTGGTACTGAGGAGAACTGCCACTTTTCACACTCAGAAATCAGTCCTGCTGCTTCAGTCTAGAATAGAAAAGGGCTCTACTGTAAATTACAGATAGTCTTTAAGATAAAATCAAGAAAATATGAGCAATTTTGCCAAGATGTTTGAAGTTCAGTGTCTTCTCTGTGCTTAATTTTGCTGCTGCACTGTACAGAGAAATTGGATGTATACTTGAGTATAGCATTTCTGCTTGCATGCAGAGCCAGAAATATCTATGACTCATGCGTGTTAATCTTCACCTCCTGTGATCATTAAATTCTACCAAAATCCTTTTTGCTGGGGAAAAGTTCCCTTTCTAGCTTTCATGGATGCAAAGAAATGTGAGTGCCCTGTTCAGCCTTCCTGGGCTTGAAAGAGATGAAAACCTTCTCCACACTTTCACAGGTTTTGTAACCATTGTTAGGGCTCCCACCACCAGCAGCGATGGCAGTGCTGGTCCCACAGGGAGAGTCTGGCCAGGGTCTGAGCACTGGACCCACAGTGTAAATTAGAAGTGACTGGACCGTAGGAAACACTTGTGACAGCATGGCTGAAAAGCCCCAAATGCACACATACACACCCATTCAGTCTCCTAAAAGAGAATGGTGGAGTCACCTCTATGTGTCACTCACAGCTTCTCCTGGAGAGAACTGTGAATAGTGAAAACACAAGTCTGCTTTGAACTCTGTTGTTTTTAGCTCCCCTGCCTCAGCTTTGAGGAAGGCACATCTGATGCCCTAAATTGGAAAAGCCAGCAACAACCAAGCTCCTGCATCCCTGCCTTGCTGTTGCCATTGTTAATCGGCTGTGGCTCAGGACAAACTTGCCTTTACAGAGCCATCATTGCATTCTCAACCAAACCAGAGACAAACCAGACACGTGCCTTGTCCCTGCCACAGGTAGCAGCTAGCTCCACCCACCAACACCTGCATACATCTCAGGGAAAGATTTGGGTCCTGCCTGACATTAAGAGGCACAATTTTCTGTACAGTCCCCAGGACTGCCATCTGCTGAGTTAGAAGTACCATGACAGCACATGCCAACCCAACTCAACCTCAACCAACATCAAAGTGCCAGTACAGATTTTATAAATCCTTATTGAATTCTTCTCTTCCCCCTGTGAATTTATTGCAAAAATGTAACACTTGGAACTGCTAGAAAATGTCAAAATCATTTAGAAATAAATCAAAGACTTAGAACAGACTACAAACCCCTCTGCTCATGGTCTGACATATCTGGCAGAAAGCACAACTATGAAATTATAGTTGCACTGGACATGGCAACAAGTGACGACTAAAACAAATATTTGGGACTTTTATCTTCAAAACACTTCACAAGAGTTAAAACAGTCAGAAAAGCAAATCTCCTGGGCAGGTCTGTATCTCCTTACTGCATAGTCAGTGCAAATTCACTGAGAAGAGAACCTGACCTCCTCCCTGATAGCAGTTTGGCTCCTCACGAGAGACAGAACTCCTGACAAATTAAGCAGTAGATGGACATTGCTGCAGGATTTGATTTGATATTTGCATAGATGGAGTAAATTTTCATATCCACTACAGTATCTAGTAAATTCTACTGAGGTAGTTGTATTTGAGGCTGCATCTCCCTCCTGCAAGATTTCACACATTTTCTAAGTGTGGCAGCTCAAAAGATGTCCCACAGCATCTTCTATAAACAAATCAGCTGTGCTCACACTTGATGCCTTTGGACCTTTCTTCATCAGTGTGGATTTTAACTTTTTTAACCCAGATTTACTAGGCTTGTGAAGAGTTATAGCCCTCAAAGGACTGAGTAACTACAATTGCAAATCTGACCTTGGCACTGTACTAGTTTCAAGTAGTTACCTACTTGTTAGCAAGCATCCTATTTATGAAAATTTTTCTTTGGCACAAATAACACAAGAGGCTACTAAACCTTTCACAATCTTTAAAAGCATGGTTACAGGTGAATGGAGGAGTTCATACAGTCTAGCCCTCCTGCTGTACTGGTTAATTTGAGTTATTTGGTTAATTTGAGTTATTCAAGTTGCTTTGCATTTAGCTACAGGACTTGGGATTGGGCAATGCCGTATTTCAATTACTAGTACCACACACTGGTTTCACTGGAATTTTTAAATGTCTCCAATTTATTTGGGCAGAAATCTTCTGTGACTCATTTCATTCCCAAGGTAATCTGAGACAGGAAATCTGCTCACAGCTGCTTCTGAATTCTGCTTCCATACAAGCTGTATCACTTCTTAACATGTTTCAAATGCAAACTGGTAACTCAACAGATAAACCTTTTACTGCTCACTTTTTAGTTCTCCTATATCTAGTTGACAAATCTGAGACCACTAATGGGGTCTCATAGGCCCCTCCTGGGGGCTACAAAAAGGAAATTCACATAATTAATATGCTTTTCACAATGTGAAATTGACTGAATAGAAAGCTTGCTAAGTTGCAGCGATTCATACACTGTCTGGCTCCAATAATGACACCACCATAAGAAAACATTGAGGTCTGAGTTGCTCTTTCACCTCCATCTCTCTCTGATTGTGGATGCTGTGGTCCATAGGATGCACTGAAAAGTTCATAACAGCTCACCTGGGAAAAGCTGGGGACTTGGGGCTCCATAGATACGAGAGATCTCAGCTATGAATGCTTATGCTTCACCAGCTAAGAAAGGAAAGGCTTTACAGACTCCTATTTCTATTCCTATAAGGGAACTTTTATCCAGAACACTTCTTTGAACTAATTAATGAAATCCAGAGTTAAAAAATCAGAAAATGCATCATTAGATGAGAAAGATTTTGATTAAATCAACACATGTACAACTTTCTTATTCACTGTCTGAAATTCGACAAGAATCTTCAGAAAGGAGATAAAGAGAAGGTTTTGCAGTTCAGATACTGCTGGGTTAAACAAAAATTCTCTTCTACTGCCTTTAAAATAGAAACTGTGCCTTCACACATAATAAAGTCCAATGAAGAACAAATCCACAAGACAAAGTTTTCATTTTTCCACTCCAGTGTACTTTCAGATAAAAGGAAATCAATAGTAGCTGTGAGATTCACATCAGAAAGATCAGCTTATTTATGTATGAGCACAGCTCCCTTACCCCCTGAAGATGTCTGTGCCGTTCCTGGGAACAGGTCAGCCTGGCCTGAGGGCAAAAAAATTCAAGGACGGACTGCTGAGCAGTGACATGAGCCTTTAATCTCTGATAAGTTGAAGACTTGGTGGAAGCAAGGAAAAGTTTTGTACTTCGCTATGGTTGCAGAACCTGTTTTTTTGTTTCCTTTCTATGCAGCAAAGTGCAGACAACACTTCCTTTTTTTCCCCCCTAGCTTTCTTTATTCCGCAAAATGCATTTTTCTGCTTAGAGAGATGTTTCTCCTCACAACTTAATGGGGTTATCTTCCTTATGAGAAATGTTTTAATATATTTATAGAGACCAAGCAATAGATTATGTACTCCTGTTTACCAAGGTACTCTAAATTGTTGAAATACATATATTTGTATTTGTGTCCCATACTGGAGCAAAGCAGAGGCCAGACCTTAGGAGCAGACTTCAGGCTGCTTTAGCCCTGTTCTGCAAGGCACTTGTTGACACGTGGGTCTCACACGTGTAATTTCTCCATGGACAAGGCCACCGAGAAACTCACCAGCAGGTTCAGCCTGGGAATCAGGAGAGGGCCTGGAGTGTTAGAATTTGAGAAGGTAATCTGTTCTTCACAAACCTGCACTAGATCATGGAGGTAAGGAACTCAGACACACCTTGCTCAAGTGTGCAGGAGAGCTAGAGACACAAATACTGGTCACATAGTGTGTACCGCACTAGAACCATCCTTTATCAAAGATTTGACTGCTTAGGAGAATATTTTGCATTATAGACATAGACTTTTATCTTCACTCATTTTATTGCTGCAAGCATTGACAATTTCCAGCAACTCTTCCATGGCATATTTCTGGATTAGAAAAAACCCATCAATTTCCTTCAAAAATCTATTTTCAGATTCAAACTTATTATGAATTCAAGCTCAACTCCATCTCTTATCCACACATAACAAATGCTGTCTAAGATACTTGGCACACAAACATAGGAGACTGAACTGAAGGAAGGCTAAGAAATCTCGTCTTCTAGACTGCCAGAATTTTATTTCCAAAAAGAAAATACTTTCCTTTTTACAACAGAATCCCTCATGACAGAGCATGAACACAAACACCTGGGCAGGGCTTTGAACAGAGTACACAGAGCCATTAATATATCATAATTCTTTTCTTCTTTTAGTTTCCAGAGTTCTCTCCCTGAACAAATGGTACACATCCTGAAGATGCTCTCTTCATGACCATTTTAGCTGTGTTGATTCTATGATTCAATGTTGATTCTGACAAGATTTGTTACATTTCATTTGGAAATTTATAGTCTACATCTCTCAGACTGTCAAGTTATGAGCACAAGCACTGACAGAAGTTTTGCTGCAATATAAATCAGATTGCATAAGAAGTAAACAAAGTTTAAATATTAGATAGTACTGAGAGACACATGTCAGCATTAAAGCACAATAAATGCTTTGGTAAACACTGTAATAAGCAATAGACAGAAAAATTATGTTTACCAAGGTACTCTAATTTTCCAAAATCTTCCCTGACTGTCCATAAAATGTTGTAGCCCCCAGTTCACAGCAAATCTCAGAACCAGAGAAGGAACCAACTGAGACGACTGAGTTTCAGAAACCACCTGTGGACAAGCAGACAAAACACCATTCTTCCATTCCTTTGTTTGTAGGAATCAAAGTTGTCTATTTGAGGTGGCACAGGTTTTTTTCAAATGCTTCTTAACAGAGAAATCACAAAACAAAAGAAACATTTCTTACCAAGCACATAGAAAATGGATTTAGAAAATCATGTATTGTTCACAATGCTCCTGCATAAAATTTGACCTGCTGGGGTGCCACAAAAATTCTCCTTCATATATTCTCTGCCAAATACCAAACTCCAGAACTTCAACTGAATGAGAATGAGACACCTTTGCACATGTTATAACCTTCCTTTAACCTCTAAAGTCCTGGAGACTCTGAATAAAACATTACCAGAATAACTCACAATTCCCTGTGGAAAACTCTGGAATACCCCTTAGAATACCTTGTACAAGCTCTTAATGACTTCTTGTATGTAGTACATAATGAAAGATAGACCAGGTATTCACAGGTGCCATCTTCTCTAAGCTATATCTAACAGATAAAACTTTTTTAAAAAAGGTGAGAGAGGAATGTACATTTCGGGGTCAGGAAGAACCACTTGCTAGCAGTGATCTTTGCTCTTGGCTGTAAAGGGAGGGACAGGAGGGACAGAGTTTGCTGATAAAGGCAGTAATTGCTCGAGCAGTGCAAGCTGACAACAATCTAGATGTGGAAACAGGGACCACATAACTGAGTGTAATGCCTCTGTCACAGCGTTGTATCTTGCAGCCATCTGCCCACTTGAGTGGGCACTGCAGAAAAACTTATAATCCCCTGCTAATGATGGTGAAAAGCTTTCAGAGAGCTTCCTGAAGATGATGCCTCACTGTGGTGTGAGCCGCAGATGTGGAGGCTTGACTCCACTCGGCAAGAGGCAGTCAGCTGGGAAGACTCAACAGAAAGGGGCATGCACCTCTCCTGTGCAACTTACCCTGGCTCTCTGTGGCAGTCTCAACACCACTGAAATTCTCCTTTGGGAAGCGCCACTGGGTCAGCGTGATAAGAAATGAGGAGAGTCCTGGTGAGGCCGGAAACTCTCTAAGAAAACAAACTTGGATAAGGAAAGCAAATGAATGAATATAAAACAGGTTGTGTGTCCCCAAGAAGACAGCATGGAAGAGGCAGCTGGGAAAGAAGGCAGTACCTTCTCCATCTGCACACACACATGGCACAAGGCAGACCCATCCAAAACATAAAATTCAGGGAAAAACTGAAAAACAAATCATTGCCGGTGATGAAGGTAGGGGGAATCTCTTAAAATCCTGGTGAGGGAATTTGTGCAAGTCTCAAGGAAGACCAATGGCAAATTATTGGACAATTGCATCAACTAGTCAAAGGAAAAGTACTACAGAACTAGTCCCATGGGACCAGTTAAACAAACACAAGTGCAGGAATGAACAGTGGATACCCAGAGAAGGATAAACACAACCCAAAACAGTCATCAGCCTGCGGCCGGCTGTAAGAGCTTCATTTCTGCCAATGGCCCCCATAAACAATTTTCATGAAAAGAGGAATTTTATAATTTTCTTTGTTTTAAAAACATTTGTAACTTGATTTTGGTACTAAACTCACTTCTTTTGAGATTTGTGTGTGTGTGTGTGTGTGTAGGCTGATGTTTCTTTTTTCCTGTTTCCAGTCCACAGTTTATTTTTAGACCTAACCTTTTGTTCTGAATCAGGAGGGAATAATAAAATAAAGCAGTGAAAATTCCCACAGGGCAGAAAAAGAAAAAAGAAGAAAAAAGGTGTAACGGAACACCAGCTTTTGAGGAAGACACAGAGCGACCTCACCCTTCCCCAAGCCCCGAGGAGATCATCCCCATAAGTTTTCCTGTGGCATTATTTTAGCTCACTCTGCCTCCCCACAAACTGGTGTAGCCCTGACTTTCAGAAGCTTTCCTCCCTGACCACATTTCAAAGTGTTTCTGTCTGCTGCTGTGTTCATTGCAGGTTGTTCCAATGTGCAAAAGCCCCATAGCAGGCGGGCCAGCTCAAACTTCCCCATCTAAAATCACTTGCATGTATCGGTGAAGACCAGAATTGCAGGTTAGAAAATCTAATTGTTTAGAAAACACTGGACTCTCAAAACATTTTTTAGTGACATAGGGAAAGGGGGAAATGTTTCGCTGAAATAACTCCAAATAAAGAAATCTGCTTTACACAAAACCCACACAAGCACTTTTGTGTACAACTGATGTCACTGATGACAAGTTATGCTGTTTATGTTACCAGAGGGGGGAAAAAAAGCCCGAGAGCAGGTTTTCACTTGCAAGTGGAGTTTAGCTTGTTTCCTGGATAATTTCATGGACACAAGAAGTTTCTCATTTTCGCTTCCTTAGTCTCTCGTTTCGAAAAAACATTTTTCACAAGGAGATTGATCCCTCAGTTAACATTGCAACAGACACAAATTTTGCAGGACAGTACACGCTGGCATTAGAAAGCTAGACTTTGGATTGTATCAAAATTTGAATATGCAAAACTACTCTAAATCACAATCTGCTTTGACCTTCCAAGCTCTCCTCAGGCTCAGAAACTGCATCAAGAGCTACTTATTGCCTCACGGTTCAGAGACTGCATTGGCTCTGGAGCACTTACCCAGCATGGCTTGAAAGAAGCAACACTGGCCAGCAGTGGACATAAGCACATGCTGCCCATGGATTGTGACTATTCAAGTCCTTTCACTTGCAAGAACAGTGACTCTCACCATGTCAGTTCTTTCACAAAGGTACTGCCCAGATGACAAACTCACTCAGATCATCTGCTGCTCTGCACTTGCAGACTTAAAGCCTTTGCAGGTACAGGGGTTTGGCCATGACTCAGGCAGTGGTTGCTAAGCTGCACCTGCTTCCTCAAACACACCAGCTGGGAAACAGCTGCCTGAGCAGAGCACGCCAACCCGTTGTTGTCCCTCCTCTCCAAAAGATCCCCCACAGTCCCTATAGGCAGTGGACATGTGGGAAGATACCTGCTCAAGGGCACTTCCCAGGAAATGAGGTATTGCAGGCCATAATGCAATCCCTAAGGAGCAAAAACCTGACAAGAAGTAGCGCGCTTGTCTTGCTAGTGAGCACCCTTAGATGCCAGATTTCTCTGCTCTGTTACTGGAATGGAAAAACAATGAACGAAGTCATTTTCTAACAGAGAAAAAAATCTGCCAGAGGAAACAGACTGAAATAAAGCATTTGCAAACACCGTTTTTCTGGCACAGAAAATCCTGTTTCTCCAGCCATGTTCCCAACTGCTTTCAGTTGCTTCCTGGGATAAAACAGTCCCACAAGGTCCCCAGAAATGCTTGTGTCTTTGTCCCTGGCCCTTCTAAGTTTATCCAGTTTCCTCTATCATCTGCACACCAAACTTTTGGCACAATCAAGTGGAGCCCTTACTGCACATCTGCTGGGAAAGTTCTGCTTTAAGGCAATAAAACCTGAATTTTGCAAATACTCTTTTCTTCTTACATATAATCAAGCAAGCTGAGCATACAGACAAGGCTCTTCAAGAGTGCTACAGCCATGGCCAGGAGATGGCATTTGTTTCTGTTCTGCCCAAAATTCTGTCAACAGAGAGCCAAAAGATTTCATCACTAGAAAGCTTCATGCTTGTGGGGTGTTTATCCCAAGGCACAACCTGACAGCTCCTGGTTCCAGAGCTTCCAGACACTGGGGAGACTCCAGCTCCTGGCATCTAGACACAATGAAGCTTCTGAAGAAGAATTGCCCAGTGCTTTGCAGAAACTCACTGCATATCATCCATCAGCATCTGGGTTTTACCTACAACAGAAGTAAGTTCAAAGACACTTTTACCAGTTCTTTCAGATGATTTATGTGAACTTCAGAAAGATTTGGGAAGTACATACATTTTTACAGCTTCTACATAATGGCTGAAAGGATTTATTTTGTTTCAAAACAACATTCCCACTGCTTTTTTCCCCAAGCGAGATAAGTCACGGGATGACCAGAAAGATAAGAATCTTTCTTCACTGGTGAACTCCTACTCTATGACTCTCTTGTGCATATACAGGTTTTGCACTTTGCTTGGCCTTCCTCCTATGGCTTCAATGATTCCCAGTTTCCATTTGATTAAAGCACAGAAGAGGTTAGAAGCTGCTCCTTTACTTTTTTCCTCTTAGATGGTGCATCTTATAGGATGGGACTTAATAATCCTCTTCTTCCAATGCATGGACTTAACTTGCTGGTGCACATACCACAGCAGTTTTTCTTCATAATATCTTTTCACCTCTGAATCATTTTCCCTTTTCTTTGTGTCACAACAATGACTGCTCTATACTGCCATGTGAGCATGGTAAGAAGAAGAGCAAGCAGGTCATTCTGAATCACCTGCCTGATAATTCAAACCAACACCAGAGCACAGCACAAGGCAGAGCACGAGGGAGATGAAGAGGAGTGCCCAGCCAAGTGCAATTCTCTTTCCAGGATGTCGCAGGGCCTTGTCACAGGCGGAGTAATGGAAACCATGAACCTGACAGGCATCACAGAGGTGCCTATGAACAACTGTGGTTCAGCTTATTAATCCTCAGAGGCTTGGGAATTGCAAAAGAGCAGATGCTGTCATGAAAATGCTATGACTGTGAATTCATCTTATCAGCATCACTAACCATTCAGCATCTTTAGGGAAAGCCAGCTCTGCAGTGAAAGAACACAAAAAATTACCTAAAAATTCACATATTGAGCTCTATGGCTTTTGAGGGAGGGTTGGAGATCTTGATATACATATATGTGTACACTGGTCTTTTAAAGAATATACAGAGGACAGGAAAGATCTGTGGCGCTCTCACAGCTCTTTTTCAACTACCTAAAAGAAAATGCCTTTGTTACTATGAGACCAATGCTGCTGAAAACTGAACAGAAAACTATGGAATCAGTGATAACAGCTTTGGAGAGGGGGGAATTCACAGCTTTACTTTTTAGACCTTCAGAAGCCTTTATGATCTAGAGACAAGGTTACCATTTTTCTATTACATCAACAGAGAAATAATCACAAGGTGTTGAACACTAAACACATCCCTAGGCCATAAGCTTTCCAAGGTGCCAATAATTACTTTTTCCTGTCTGCAAGGCCTTTACTGTAATGAAGCCTTCACTCTATTCTTCACTCTATTGGTCACACCTAAAACGGTAACTTTCTGCTATTACTACTGATGATTGCACTAGGCTTTTGGCAATGTTCTGTACTATGAGAAAAGTTTAACATCTCGTTACTGGGGGCAACAATGGTACAGGAAGGTTTCACACAAGAGGTACTGTGTCCTGAGCAGAAACTGCTGGAGGCAGCCAGGAGGGCAAGAACAACTGAGGCAGTCTTAGGGCAGATGGCATAAGCAGTCATGCTGGCCAAAGGTGAATGTAGACAACTACTCTGGACGCACCTCTGCAATCAGGTAGCCAGTGCTTGGGTATATCTCCCAAGCATTCAGTTGCTTGTACACTGGGAGAGAATTAGCTACACAAGCAGAAGCTTGCACTACCATGGATCATTTCTTCTATCTGCCAGAATAGTTTGGCACCCATAAAACACCACAGCAACCAGAGATAAATATCCATACCACTGAGAGTCTGTCATCAATTCTCCTCTGCTGAAGCAACTGACTTTGATTTGAAAATTAATAAACATGACCTGACATGATTGTTTTTATGTTGCTGCTCTTTCATTTATATTTATTGTTCTTTTATTTATAAATCATTAACAAGGAGATGGAAATTCTTCTCATTTCTTCACTTCAGCCAAAAATCAGACTATGGATACATGTGTGCCCTTCCCAGAAAGAAGTGTTCCATCACTAGTTCTCCCATTATCCCTGAATGGCTTTTCATTCCTCACCTAGCTTCCTTCACACAACTTTTGTCTTCATTCTTCTGCCACCAATAGCAGACAGTTGAAAGCTTCTCTGTTCCTTTTTGTCCCGAGCTCTACAGGACTATGAAAATCCTATGTGGTCACTTCTCCCTCTGCTTTTCTTCCCAGCATGTTCTCAGGCAAATCTATATTTATCTGACCTGATTAACGTGTCCAGACTCTGCTTCTGACTGGGAACCTCTCTAGAGACAGGCAGGTCACCAAGAGCCAGAGCCATGAGATGTGGGGAGTCATGGGCCTGCAAACACTGTCTGTATTTGGCAAATTCACAGAGTCTGCTAATCAACAGAGCTGACAGGCACATGGATAAACCACAGGCCCTGAGAACACATCACAGTGGTGTTTGTGAAGGAAGTATGTGCCTTACTAATTTATTTTTGTTCTTGGAATGGCCTGGTAAACATGCCCATTTGAAACAGTTCTGATGGCTTTCAATACAGTCCTCAAGAGATACAACTCTACCATGGGATGGCAGGCTAAACCCCTCGTACAGACTTCAATAAATGGTTAAAAGAGAAAAGATAAAGAGCAGGAGAAGTGGGGGTTTTTTCAGCAGAGGAAAATCTCAAGAGAAATGAGTATTGGTGATCTTTCTGTTCAACACAGTTTCAAATAAGCTTGTAAAAGGTCAGAAGAGAAGCAGGGAGGCCAGAAACTCCACTAGCCTAATCACAGTTATCCAGAAAAGAGCTGACTTGGCACATGTATCTGGTAATATCGAGTGACTAGACAATAAAAGAGCAGATTAAATTTTATGTGGACAAGCGTAAAATTATGCACATGGGTGGGGAAAAAACTGACATCAATTTAATATATAAAATGATGGTATCTGAGCTAATAATAACCCCTCAGGAATGGGTTTTTAGCTGATGATACACCAGAAACACCAGCTCTGTACTCAGCAGTAGTCAAAACCTTCACATATTCAGAATTATTACACAAGCAGTGGAAGACACTGTAGAGAACATAAATATTGCATCCCCGTATAAGTGACTAAATCTTGAATTCTGTGTTCTAATTTTTTCCCGGCACTCAAGAAAATCTAATGGATTTACAAAAGGTGCCAAGATGGCAAGAGGGATGATCAGATTCTGCATAAGGAATATCCCCCAAAAATGGTTTGACCAGGGGGAGGAGCTAATAACACTGGCTGCTAGGTCTTAGAATACAGAACGTAGAAAGGGAAAGCTACACAAAATGACAAGAGGCTCAGACTATTCAGCTGTGTCCTCTGGTAAAAAGTTGGGCATATCAGATTAATCTATCTGTTGTAAGTCCAAAACAAAAGAAAGGAAGTGACTTCTAAAATGTAGTTCATCTGTGTGACTCCCCACTACAGGATGCTAGAGATCTGCGCAAGGTTCGAAAACAAACCTGGAGAAATTTGCCAGTAAAAGTCAGTACAGGGCAGATAACTGAGATGTGATATCTGCAGGAGTCCATGAAGGAGTGCTAGGAGAGGATCATGTTTGACCCGTTCTTACACATGACTCTTTGGCATCAGCTGCTGACCAGGATACTGGGCCAGAGCCAGATCTCTGGTATCATTTAGGTCAGTTGAACTTACATTCCTGTGCTTAAAAAACTGTGAGGTGTCTATAAGGAGCAAAGCACTACCGTTCTTAGCAACAGTTCAAGAGTTTGGGATATGCCAGAGCCCATCAGCAAGTTCCAAATGGTCCTCTGTTTTTATGTCACATCTAAAGCTGAAGCTGAAATTGTTTTGTCTTGTGGACAGGCACAAGTTGCCGTGACACTCACTAGAACTATAGACCAATAGTTAGTTAAGTATGTAACTACATAACTCTAGCCCAGATATTAACTACAACTTGCTTCCCTGATCTGTTAACTGTTGTCATTGCATCTGTTCCTTATGCAACAGCACAGCACATAATCTTAGAGGCAGCAGTACAGGACATGAAAGAAGTAGAATTAATACCTGAAGCAAGGAGGAGTTTACAGGGTAAATAACTCTTGGTGACACTGTAGATACTCTTCGCTGCATGTTTTCTAAGCCATGTGCAAACCTATGTAATTACAGATTATAAAGCCTAGCATGCTGTAATAGTAGCATCTGACAAAATCAATAATGTCAAAAGGTGGACGTAATTAAAAGCAATATAATTATAATCCTCCAAGAGTTGGCTCTGGCACACTGTAGGAAACAAATCAGAACAGAGCTGTTCCAGCAGGTTCATCAACATCCTAGCTAAGCTACAGACATTTTCTAAGTTTTGCAATTGCTCCAATCAAGTAATGCTATTTTCCTCTTACCTGAACTTTCCTCTAAAGAAAAAAGTGCTCATTCCCATAAAACCTCAAAATGCACAGGTCCCATGTCTTACAAGTAATTTCTGGCTGTTGTCTGATCATAAATCAAGCTGTCTTCCCCCTTGCTATGCCCCTATTTTCACTAGAAGTTTCAAAATTTTACACTTAGATTGTTTCAGTTTGTGCCAGAGACAAGTTTAAAGCAGAAGTGGATGCTATGAGCAGCTGAGATCTTTAGGAGTCTCTCTTTCTTATTTCCCTTTTCAGGTGCAATTTATGCTGCCTTGTGTTAGTAGTAATGGACCAATCACAGCATATACTGTTGTATCATGAGAGAGGCTGAAATCTTTACTTCTTCTGGCTGAACCAGGAAAATTTCCTTTTCTCCCTCTCAGAGCTTCTACTCTCCCAAGGTGGGAGGGAAGCACATTCAAGCAGGTCTCACAAGCTTGATGGCAAATCAAATTCAGTTATCAGACAGAACAATCAGAAGCCTGAAGTGGCCAATCTTCTGAAGCACCCTGCAGAGTTATCAGTGAAATGTGTAGCCATTTGCCCTCATCCATAATGTGCCCTGCACACACACACACACTGTGCAGTGAATCTCAGATTGCTGCATTAGGGTCCTTGTCAGGAAGAGGAAAATATTTTCTTGGTTTTGCTAAATGAAATTCTTCCCTGTTGACACGGCTATCAAGATTTCCAAGAAGCTTTCTCTCCACCTCCCCTTGTGAAGTTCCAGGAGAGCCACCCCAGGCAGCCCTCTCCAACTTTTTGGTCTCAGGATTCTTACACACGCAGATCAGGGCTGCTGGCAACTAACCAAAGTGTTTGCAAGAAGGATCATACAGTTTGTGCCTCCAGCTCCTGGGCTGCTCACCAAGTGCAACTCTAGGTTACTTTGCTGTTAACTCTTCTTTTGAAGAGTGTTCAATCTGTTACCTAATGAGGCAGAGAAGCTGGCAAGCAGGGCCTTGGGACAGTTCCTCAGAAACTTCCTCCCAGCCTCTGGCTCAGACCTGATCCTGCAGACCTAATGAATAACAGCGGCAGCTGTGTCTCCATTAGGTGGAAAGGGCTGCTTCTGTAGAAGATGTTAATTAACATCTTACATCAGCACCATGTGGGGGAGGAGGGAGCCAAAGGGAAGGTGAAATTTAAAGCCAGCCAGAGCTCACTGGAGTGTTAGTGTCCAAGTCTTTGTCCGCCAGCCTGCAGACCTTGGAGGGATTTCATCCCATACCAACCCAAAGGGACACAGTTTACTTGTGACAAAGCTTCCATGAAGGATGTTCCTCCCCAGCTCTCCCCAAGTCTTTTCTATCCCCACTGGGATAGATGATGTGAAAACAACCTTGCTGTCTTTCCAGAGATGGAATAAGAGGGTGCTGGCATGCTCCACTGCAGATTGCTGCAGGTTTGGCCACACTGCTCAGCCAAGTCAGACATCATTGAATTGTTCTCTTAGTCAAAAGCTGTGTCAGGATTTCCAAGACAAGGATGCATCAAGCAATAACCAAAAAGTGTGAAATACAATATTTCACTTTGAGCCATGCTACATGAGTGGACTCAATCTGTAAACTTAACATGCTGTCCAAGGGAACTTGCATCCAGACTTGATATCCCAGGTGTGACAGGGATATCACTTCCCCATAATTTTTATAATTAGTCTGTCATAGCGATACTCCCTTTCTCTTGCCCCAGGGGAGAGCTGTCAAGAACTCAACACTTGTCCCCTATTTAATCCTCAGTGTGACCAAATTTTTTATTTATTTCTCTGGTGAGAGAACAAGGCTCCAAACAAAAGAACTCAAAATTCTTCACCAATACTACCAAGTATGGTAAACTTAGTAAGCAGTGATTGTGTCTGTCCCAAAATATTCTGATGATCAAAAACTGAAATGATTTGTTCTTCTCATCTCTGAGCCTCTTTCTTTGTCTCTTGTCCAGGTGGAAATGAAGACAATGTGAAGATCCCATCCACTCTATAGCAAATTCCATAGAAGAACATGGAATAGAAGACAAGCACTATTCCTAACCAGAGAGAAAGATTTTATCTGTAAGTCCATGAGCAGTATGTTTTACTTTAAAGTCCAGTGTAACTTTTCTTAAACAAAACCAGGTATTTTTATCCATTTCTTACAGCCTAACAGTACAATAAAAATTATCTATTCTGATGCTCAGCCCTTCTAAGGTATATAACAGCAATAAATCTTAGAGAAATAAGATTAGCAAGTATCACAATATGAAGTGGTATTTTCCCCTGTACTAAATCACCAGCATGACTTCCTTGGTCTTGACAGGCTAAAAAGTTTAATTAAAAAAGAACACACTTATCAGACCACTTGTAGAAAACTCATTTTACCATGAATTTTAAGATAGAAATTGTCTCTCCTGGGGCAACTGTAATTCTCTTTTTTGACCTGATGGGCGGAAGGAGACTAAGCAAAACAAAGGTATAACAGAGTCAAACTGAAGAAGATAGCTGGGAAACGTGCAGTGACATACTCTGCATTAATAAAGCAATGAGATAATGGCTTTCATACTCAAATAAGGTGAATACAAAACAACTTTGCAGGAAAATAAACCTAGATTTATCTTTATTCTGCATTGAATTAAGAGATATTCTAACATATCCCATAGCATTACACAAAATAGATGTTTCCTGACTATTTGTAAGGGTGATTTTGCTTTTTCCTTTTTTATTATCCACCCAAATTACATTACTGCAGTTTGACTTTCATGCTGCAGCCTGCAAAATTAACTAATGGAATTTAAGTGAGGGATAAAGTTATCGATCGGTGCCAAAGTAGTTTCGCTAATGTATTTTGGGTAATCCTGCCAGCTGGACTGGCTTGTAGCATTAACCAAGGGCAGCCAGAGCAGCCAGCTGCCCTCACAGGGCCTCAATCTTCCCTGTCAGCAGGCGCATACCACGCTTTTTCACAGCGGGAAGGGGCTGGTCCGGAGTGTCAAAATTCCAGGAAAGCACTGTGATTTTGTCAAAGGGGAATTTTATGGTGGCCCATTGAGGTTGTCGGGGACGGGTGCTGCAGAATCACAGAGTCACAGAATTGATTAGGTTGGAAAAGACCTCTGAGATCATCAAGTTCAGCCTTTGACCAATCAAGAATACTTTGCCAAGTGCCATGTCCAGTTTTAGCTTAAACACCTCCAGGGATACTGACTCCACCACCTCCCCGGGGCAGCCCATTCCAATGTCTAATCACCCTTTCTTTGAAGAAATTCCTCCTAACGTGCAACCTAAACATCCCCTGGTTCGGCTTGAGGCTGTGTCCTCTTGTCCTGTCACTGGTTGCCTGAGAGCACAGGTTGCTCCCCACCTGGCCACACCCTCTTTTCAGGGAGTTGCAGAGAATGATAAGGTTTCCCCTGAGCCTCCTTTTCTCCATGTAAAACACACACAGCTGCCTCAGATGCTCCTCTTAAAACTTGTGCTTCAGATCCCTCACTACCCCTGGTCTCGCTCCAGAGGGACAAGCCTTGTGAGGAAGCAGTCCTGTTCCAGCATTGAGGGGAAAGTCTGAAACTACAGGTTTCCCCAGAACCAGATATGGCAATTCCTGTATAAAAATATGCCTGGACCAGAAATCTCAAATGCCTCGTGCACTGAAAATGCGTCATCCAAAGTAAGTTATATGGGAGTGAAAAGTTAAATGTGAGTCACTGCACTACCATTATACAAGTATTTAATTAAATACAGTACTCTCCCCAGAGGAGATATGAGTATTCTCATGAGAACTGTCAGAGATGGATATGTAGAAAGAAACAGTGAAGACTTTTGATATAACTAAAAGCTAAATTATTAACTTTCTCTTTTGGATTACCTTTTTGCTTAACAGAAGATGTTTTATTTAGTAAAAAAGTGATTCAAAATGGATGGATCATTTTTTGAAACCTCAATATATTACTCAGAAATGCTTATATATTTTAGTTTGTCTAAATTTATGAAACAGCTACAGACTGCCAAAAAAGTTATATGTTTACTACTACAGCTCTGCTAGGAGATGCTCAGTAGCAGTTTATATTGGCAGGTCGGGGAATGCAGAAGAAATATTAACACTAAAAATGTTTGGGTGGTAAGCTAGCTGTTTCAGCTGCCTTTCTAAAAGAAATACAGCACAAATTTTTGTTCAAATAACCCATGACAATACTACAACAGCAGATTTGAATGAACAAAATGACCTAGAAACCGAGATCAGACGAAGACGTTCATGACAATCCCTCAGTCTTTAGGACTGCTTTACTCGTCCACTACGACATACCTGGAGAGCAATGCTAACCAGCATGGATAGGGTCATGGGAGAAATACATCAGCAGTGTGTGTGCACATACTCATCTCCCAAGTTTCTTCTGTTAGAGGCTCTGACTGATGCACCCCTAAATCTTCGCAGCCACAGTGTGAAAAATACAGACAAGTCTGCCTGGAATGAGGATGCAAATCTAGGCAATGGCAGAGTTCTACTCAGTTTTTCACCAGCCTGCACCTGCCCACTGCCCAGCCCCTGGAGCTCTGCATGGCGACACTGCCTGCTGATGGCACCATGCTGCTGGGCAGCTGCACAGACACTCGAATCAAGAGACTGTTTCCTTCTGAAAACCTAAAGGAGCTGCATGTCAGTCAGTTTATCAAGGCATAGCATTACCTAGAGCATTGTCGTTCAAAAGACAAGACAAAGAGAGGAAAGGAAACAAGACATTTCTTCTACAATGTAGTGAACTTTGATAACTTCCAAAAATTGCTGCTGTAAATTTAGTGTCAGTGAAATACAGCTGGTGACTCCCCAGTTCAAATGCCACACGATGGCCAACCTGCTGGTGTCTTCCTTCTAGGAGTCATGTATCAGCTCTTTACTGTCAAGCTACAGGAAGAGATCAAACAGGCAGTGCAGAGAGGCAACTATGGACATGACTATTTGGTGTGTGATCATTTTGGGAAATGATAAGGTTTGCATCCTTGCCCACAAGAGGAGAAGCTGTGAAATAAATGTGCCCTGGGGCAGAGAGACTCTTCCTCTCTCTCGGGAAGAAACACAGCTTCTAAGAGTGAAGTCAGTGCCTTATGCCTCAAAAATTTTCAAGTGCTCTCTTTTGTCTCACAGGTAATAGTAGTGAACAGCAGCACCACCACATCACCGTGCAAAACACAAGAATTCTTTAATTTTCCAGTTGTTTTTTTTTTTTTGCAAAGAAGGAAAGGCTTTTCAGAAGATCTGAGGCCTTAAGAGAAAAACCTAGGATTGTACGTCTTCTCTGTGTTGTACCTTCTGAAACATTAAAAGACATAGGCACTGCAAGAAGGAACTTGCCAAATTCTCTGTGTTCTGGTAGAGGGTCTGATGGGCAAGAAGTGAAGAAACCAGTTGATTCTTTCTTTCTTCTATTACCTGTCTTTGCTAAAACTTGAATAGAGGTGACCCCCGCAGAGGGTTCAGAGTTGGTGTAGTGACACATGAAGGTTACTCACAGCCTTGGCAATAGGGTCATATACTCCATCCCCCTGTCCCACCCGATTATCTGTCTCCTTGTGAATTTGCCTTTATGGGAGCTGCAGAGCAGGCTTGACGTCTCATTCCTTTCAAACAGTGCCACTTCCCGGTTTAACTGAACTACTGCACTTCTTCACTTACAAGAAAAGCTGGGATGTGGACTAGACATGCCCTAGACAGGAATCACTCCAGGAATTACCTTGCATTACTGTAACAGGCTGAAGTCCTAGGTCTGAAAGTAAGAGTGGCTGAAGCAGGAGTAAGTCTGATAAAGTTTGTTCATATCCTGAGGAAAATTTCACTAACTGTTTTGGGACCAGTCTAACCAGTCTCAAATCTTCCATTTACTCTTCCTAACTAAATCTGCTGAGCAGCCACCAAGCTGCAGTATGCTTCAAATGTCCCCTGCTAGCTCCCTGGGACAGATGGGAGAACTTCTACTCATTATAAAGATAATTTATTACTCGATTAGACTTCTGAATTTTACATCTTTCTACTATCTTCTCATCATTTCAAATATCCCTATACTGGAAAGTTAAATAAAATTTGCAACTATGAAATACACAGGAATTTCTGCTGGTTTCCCATAGCTGAGTTTATTGCACGTATCTCAACCGCAAGTTTCCTAGGGCCAACAGTTAATTTGCTTCAGATATTAGCTATGAAATCTCACAGAATCCTGCAATCCTCAAGTGTCTCTCTAAGGCAGCCAATGATCAGCTGCAGGCTTAATAAAGAAACATTGGAATATGAAGGGACACTATGAATATTTAATCACTTGCATGCATTGGTTTTTAGGGTACCACAAATATTTGGAGAACATCATCTCTGTCTTTCTCCAAATGTAAGACAGGTGGTGCTAATGAAACTGCAGTGGGTGGGTTTTAAAAATACCTCCCTGCAGAGATTTTTAGGAGTGGTTTATGTGACTCTCATGCAGCTTTCCTCCAGTACTATTTATAACCAGCCCAGCCATCTGAGCTGCCCTTGAAATATTTCATTATGCCAGCATATAACATTCTGCATACACTGCTGGTTCCCTCTGGCGCAAAGCAGCTGAAAGACATTGTCCTGCAAAGAGGAGCTTTAGGTTATGTTCCAGAAAGTCGAGGAAAGCCTGGAAGGACCTCCAAAATGATCCAGACTTCCAGGACTAACCCGACTTAAACTCACAACCTTTTTCTATAGCAAAGCTGGAAAAGGTCAGATTTACCTAAGTACTTCCAAGCTTACTGCCAAGCAGACCATGAGAGCTCTGCCTGTCCTGTCCCCAGGCCTCTTCACTCTGTCCAATATTGTAATCAGTGAGCCAAATCTATTGAAGTACCCACAGACTGCACATAAAAAGCATGGCTGGATGATGGAAGTTTTACAAAATGGTTAGAGTAAAGCAAAGCTGACCAGGATGAAGAGAAGATATCAAACAGCACATTAAACTAAGCTCAGCTTTTTTTGCACTCCCTGGACTAGGAGGTGCTCCGCAGAACCCACAGTTAGCTCAAGAAAACTGGCTTTTGAAAGTATGAGCATGGATATACCCCCAGAATGTAAACCAGGAGGAGGCATAGCATAAAAAAAGCCATTAGTTTAAGTGCTCTCTGAATGTCAATCATCCCTCCTGTGACACTTCACAACAGTCCAGCCCCAACTGTGACCCCACTTCCAGTCTGTCTAGAAAGCCTGTTGCTTTGAAAAGTCATCAGGCAGCTGCCGCACTGCTGTTAGGGCACTCAAAGCCTGTGGGCAGCTCAGCTTGTACTTATTTTGCCAGCTATAATCCTTTATTCTTGCCTTGAAGAAACATATTCCATGCCCAGGAAAGCTGAACACATGAGGAGAGGAACCTGTGCAAAGCACTTACCAAACCTCATGACGATCACCTACAGAGGCTTTACAGGAAGAATTATTCTTCCTGCAAAGCTGAACACTGCCACCACTTTGTAAGAGGTGGGAAGTATTTAACACGAGCATGCTTGAGACAGTGTTAAAAGCAATTTGCTTCTTCTCTTTGTTACAAAGTAGGTGGTGGGCTTTAAAGGGAGTTTATTGAAAATGCCTTGGAAATTTCATAAACCCACAAAGTCTGACTGCAGCTGAGCTGAGATGGGCTTCATTGTCCATGCAAGGATGACTCGCAGCAGTGGGCATCCTGTACAGTCTTTCCAACAAGAGACGTGAGCAAGATCTGCAACCAGCTCTTGTCTACTACCCCTCCTGCTACTCTGCATGTCCACAGCAGCAAAACTGAATCACTTCTGCACCAGGATGATATATTTTTAGCCTTTATTTAATTCTGACACAGGGACACAATGGTAGGAAAATTAATGACTCTGGAGGAGCCTTGTCTGACACCTCCCAGGGCTGTCCCAGGAGAACATCAGCCCAATGTTCAGGTTCAGGTTCATACCCACCCTTATGAGTCATTCAGGAGCAGCTCTCCAGATCAGGTGTCTGAGGGGGTTTGCTTCCTAGGGCTATGAGATGTTTTATGAAATGCAGGGAAAAAGCAGTTCTGGATTGCACAGGACTTATTATGGGATGTTTGGGGGAGGAAACAAAAGCAGAAAAAGGGAGAGGCTTAGGTGATTTGAAGGATGAAAAAACCCATAGGAAAACAGAGCTGTAAAGGTATTTAAAAGGAGCAGGTTTGCATAAATAGTCAGCTCATCACTACTTATGTCTTACCTGGTGTACCTGTACCTGGTGTGCATCTGTCTCATCTTCACAGTGAATTCCTTCCTGGGTGTGAGGGGCACTCAGTTCTGCATGCAGGCATCGGGGGGGGCTGAGTGATGTGTGTGTGATGGTCAGTACTAGCAGCTGGAACGGAGCTGCGCCCTCCAAGGCATGTATGCCCATGCAATAGCAACTGGAGAGACTGGGATTCGGGGTCCAGCTATCAGATGGGTGCTGGACTGAGTCCAGCCCACCTTGTACTGAGTAAACCTTTTCTGTGAATGACTACGGGTGAAGCTCAGAGGCCCCAGCACACACAAACACACACAAGCCCGTGCAGTCCACATGTTCTGTTACTGGTGCCAGTTCTGGACTTTTGTTTCATCTTTGGTTTCTAGAAAAAAGTGCCTGTGTTCCTCAAAGCTTTGCTCTTCTCTAACAAACACACTTTTGCAAGCAGTGTGCTGTTTGCAAAAAACATCTGGTTTTTTTGAACACAGTTTTAAAATAGACCCATTGCACAAAAGACAAAAACCAGATGCATGAGTGTTGTGGAAAGCCCATATAACTCATGACTTTCATGTCTGTTATCAAGAAGTTGGGTTTATGCACAGTGCAGAACAAAACCAAGAGGTTTCCTGAATTACAATTCTAATGGTAAAAGAGATGTGTTAGCATACAGCCCAGTATAAAGTGACAAAGTCAGCTGTCCCTAGTTTGTCACCTTATCTGCAGCCATCATCTACCCCATCCACTACTCTCTGTAGATCTCTAGATTCTGTAGTTATAAGGGGATTTCTAACTGCTTTTATGCTGCAGTTCAGAGAATGGATCTACCATGCCTTGGCCAAATGTTTGCTTCCAGGGTGGTCAACTCAGCAGTCCAACACTGCCCTGTAACCATTAATAATCACTGAATGAACCAGACCAAAAAAACACTTGGAAAGAAGCTGCCATAGTGTGATACAAGATGCCCTAAAGTGAAACAAAATAAGGGAAAACCAACTAAAGAGTTCTTTGATAAAGAAAGAGCTGCAAAACTGCAGCTAAATCAGGAAAATCCAGTTCTAAAATAATCAGAGCAATGCAATTCTGGACTCCAAGACCAAGAAGACTTACAGAAGTGGAATGAGCAAAGAGCCTGAACATGGTATAAACCTTTGAGGACTTAGAATGACAAGTTATGCCTGCTTCCATCTTGCAGAAATCTTGCAGACCTGTGCTCCCAAGACTCCTGTGAGTACAGGCCAGCAGATGGATGGGATCTAGCTGACATTGGCTCTGGATCAGTACTAAGTTTAAAATAGCTGCATGCCTCTCTGATAAAACTGATCTGTGAGAGGGAAGATGGATGATAGGTGTATCACTGACTTACCAGTTAATGACTGCACCCTAGCTGTCACTTTGATGGTGTGGCATGCCCATTCCCTCAAAGGTATGGCTTCTTTTCCCTGAGGCTGGCTGGCTGGTAGCCATCCATAGAGCTACATGTTGTGTTTGGATACCCTTCTTGCTGCTTCCAGGGCTCACCTCTCCCACTGGTTGCTTGATCACCTCAGAGGTGATCCAATGACCCTGGAACACCCCAGGGCACAGTTTCTTCCCCCCCAGCTGTGACTGGCCACCTCAGAGTTTCTAAACAAGGATCTCACTCCCTCACATCCACAGGGCTCAATAATGGCCTTCTTGCACAGCTTCTGCACTGGGGCAGCGGGGTCACCAGGCAGCGTGCAGGGACACACGCCCAGCACCTCCAATATGCAACAAGACATCAAGTGGTATGTGACACAAAATCCAAAGCAACCTCATGTACTGGAACAGGCATTTCACAACTCACCTCTCTTTTCCATTGTGCTCTCTTCCAATTACTTTGTACTCAGAAGTGTACTGACTTCTCAGTCATCCCAAGCAACCCCTGTGAAGCCCATATTTTTTCTGTTGTCTAGGAACAGAGTTCACTGTTTGACAGTCAACTTGCCCTTCCTGATGACCTTCAGGATCTCCTGTAGAATTCCATTTTTTTAATTTGACTTCAAGTTAAGTCTATCATCAGTTATGTAACAGTGGCTGTTCTTTCAGATCCACAGCACAATTACATTTTGTATGTTCCAGGCACTTAGTGTGTTAGTCTACACACAGTTCCTACCTCTCCCATGAATTATGGATAATGATTCATTAGTAATAAAACCAGCCTCCTCTCCAATTCCAGTACAAAACACAAAAAACAGTAGGTAGTTTTTAATATCATGCGTACTTGTATCTGCAGTTTGTACCTGTAAGAAACTGATAGTAAGAGAAAGGCTGTAAAAAGTGCTTTGTCATTATGTCTGCTTACCAAAATCTCTTTTGAACACCTGAACTACGTGCAGGCTGGATTGTGAGCAGCTTGGCTTGAGGCCCGTAAAAAGGAAGGCAAAACCGGTGCAAAAGTACGGAGGAGAAAGAGAAGGGCAGAAACTCTGACCCTTGTCTTTCCCCCACTCCCTCCATCGCCTGCTGCGAGACACCCTGAGGCCTCCGGGAACCGATGCCGCCCGCCTAGGGAGAACCCCCAATCGTGCACCCCTGGACCGAAGTCACGAGTGAGCTGTTGAAATCCCTCCTCTCCCTGCTCCTCCGTTCCGTGGCGAGAGCACCGCGAGTGGACCGAGGCGCGACCGCGAGGATTGGGCATGGCGCCTGCATCTCGGAGGACGGGCGGCTGCATTCGAGCTAAACTGCTCCCAAGATCGGAGAAGGCAAATAAGATTCTCCAAACGGCAGAAGGCAGTGAGAAAACGGCACAAATTCACCCGTCCCCGTCTCAGGGGCAAAAAACACCGCAATAGTGCGGTGGTGAGATATCCTGTACTTTTTAAAGTAACCTTAGCTTTTTCTAACTTTTCTCTACTTTTACTTTCTCTTTGCCTCTTTTACTGTTAAATAAAATATGTCGAAAATTTTGGTACCAATGCTTAACCTCGTTTTGGTTTTAATCTTGTTTCTGGGAATAATCGAACCTTTTAGTTCACCCCGCCTTATTTACAGGGAGTTTTCTTTGCTCCTCCGTGCTGCGGGCAGGTGGTAACAGCACCGACAGCACTGGCTCCTGCTCCTAGCGTGAAGCAGGAAGCTGCACTGTCATCTTCACCACTCTCAGCACGATGTGCAAATGGACCACGGAAAGATGGAGAGATGAAGCCTCCTCATATCCAGCAGGAAGAGCTTCCACACCACAGCGACAAAGGCAGTCAACTCACAAGGAAGCAAGAGGATGAGGCCCAAGGCAAGCTGAAAGCACATTTTGTTAAGAAGGACCCCGAGAGATCAGACAAATGATACCAACATGCTAATCAGCTACGGAAAATACTGAAGGTGGGGCCCATCTAGTATTTTAGCCCTGTGAACTTTCTTTAAGGCAATGTGAAGTACCCCACTTGCCCATCACAGCCCTCAGGTGAGCAACTCTTTGCACCTGTTTAGCCTCCAGCCATTCCGACTAAAAACCAGCAAAGTTACTGTGAGACCTTGTGAGCCTGAACAGAACTATGTCAACCTTGTCTGTAAAGGATACTCTAATCTCAAACAATTCTTGAAGAGAGAAATGGTGCAGGGTCCCTGTCAGATCAGAAGGCACAGACTTGGAACTGCTTGTTTTCTAGGCAAAGAGGAGATAGTCATCAGCATAAGAAGCCTGTTTTCTCTTGAGTCACAACACACAGGATCTGTTGAGGGTGCCAGTGACAGAGGATCCAGAAACAACAACTCATTGTCTGTGTTTCAAACCAGCACTGACCATTTTTAAGCAATGCCCATTGCAGTGGCTGCAGTAAAATCTAGAGAAACCCTCAAAGCTGAGTATTTCAGCTGAAATCATCAAGTTGCAGCTGCAGTCTGTAACACTGACATGAAGCAGAGAAAGGAATCTTTTCCAGAGCAGGCCCAAGGGATACATTCTACCTGACATCCAGATTCACTAGTGTACTATCAGTCTCTTTCCAGGCACTCCTGTAAAACAGCAAAATAAATTTAGAACAATAATCCAAGTAATGCTAATACAGTCCATTGCAGCTGGTTACAAAGGCATTGCTTAAATGAGAAAACAGAAGAATTTGGATAATACATTGTATTAAAAAATACACCAAAACAGAACTTCTGCTCTGCACCCTGCTGAGAACCAGCAGAAGAGACCAGAAGTAGAGACATTATTTACCGCATCAGCAGTCAGCACTGTTCCCAACAGCAGTGGAAACTGTCTATGGTGCAGCCTTAGAGCATCCAGGATCAAAGACTTTGTGTTCTCTTGAACAAGGAGTCAGGATTCAGGCAACAGACAGTGAACTTTGCAGCAAAGGAGAAAACAAATAAATTGCCTTAAAGAATTTTATGGGAATGAAGCTTCCCTTTCTTCAGGTGTGTGAAGAAACCATTGCAATCTACAAACAAGGGCAGAAACAACAGGCAAGGCTTTAAGGGCAACATGACCTCATGGAAACCACCCAATCAGTCTTCCTATTAAAGCTAATGGCTTTCCTTTTTGTTCTGTTCTTTTTTCCATGGACACATCAACATGCAATCATTACACACAACACACGAACCACAGACATGTCCAATTTAAACCCTTCAGTAAAACACCTCCACATAGTGACAAGTGCCACATGAAAGACTAGACATATTTATACAGATGTGGACCACATCTTCCTCTTAGCAGCTGAATCTCTCAGACTACTCTTGTAAGCCTTTTTCTCCACTAAGGCCAGATCATTGCTTGACTTTCTCAAAGGAAAACTAATCAAAAGGAAGCCTACAAAAATCAAGAATATAAAAAGCTAAATGAAGATGATGTTTGAAATAAAAGATGTGCAGGAATTTGTTACAGAGGTATATAGGGATTTGCATTGCAATACACCTCTATTCAGATGTGGCACTGGATTAAGCCTAACCTGAGCTGAGACCAATTTAATCCTGAGTGACTATGTTTACATCTGGGTTTAAACAGCTGCATTTATCTATCTTAAATGCACATATTCAATTGATATGGACTTTTTTCTCTGACTGCTCTAATCCCAAGGAAGAAGTTATTGCACAAAAACAGGTATTATACTCAAAGTAATGATTTTTATGGCAGAATACTCAATCAGCAAAATAAGAAAGTATCAGTTACAAATAAAGTAAGAAATACCAGTAAAAACTTTCTAATATTGTATTACTTCTGGGGAAAAAAAATGTAGTTAGTTCCTACTGGCTGTGGGGCAGGTTTATGCTTTCAGGGCTAGCTAACACAACTGTTAGCACAATTTCTTTTTGGGATGCTGGGGAATTTTAATCAAACAGGAAAAGTTTTTACTTTTTATTTATTATATTAACACCATGTTCAGGAAAGGGAGGGAGCCAGACCCATCACTGGTTACTTCACAGATAGATGGAAGCAAACAGTAGTACAAAGTTCAGGTAAGTATTAGAACCACTTATAATAAAGGCATGGAAGACTTACAAAATGTAACACTTGCTGAACTAGTGCTAACTTTCATTCACTTTTAAGTTACTATACACAGGGACCTTTCTGCAGTCAGTCTCTCATACTGGTATTTAAATGAAGTCTTTAACTGGCAAATGCCTGATTTCCTCAGGACAATTATGCATGGGTACTATCAGTGCAATTAAGAAATACATGTATGAATAAAACCGACTTCAAAGCAGCCCAGAATTGCTGGCAGTTCCTAACAAGCCAAGAGCGTAAATAAAGGTCCTGCCCTCTCAGCACGTAGAGCAGTTCACAAGCTATACATTTGCATTACTGCATGTAGATGCTGCAAGAAATTCAACTACTGTAGCATCTGTTTTGCATTGTTACTGTATTGTCTCAACCAGGCATTCGTAAGGGTGGGAACACATACAGGTCAGGTAAGTACCTTTTTATCCAGGTACCTAAAGACACCAGGATAATGCTGCTCTCCCTCTTGGTGACTGAAGCCATTTAATTTCCTATCTGGCAGTTACTTGACATGCACTTGTCACAGACAAACTGCCAGTGAAGTAATACTTTAGGCCATCCTAAATTTTATGACAATGCAATGCCACACCACCTCTGTTTCAGTCACACTGCATTTATTCAGTGCTAAGACAACTGCTAGTTCCTTATGCTCCTGGGAGAGAATGGGACAAAAACTTCCAGCCTCACAGCGTTTCAGTTAGTTTCTCTGCTTTTATTAACAAGCATATAATATTCATTGGCAAAACACCAGATACAAGCTTCACTATCATAAAATCAAAACATTAAGCATTAATCCCCAAAAGGCTTATTCAGACAAAACTAGCCACCAGTAGTACAGAAATTACACAGCAACACAAAGCATAAAAAATTGTAAACTTTTAAATGAAGCTAAGCCAAAAATATGGTTTTACACTCTGACAGTTCCAGAATCTTTATTATGCCACATATGAGGATAAAAGGCTTAGTGGTTGCACTGGCTAATTGTCCCTTTACTGCAAAATAATCCTGTTGCAGAAGGAAAGAACAAACTTTCCTTTTGTCCAGATAAGTCACTTGAATTAAAGATTCCATCAAACCAATACTTTCAGTTTCAAACAGAAATAACAAAAATAGTGGAACATCAGTATTCAAAATTCAGGAGTTCTTCCTTCAGCCATACCTATCTGTTTGCATGAATGATCCCACTGGTTTCTGTGGAACCTCCATGTTATTAGTAAAGTTACCAATGTAGATGTTCATAGATTTGGACATTTAGTTCCTACCCTACCACCAGGACATGGATAGGTCATCGTGGCTTCAAAAGATTTCCAAAAAGCTCCAAGTAGGATAAAATATGGAGCAAATAGTGGAGTCACACCTTTAATTTGCAGAAGCAGGTAAAACATAATCCGTTGACTTGCCACAAGACCCAAGTTCCTAGGTATTTTTTGTCCTGACTGCAAGTTGTGATTAAAGCAGAGATTGAAGCATTGTTCCATGTTCTTTAATGTTGCTCTCTGCAGCTTTTTCTTCAAAAACAGATCTCAAGACCCAAGTAACATTTAATTATATCTTATGTAGGGTGACTCGTGTGTGGAACAATTTCTTTCCCTGTTATCAACTTTAGGCAGACTAACTGAAGTTGCATTAACGTTTTCAGAGAAACATCCAAACTGAAGTGATTACCTGAGGAAAAGCAGAAACTTGATTCTTCTGTTCAGTAAAGCCTTCTGTACAAACCGTGTACCTAAGACTCATCTCACTGATGTACAGACTGGTTGGCTTTTTCCTATTATATTTATCTTAATGTAATATGCGGAATGCTGTAAAATAGCAAGTTATATTTGTCATCTAGTAGAAAAAAAAAAATCTGTAAATCCCCTAGGACTGTGTTGTTACAAAGACAATAAGAGCCAGATGAGCTTTCAAAGGCTCATAGCCTATTGGAAAAAATAGCACCATCACAGTTGTAGTCTGATATTTTTTACGGTCCCATATCTCCTGAGGTGACAGTGTTGTGTATACTATTGCACAACCAGTAGAAAAAAATATTCCCAGGTTTGATGGTACACAAATATACCAGACCTAACAATGGCACAAAACATTTTCAGATAGGCTGCAAGTCTTGGCGATTGCTTCCACAATTCACATTAAGGTTTCTTGTAAGATCATTTATTTTAAAATATTGCTGACAGATAGTTCTTGTACTTACACAAATTTTAAATCCCCCATTTCACTCTTAAAATAAAAAATGGAACAAAGCAAAAAACACACATGCCCACCCCCAAACAACAGCCCCAACAAAACTCCATTTGAACAAGTGAGAAAAGCGATCTACATTCCTTTTAAATGTAATGGTAAGTAGATGCTACATTTACAATTTAAACATATGCCTAATAAATGCATGTTTCAAACCTATTGCACAAAAGCATAAGTAATGCTCTTTATCCATACAAAACAAAAACATACAGATGAAAGCTACGCAAACTCAATGTAAAAGGAAGAAGCTTGTAAAACCATCTTACAATTTCATTTTATATGCCCGTAAATAAAGCTGGACCACTGAAACCAAAAATACTTGGGATGGTAAAATAAGACAGAAGGCTTAAAATAGAATAAATAATTTTATAAAGATAAAATTTAAACCCCCAAATCTTATTTAAATTCAATAGTTTATATTCTATCTGAATTCTTTATTTTTAATGAAAGTGTACTTAATGAGACTCTGAGCCTGGATGATTCATCAGTCTCACTGCTGCTGAGGATAATGCAACAAGATACTTCCTTACTCCAACTATTTACCAGCGTAAGAAATTGTAAAAACTACTTCACAGTAATGGCATCTTCACAAAAGCCAAAATAAACTACCATGATCTCACCAGGACTAAGAAATATCTAGGGCCAAGTTCAAATTTTAGTTCAACTTTGAACAGTATCAGGGTTACTTTACCCAATACAATCTTGTTATAAATTGTCTCTTAAGTGTCACAGAAATGAAACAAGGCTCTGACCCAAAGAAGACCTCATTCTGCATTGTAGCCTTTTGGTGAGACGAACATATGGTCCAGACACAGTCACACCATTCCCAAGGGAAATTTTTGTAGTGAAGATGTTATCACATGTAATTTAGAAAAACAACTGAGTAACTTTGGGATTTTTTGTTGGTTTGGGGGTTTTTTTGTTTGGGTGTTATTGTGTTTTTTTTTTACTGGTGCGGTTTTATCAGATTAAACACATTGCAAAAGCAGTTACACACAAATACAAGCAAAAACCCCAGCTATAGGTATTAATACTGGCTTGAATTCATGTATCCGTATAGTTATAAACAGAGTTTTCTATATACTGATAGCACCATAACAAATTCAAGTGATTCTAAAGATGGTTATAAACTTTTAAGTTTTGTATTGTAAGTTGTTACAGCAAGAAATAGATTTGAAAGGCTTCGGAATTTATGTGTTCATAATTAATTTCTCAGTTGCTCAAGTACACAGGGAGGTAATGAAGTCCCAATGTACTTTAACAGCACTGCGTCAATATCTATTCATACAAAAGTTTTCTGCAGTACACACACTTGAGGTAGACAGATCTCATTTATACGTGTATATGTATATATATTTGTTTTTGTGTGTGTGTGTGTATACATATATATATGTTTTCTGATTAGGGTGGTTAATCAGAATGCTGTCTGGCAGCTTTAGTTTTATGTCTACATCAGGTCCAGCCACTGCATGTATACTCTGGGTGCACAGAGCAGGGAGCCTTACAGTCCTGTCCATATTCTCAGTGCCTCACTGGCAAAGCCAGCCTCTTATTTACACTAGAACAGCAACAACCATGTAAAGCACATCTCCAGAAAGGCCCAGTATGTCAGCTTGTGTACACATCCACACCACTGGCATTCACTGTTTTCTTGTAAAGTTTAAAAAATGGTAGACATATGATCTCATTTGTTCTTTTCTGCCAGATCAAGTAAAGCAAAAGACAGAAAAAAAGCTAAAAATACACATATCTGAGTCCACAACAGTAAGACAAAATCAGAGCCACATTTGATTCCATGAATCACAGACATGCACACAAGAACCAGACATGGAGTTCTGTGTAACCTAAACATACAAATGCAGCTATCTGAGACTTTCACCTGCAAGGACAGCACCATGTTCTGGCCTTTGCGTGGCTCTCCTTTCCATCTCCACAGTTCAGGAGGCTTCCTTTCACTCTCTGCTCACATACGTTTCTTTTTTTTATTTTCTTCCTATTCACATCTGTGACTGTAATCAAAAATTTTTTAAAAAGCCCTGTTGCCAAAGGTAAGCACAAGCAGCAACAGAGCTGGGAAAGGAGGACTGAAGACTCCAAAGAAGGAAATTAAGGGACATGTGGCTGAGGAACTTAGCGCTTTGAAAACTCAAAAAGAAGATGATTTAAAATGCTTAGATAAATCTCTTGCAGTATCAGCTTCTGGTTATCAAGTAACACTTTCTGACAGAAGAAGCAAAGGAGCACAGCAAGAGGAAGCAGGGCTTCTTATCCAAAGACAATTTATCAAAAAATAACAGGATTTAATAATAGGAACAGCAACTAGCTTTTTCAGCTGACAGGAAAACTCTTCCAAATATTAGGTTAACTATTTCCAGCTGGCAATAATAGGGCATAGACTGTTTTCAGTGACTTGACACCTGTGCCAGACAAATGTTCTCACAATCATACTATATATACCATAGTGGATTACAGCTTGCAGAAATCACTTTCAACTACTGTTTTTAAAAAGTGAGTTATTTCAAAAAGCCTTACAAAAAGTGCAGTGAGCCCTGCTAAGTGCCATTGAGGGTGCTTTCTATAACATACATAGTTACATGTGTATATAGAGGTATGTACCCATACATACATGAATGTGTATTACCTTGCATCCATTAGGGCTGATGCAAGCAAAATTATTAGTTAAGGCCAAAAGGTGCTAAAATAATCTTGTCTGACTCCCCCTTCCTCCCTACCCCAAGTGAGCTAAGAACTGCAGTAAGGAAAATGCTATGGTTTTGTAAGAAAACAGCTAAAGAAATATAAAGCTGCCCATAATATCTGAGGAAGTTTTAATCCATGAAATGAAAAATCTTCAATACTCCCAAAGTTGTCCAAGAGCCACTGTTTCAATACCTAGTGATAGCAAACTCTCTCTAAATTAAAAACTGATTTCTGCAAGCCACAACTACATAAGAAATGTTTATTTTTTAAGAAATTCACAAATCTAGCACTTGTGAGTATCTGTCATTACGTGGTGCAATTTATACCATAGCAAAATATATATCACAGCACATTAAAATCAACTGAAATTATTTCTATTAGTCTTACCAAATTAACATGTATACAGAAATATCAAAACTTTATTAAAACACAAGGTGAGGGAGAGCAATAACTGGGCAAAAATGAATTTATTGGTTTCCCATATTTTTTTAAGTTTTCAATGCAGCATAATAAATTATCACCAGTCACTGTATTATTAGGTATGTTCAATGCTCTACAGAATAACTTGAATAAAGCCAATGCAATCAGGCATACTATATAAGACAATAACACTTTGCAAAAATATAGTTTTTAAAGATTTAGAATGCGAAAAGTAACTAAATGCAACTTGGTGTCAAAAGCAACATATTTATATCACCCCACA
This sequence comes from Corvus brachyrhynchos, assembly GCF_000691975.1. NCBI lineage: Eukaryota > Metazoa > Chordata > Aves > Passeriformes > Corvidae > Corvus > Corvus brachyrhynchos. The sequence goes on from NW_008238355.1 coordinate 4,205,916, forward strand.
ACACTCTAATTTTTTTCTGTGTAACTGTAAGAGACAAATCAAGCTGAGCTACATGGAACTGTGAAGTGTTTTCAGTATCTGTAAACTTAATGCTGGTAGTGTCTTGCTGAGTTGAAACTTCTTTCTTCCGTACAAAAAAAGTATAAATATTTTCTGCCCAGAAGTCTAGGAAATGCATCCCTAGAAGAAATATTCAGGACAGTCCTCTATGAAAGCCCTCCAGTCTTCCAAAATTATTCAGCTGGTTTGTGTCATGTGATTAGTGATGCACTAAGAAGGTGCCAGATGATAGTCTCTGCAAAAAGCTCTGTCCAGAAGGACAATAAAGTTCCCTTACAGCAAGTCCATTTTGGGTCTATAATGTAACAGTAGAGGTGCTTTCTGCAAGACAGAAATACCAGTAAGTTAAAAAACAAACCCAGAACTGCTCTGTTCAGTAGGAGGAACTTCTGTGTCATAAACTAAAGCTTCAACTAAAGATGAGAGCAGCTATCTGATCTGTCAAAAATTCACCAAGACAAAGACAAGGTGCAACTTCATCTTCAAGAGATGAAGAACCCTTTCCCCTTTATCTCGGGAGCAGATCTGTTTATCTTGGAAAACTCCCTGAAGTAAGGGACATATCTAGAAAGCAGCATTAGAGTATGTGGTACTTCATATATAATGGCTCTCACTTGATTCTTGTTCTGTGAAAGTATCTATTAATTTTTTTTTATGAATAGGTAAACTTGTAAGAACCAGAACATCCTGCACCATGGAGTTCTGTGTCTCATGAAAACAATTACTTCTGCTTGTTTTGTTCTGGACCTTCCAAGTCTCAGTTTCATTTTCCATCTACCACTTCCTTCACTTGGGAAGGCAGTTTACAGTTCTGTTTTCTACACGACTCACACAGATCTCCCTAATAAAGGTGAAGAGTAGACTGTACAGATGCACATCAATTTGATGCTCCTGTTTGGTTCTCCCTGCTACCCCACAAATTGCTAACATTTCCATTGTATCCTTTTATCTACACCTACATTCAACTTCAGATGTTTGTTAATCACCTGTCACTCAGAATTGTAGACTTCATCCAACATTTTATCATCAATCTGTCACTAACCTAAATAACGACAATGCTGTCACTGCATTGTTAATGAACTACTCAAATCCATTTCCAGGTCATTCAGAAACACCATACGAAACGGATTCCAGCAGGATTCCACTTGTGACATCTCTCCATTTTTAACACTGACCACTGACTTTATCCTGTGACTCTTATCCAAAGCCATTGAGTGATTTCACCTCAGTGTACACTGTATGCTCAGAATGTGTTGCTTTTCCATTACAAATACAAACTTCTTGTTCCAATAATTCCATGTATACATATACTGACTCTGTTCAGTGTTGACTTCCATCCTAAGTGTTGTTTTGCTATTCATTCTTACCACCTGAAAGAGTTAAAAATACTACTTTTTGTAGCTTCCCCTTCCTTTGCCAGACTTGATAACAATTTGACAGCTAATGCAGTGTTCTCTTTTCTCCTGCAATGAATACTTAATTCTCCTTTCCTTCATTTACTGGAAACAAATAAATACTTGGTGTCTAAGGATGCTGTAGCAGATATTCATAGAAGTACCTTTTTATTGAGTTTGCAGTTACTGCAGTATAGTTCCAAATTATCACTATTTTATAACCATTTTATTTGGTCACTTCATGATTTACATTGAACCATTGTGTCATACCTTAAATCTCCATCTAGTAACAACTACAAACTTGAGCGTGTGGTCCTTGCCAAGAATCTCTTCATTGCATAATATGTCCAGCTGACAAAATAAAGGCGACAGTTAATTCACTGGGACCCAATACATCAAACAACGTATTTCACATAATACTACACACTTGACAAGACATTTTTGCTCTGAAGATACTGGAACTGGTAATCCTGCAGTTGCCCGGAAAGAAAAGATAGTATCTGTTCTCAACATGAAGTACTGAAAGACCATGTCAGTGCTTGCCTAGGAAATACAGTATGATCTGGACTTAACTGCTTGATTTATCTTCCCAAGCAGTACTAATACCTTTTCCTGAAAGCTTTACATGCTTTTAAAAAGGTCGAATAAATGAGCAAGGAGATAGAAGTCTGAAAGAGAGTTGTTATTTAGCATGCTATGATTTTTTTTTTACCTAACACCAGTCAGGCAGCATTGTTACAAGACTTTTTTTAAAAAACCCTCTCTGCCATATACTCATATGCTATATTTATGGGTTTTTTGCAGATACTCAACAAGTATTTTTCATTTTCTATCTCAGTTTTAAAAAATCTCAATATTAGAAACAGTGAGGATCTCAACATAAAAGCATGAGGATCATATGACTATACTAATCAGCTGAACTACAATATCTGAACATGAACTAAAACCAGGGAACATGAACTAAAACAGTAAGTTCCACCAAGGTGCCTTATATCACAATGCTTTACCCCACAGCCCAGAAAGGCCTGAATGTGCAGGCAGTCCACTTACATGACAGTAACTCAAACCTGGAATAGTCTGTATCAAGCAACCAAGTGACCACAAGCTCAAGTTCTTCTTCTATGTTACTTGGTACTGGTAGAATGATTACACCACCATTTATGTACTTTTTAAGAGGGTAGAAAGAGATAACAAAAGAATGAACAGTACTCCTGAAAGTTTTTCTTTCAGTAGAAGCCAAGCAGGTTTTTAAGTCACAGACTGGCACAGCTCACTGGATAGCTTACACATGCATATACCAAAAGAATGTATTAAAAAAACCCATTCTGAACGTTTGCTAGGCTAAAGCCAGGAGTCAACCACTTCTGAGACAGCTGAGGACATGACAGGATACATGGTTTTGTTTCAGGATGACTGGCAGAGCTTGGAGATATAGTTCAACCACAGGACAGAGAGAGTGTTAGTTTGAAGTGTACAGAAGCTATGAAGGAAAAGTGGTAGAGATGCAAATTGGCTGTTGACAAGTTTGAGCAGAAAGGTGTTGACACACTGGACTGGAAAACAGATGATTTGATTTGAATGAAGTATCTTAATGAAATTCAGTGAATCAGTGTCATAATGCAGAATTGAGAGATGTCAAGATCAGAGTCAACTGAGATGTCCAGAGACTGTGACCAAGATCCAGCCATGTGATAAACTGAGGCTGCATTCATAGTTTGCCACTGTTAATTTTTGAATCTGATCTAGGAGAAGTGCAAAGTATTGCCTTTCCTTCTGTACCTGTCAACTTAAATTCTTCCCACGATTCCCTGTAAAGACAGGGAAAAGTAGGCATCTGGTAACACTCTGGTTGTGGTAGGCAGCAACTTCAGATTGAGCTTCCCTAAGAACACAGAAAAGAACAAAGTATTTGTGGTGCTTTCTCTTCAACTGGGCTTCAGTAGTGTCCAAGTGTTGGTTACTGTCTGGACCCCGCAGAGTGCAACCTTCCTGGAAGGGTGGGGATAAACTCAACTACAATCTATCAAACAAATCATCTTGCCAGAGTCCATTTCAACACGTGGAAGCACATAACCAAGCCTTTTAGCTCAACTATTTATAAATGCACATGCAAAGATGCACTGCAAACTAAGTGTAAAGTCCTGTACAGACCCAAGAAAGGACAGGAAAATGGCTATATAACATATAATTTAAGAAGCAGTGTATGCTGTTTTCTGAAAACAAAATCAGAATAAAGACATTCTTTTGCAAAGGAACAAACCCACCCCTTTAAGTTTTTATATCTGTAAACTTATTTTTAAAAATTAAAATATTACCTCATTAAAAGAAGAAAGGTTGAGTTTTTTGGCAATGAACTTCTTTAGATGCAAGACTGTTGCTTGTGCTGAGCAACGAATCCATTTCCGTTTCAATCCACGCAATTTGCTGCTATTGCACTCCAAGCAGATGCTTACCTTCAGGAAAAGGTAAAGAACCAAGAGTTGGCTAGAATAATTTTCTGCAGTCCCCTATTATATATTCCAAACACAGTTATTATTAATCCAATGAAGTGAAGCACAGTATCCTTTAAACTGAAATGCCTATTAAAAAAACCACATTTTCTAAGACCTCATAAGCTGAGTGGTAAGTAATAGACAAAAATGTTCAAAAAGTAATCTTTGATGTTGGAACAAGGCTGCTTCAGTCCAAATTCATAGGCTGTCAATAGCTTAAGAGGACCATATATTAAAACTTAGAGCAAGAAAAGAGTAAGAAAACCATTGCCAATTCTTAATGATTGCTTCTAACATACCTTCTTACTTTTAATGCAACTGCTAATCTAGTTTAATTTTAATATGTTTAAAAAGAATGAATACAAATTATATGACAAATTTTTCAAATTCTCACTTCTTTTCCCATCCAGCTATTCATTACAGTCTAAGGTCTTTGTGATGATATGCTTGTATTGCACTAGGAGCATCTAATAACAAGGACACTCCCTTCGAAAGCTCCCTTACATGGCAACTGAAAATGAACCCAAGCTAAAGTTACTCTGGACACACATAACAGGAAAACATAAAAGGCATGGCTTGTTTATCCCAAAAGGAGTTTCCACCTTCAAACAAGCTTTGTGTTTCAAATTTAACAGTGGCCTTCCCCACTCTTATGATATTTTTATGATATAGAGCTAACACTGTCTTAGTATTAAAGGCTGAAAATAAAATATGTAGTAAGTTAGTAAGAGTGCTGTTAAGGAAAGTTCCCTGTCTGACCATCCAGAAGCCACTCTGGCAGCCACATTCACACCACCTGAGCTGGAACTGAAGCCCCTTCACAGCTACACCTCCCACACTCACAGTCTGACCAGGACTCCTTACCAGCTCAACCCCAGGTTTCCCACAGCAGATTCTCAGACATCCAGGTCCTTCAAATAGCTTAATCATGGTGCAATAACTAAATAACAACAGCTCGAGCTGGTGCCTCTGAGGAGGGACTGTGAACAAAGGAACCCCTGGGCTTTTGTACCCTCACAGCACCGAAGTCTGGGGGTCTCAGCTCCTGCTGTGTCTCAGTGTCCCCCCGCACCGAAGTCTGGGGGTCGCAGCTCCTGCTGTGTCTCAGTGTCCAGTTCCCTGGCTGGTGCCACAGGTCCCTGTGCCCTTTCCTGTGCCAAGAGTTGGCAGTTCATGGCCTCTTGACTTGGGCTCCCATCCAGAGCTCAACCTACAGCTCTCATTGCAACTGCACCCCAAGCTACCCGCACTGAATGTGTTAACAATGCCAAAGGTTTAATTCATAATTATCAATACACATTCACCTCAATGTATCATGGTAACACTGGGGTACACTCCTGTAGAAGGGGAAAAATTACATTAATTTGTTTTGAAAGCAAATAAATACTTTGAAAATTCATAAACATTCAGAACTATCAAATCTTAATGCAAATGTCTTTAATGTATTGTCTATTCCTGCCAAAACTCAAAGGTAAAACCTCATGCTTACAAAAAAGCATTGCACAAACTGCATCTTGTTTGTATCAGAGAACAGAAAAAGTAGCTTGAAAGAAGTTTATTTTCTTCTCTGTTAGATTATCGAAGTTATCTTACCAAAGCACAACAGCTAAAATACAAGATAAAACTAGAGCATGCCCTATGAGCCCACCTGTTCATCACTTCGGTGGTAGTCATTATCTTCTTCCTGTTTTTCCTCCGAAGTTTCTTTATTTATATTTTCATCTGCTTTAGTTTCACCTTAGATAAAAAAAGCCAGATATATGGGATACATATACTATTTTTATATTTAAACCCCGGATATACTCAGCAGCAGCTCATAGAGATAATACAATTAAAACAGCACAGTTCAGGCTCGCAGTATAGAATAAACTTTGCTACTCCCAAACTGTGCTTATTGGCTCAAGCAACACTTGCAGCCAACAGCCCATGACATGAAAGAGGGCAACACATACGGAGTTCAGCTGCTACCAGCCCAGAAGCTGGGTAATTTCACAATCCCCATGTAGGCACTGCTATGGAGACTGACTTTGCCACAAGCAACATGCTATTAACAGCTGAAAACAAAGATTCTGTGCACAAATAAGGGACAAAGCAACAATCCTATGCTGACTCTATTCCTCACTAGGAAAAACTGTGACTGTAAAATACCAGCTGGGCACATACTTCCAAAAGAACAGTTTATCTATTTACTAGCTGTCACCCACCAAAGACAGAATAAATAAGGGACTATTTACCATTTCGATGAGAATCTAGGTGCTGTTTTGCAGAACATGTCTCCCCTTTGATGTCCCCTGGAACTTCCATGCCCAGTTTGTGATAAAACTCCCTTTGCTTTTTCATTTCCGCTGTTTAAAATTGCAAATATTAATCCCTGTAATAAAGTTCTAATGCAATATTTATGAAGTTATTCCAAATCCCTTCCCACTTAAGGATTGCCAACAAGTGGTGGTGGTGGTGTCATTATTTACTGTCTTCTATCTCTGCTACCGCATCAAGTCATGCCTCATCTTATTTTTCCGAGTTAGAATAGCATTAAGTTGTCTGTATAATTATTATTACAGCATTACTGCTAGAATGAGATGGTATTTAAAATACTTCAGCTGATTTTGAATAACCCCCATTTTGAATATAACCGTATTTCAGTCAAAACACTGGGTTTGAATTTTTATTTATAGTTCTGATTTTCAAGATCCTAGAAATAATTTTTATATTATCAATTTAATCTCACTGATATTTGAAAATGCTCTGGTTAAAAAGCAGCTTAAATAGATTAAAATACTCTATTTAAATGAAAGCTCTAACATACATTAAGACAAAAAAAAAACACTGAGCAATTTTTATAATGTATTTCTTTAGTTAAACAGATCTAGTGTCAAAGAGGATTATGAAACCAGAAATTGAAAGTTCCCTGATAAGAAAGAACTCTTAGAATAGCAGAAACTAAAAGTAGTTCTGCATTGCATTTTACCTCTGAGAATTCTAGAAAGCTTGCACAACAGGTACACAGTTTAACAAAAACAGATTAGAGTTATGGTATGGCAACATTCAAAAGCTGAATTCTGCTTTACTTAACACCGCTCTTGGAAGAAACATCCCATGTTGCCTCTCACCACCCCCACACTCAATTTCTGCTAGTACAGGCAAGAAATTAAATTAATTGCTAAAAATTACACAGGTGAAAGAATCTGGTTTTCCATTGTATTTTTCCTCAGTTGCCCCCTCCTTTTTCATCACTTGAAACTTTGTTTTTTTTAATGCCAAAGAAGTATGTGCAAACTGACTTTTAGAAAGGTCACACCACAACTTACCTTCTTGGAGCCCTGGCACAAGTTTGTAAACAATATCTTGCATTGTTCTGTCATGACTAGCAAAAAAAAAACAAACACCCAAATCAAAAGATTAAATTCATCATCTTGATTCAAAACATTTCTCTTTAAAAAGTTCCAGTACTAACCACATGCAAAAATCTCTAAATTCACCTAATAAGAATTTTACATCTCAAATCGATGTTTCTATCAAACCAGGGAGGACAGCAACATAAATTATAAAAAAGTACAGGCTAAGACAGAAAACAAATGAAAGTTTGAGAAAGACTAGTCCGTGGAGGAAATCACTCCACTGAATATGTCCTTCTGCATCAAGACAAGTATGTCACTAATAGTCTAAAATTCTTTTAGAACTTAGAAATAAACTCATTTTTATTACAAAAGAATCAAGGATAACTTGTTTCTCACCCCTATAGACTTCGTTTCTCACAGTTATAGATTAGTTATCTTTACTAGGATTCTTCTAAAATTCAAGAGGAACAGTTCACAGAAAAAGATCACAACAACTAAAGTTTACTTTCTTCTTAAAAGACAACATTTTAACTGTGAGAAATGTTATGTAGCTAAGTAGTCCGTACAGGTAGCATGGCTCAAATGAAGAAAAGGTAATAATCCCACTGCAAGTATAACAGTAGGGCCAATTAAGATTCTAAACTTTCATTCCCACCTCACCTAGAAAAATCCTGTCCTAGTCTAAAATAAGTCATAGTCTGAAAGAAATGAAATATTACCTTAAATTCCAATTAAAAAATAGTATAATAAGCATTTCAAGTGTCTGCCTTGGCTGCTGCAATGTCATTACCCCAAAAGAGTTTGCGTCATCAAGTCCTGAATCTGACTTGAAAAGAAAAGGCTTACAAGAGTAGTCTCAGGCTTCTCATCACCTGACATGAGCACTTCACAGCAGTGGAGATCAGTGAACAATCACAGAAAGGTGACAAATCAAGACATTTACAAACACTAATTACAATATTTTAAGTAGCACTACAACAAGATTCAGAATATCATTTATCCTAAATTCACATCATTTTGACCAGTAGCAATCCCATTTGTACAGGCTGGGATTATGAAGTATCACATATGGACTGCAGACACATTGCCAAAAATATTTCAACAAAAATACGTAAATAAGGCATCACTATTACATCAGAGGTGAGAATTTGGGGGTTGGAACTAGATGATACAGATGATCTTTAAGGTTCCAAAGAATTTTAAGACTCTATGATGCTACTTAACAGTATTTAGAAATGTGAACAAGGTGATACATTTGGTTTACCTATTTTCCACACAGACGGAGGATGAATAGGAGTTTAAATCTCCATTTTCAAACATCTTGTGAAACTTCGGACTCCCAATTATTTTTAAGAAAGGTAAGCAAATATACCCAAAAGGAGACCAGACAAAGTAGACCCTACAAAGTCTGTTTCAGTTTTGATGGGGCAGTATTTTACAATTTGTTCAAGCAGCTGAGTTAAGTTGAAGTGTATTCAACAAAAAAAAAAACAAATAACAAATTCCCTTCTAGCTGTTCTCAATGTCACGTTGTTTCCTGGCCCCTCTTTGCACAGCAAACAGGTTTTTGAAGCAAGGCAAACATGTTATCTTGCATGTCATTTATTCATTCTTGCCTATTTGCATCTACCTGTCCCTTCAATTATACACTCATACAGGCTATTATCAGTGTATTATATAAATGTAGAGAGCATAGTTTCAGGCTCCTGAATGAGGAGGAGCTTGAAAAATACAACTGTGTACGGAATATCGAGTTTTCTGTAAAAGTGAAATCAGACCCATTTGCTATAACCATTGCTTCAGAAATTGTTATAGAAGTGAGAAAGGCATATCGAAAAATGCTGTGAACAAACCCAAGTTCTTTATAATGGAAGACAAAACACTACTTGATGTGCAACAGTTTATGCAGACACACCGTCACAATGTATTTTCATCAGCAGGAGTTACTACACTGCAGTAAAATGAAAAGAAAGCACTTAAGGAAAAGAAGGAGAATGTCTTTTCTAAAAACTAAAGGAGGAAAAAACCCAACAAAAATACTTAGTGAAAATGCAATTTGACTATGCAAATACACATGGAAAATTAGGAGGTGGTTGGCAACAGCCAACATGGCTTTCACTAAGAGCAGTGTCTGACAACTTTGGTGGTCTTCTATGATGAGGTTACAGAGGCAGTGGATGAGGAAAGGGTGACTCATGCTGTCCTGCATGACATCCTCTCTAAACTGAAGAGACAGGGATTTGGCTGATGCAGCACCTGGTGGATATGGAATTGGCTGGATGGTTGCCCTCAGAAGAGCTGTGATCAATGGTTCAATATCCAAAAGGACACCAGTGAAAAGTGGTGTCCTCAGGGGTCAGTACCAGGACTGGTGCTGTTCAAGATCTTTGTCAGTGACACAGACAGTAGGATCGAGGGCACCCTCAGCAAGTGTGCCACCGACACCAAGCTGTGTGGGGCAGTCAACATGCTGGAGGGAAGGGATGCTTAGGAGGTGGGTCCATGTGAAGCTCATAAAGTTCATCAAAGCTAAGTGCAAGGTCCTGCACCTGGGTTGGGGCAATCCCAACCACAGCTACAGGCTGGGCAGAGAAGTAATTAAGAGCAGCCCTGAGGAGAAGGACTTGTGGATGGGAAACTGATCATGACCTGGCGAAGTGCACTTGCAGTCTGGAAAGCCAACTGCATCCTGGGCTGCATCGAAAGAAACTTGGCCAGCAGATCAAAGCAGGTGAATTCTGTCCTTCTACTCTGCCTGCAAGAGACTCCACCTAGACCACTACGTTCAGCTCTGAAGCCCCCAAATAAGAAGGATGTGGACCTGTTGCTGTGAGTCCAGAGGAGTGCCACGAAAATGATGAGAGGGATGGACCTCCTCTCCTGTTTAGACAAGCTGAGAGAGTTGGGGCTGTAGAGCCTGGAGAAGGAAGACTCCAGGGAGCCCTCAGACCAGCCTTCCAGTACATGCAGAGAACCCACAAGAAGGCTGGAAACAAACTTTCGACACGGGCAAGGGGGAATGGTTTTAAACTAGAAGACAGCAGGTGTAGGTTAGATAACAGGTAGAAATTCTTCAGTGAGAGTGGCAAGACCAGAAGAGGTTGCCCAGAGAAGTTGTACATACCCCACCCCTGGAAATGTTTAGCCCAGGCTGAGTGGGACTTTGAGTGACCTGGTCCAGGCAAAACATGTCCCTGCCCATGGCAGGGTGGTTAGAACTAGATGATCTCTCAAAGGTCCCTTCCAACCCAAACCATTTTATGATGATACTATGACATTCTTTCCCGTTCCTATGACCTAAGCAGACCCTTAAAAGATTAGCTGAACGATAAAGCTGAAAATTATTTATCTCATAACTGTCAGATGCTGAAAAGCATTGTCCAACTGAGACTAATTATTGTAATTTTCTAAAAGTATAATTCCTACAAATGTTTCATATATATTATTTTTACAATTCAAGCATACAAAAAGAGGAATGACTAAATCCCATTAAAAATCACACAGAAATTAGACATTTAAGTGTATGCTTTGGGTTTTTTTTGAAGTCTGGAACAAGCTGCCATGCATGAATTTTGCAAATTCATAACTAAAGTTTTATCCTGTATCTCCTCAATCCCCTTCAAACTTCTTTTTTAGTGTTTAACATGCTGATAAGCAAGAATGAAAATTTTGGGACTAGCTGTACTGTATCAAAGGGGGTGAACCAGTCTAGAGTGAACCTACTCGCACTTCTGCTTTTATACTTACCCAATATACTGTAATGGGTGACTCTGATGTATAACAATCCTGCAGGTTGGACAGGTGTTGTTCTCCTCCAAATATTTCACTAGGCAGCTTCTACAGACTAGTGACAAAGACATTCACAATTAAAAAGGAATAAAAATAGCATATAAAAGTAGCATAATAAAAGTCTGTTTTAGTACAGTCACAGAAATGCACATTACTGAAATTTACATCAAGTTCATTTTTTTACATCATATGTGCATGATGTCTAATTTGCAGAATACAGTTTCCAGTACCTTTCATTAATGTTCTCAATACAGAGAAGGGATGCACTAGAATTAAAGCATCCATACTTATCAAAAACCTTCTTAATGCAGCATACAGCACAAAATCCCACTTTGAAATTTACTAGAACAACAATTTCTAGCAGCTTGCATGGATGACACTACAGGAACTACTTGCCATTAAGATATTAAACAAAACATACTTGCTTTAACCATGGCAACATATAGAGCAAATGTGTGTGGTGGCAATGAAACCAAGACAAAAAAAAATTTCCAAAGCTGGAAAGTGGATATCTGGGTGTTATTTTAAGTCTATTCTCACAGAGTACACTACAGTTAAACTTCTACCAGGAAAAAAATTACATTTGCACAGATCCCCAGTATTAG
>NW_008238355.1:4217963-4253475 GCF_000691975.1 Corvus brachyrhynchos
CAGGGAAAGGCCAAACCATAAAATCCATTGAAAAAAGTCAAGCCAAACCCCATTCCTACCAAGTCAATAGAAGCAGAATCTGACAGAGGAAGCAGGGACAGGTATCCTGGAAAGAGTATTGGGATGCTCCTAACTTGTGTAGGGAGGGGTGAAAAAGGCCAAATCACAGCTGAAGCTGAACTTGGCAAGGGACATGAAGAATTTTAAGGGCTTCTATAGGTATGTCAGAAAAAGTAGGTCAGAGAATGTGTACCCCCCAGATAAACACTGGCAAACCAGTAACAGTGGACAAGAAAAAGGCTGAGGTTCTCAATTTTTCTGCCTCATTCTTCTCCAGCAATTTCTCTTCCCACACCTCTTGCACAGATGAACCGCAAAGACGGGACTGGGGGAGTCAAGTCCCTTCCACTGCACGAGAAGATCAGATTCATGAACACCCGGGAACCTGAACACAAGTAAGTCTCTGGGACCTAATGAGATGTGTCCCAGGGTCTTGAATTGGCTGATGTAGTAGCCAAGCCACTGACAGTGATAATCCTGACAGTCAGATGAAATCCCTGGTGAAAGGAAAACACTGTGTCCACTTTTAGGAAGTGGCAGAAAAGGAGAAACCTGGAAACCACCAACCTGTCAGCCTTAACTCTGTGCCTGGGAAGATCATGGAGCAGATCCTCCTAGAAGCAGTGCTACGGCACCTGGAGGACAGGGAGGTGATTCGAGACAGCCCAGCACAGCTTCGCCAAGGGCTCTGAGCAACTTGATGCAGCTGAAGATGCCCCTGCCCACTGCAGTGGTGATGCATTAGGTGACTTTTATAGGTCCCTTCCAACCCAAACATCATCCCATGTCAGTACATCTTCCAGTTTGGACTATGTATAGACTAACTCCTCCTAAAATGAACTGGTCGCAAGCTGGCTAAGGTTCTGTCAGGTTTCAGTCTAAGCACAGCATCCGAATAAATGCAACTAGACGGCTTATGAAGGGTGCTGCAGCCACCTAGATTCTTTTTTTTCTGGGGTCAGGTTGGGATTAATAAACTCTCCTGAAACCGGAAATCTTTGGAGTAATGGACAGACACCATGGAAATTATTCTATGGTCTGAAACAATACTGTTACTAGAATTTTCCATTACCTTGGTTTTCCAGTATCTCTGGTCTGTACCCAGATATGTGGGCACTGACTGTGGGCATGAACTGAGTTGTACATTTTCTGATTTCTTAAACACATCAGAGAGCTTTCATCAGAACAAGAACAGGCAAGGTTAATGCTCAGTTGTTTATTTTAACAGTTTCACTTCTCTTTGACTTTTTTCATTTCTGTATCTAGTTCAAGTCGACCTTTTATCATCCTGATGAATCCAGAACATGATACCTTTCATAATGTGAGGTTTTCCCTTTCATAACATAGAAGGACAGCTTTTACATGTAAACACTAACAAAACTGACATTACAAACACAAAGTTAAATAAGATCTGCATATATCATCTAACATAGAATATTAATCAAGGAATAGATATAAACTAAAAAAAGATTTAAGGCTGACTTACTAAAAATGATGTTTTCAGCGACTGACTTACCGGCCTACCTGTCACCCACAAACTAAAACCACAGCAGAGAAACAAGCAGGAAAGAAAGCAAAAAAACCCTTTGTTTTCTCTTGAATTCAGTTTTACCAAAACTGGCCCTGTTCCTCCAGAGGACTGGCCTTGGTCCTCCAAATTACTTTCACCAAAGGACTCAAGAACTTCATTTACTACTGAAGAGTCTTTGAATGGCTGAAGATCAGGAAATTAGAGAAAAATGGAAAAGGTAAGAAAAATGTTCAGTTCTAAGTAGAACAGAATGAAAGTTTCGGGGTGGTATAATTTGGAAGAGAATTCACTATCTCAACAGACAGGGTAATGTCATGATAGATTTTGCAAGGATGCTTTTTATTATTATTTAAATAATAATACATTATTAGCATTATCTTACACAACACAAACAATGCCAACATGTATGAAGTTTTGTTAAAAAGACAGCATTATCACAGACTCTCAGTATTAGTAAAACGTCCTGGTATGAGTTGCTAAAGTAGCCATTCATTATACAGCTGCCCATTTCTATATGCAAACACACAATCACCCATCTCTCTTTCAAAGTAAACTATTTATACTCTGCTCTCCTCTGTTCTGCCCCAAAACAGTACTCATAAAACACACTACTACATGATATCCTGTGCCTGTTGTCACAAAACTATTTATACAGGGCACACAGTGAAGTGGTATTCATAAAATATAAACTGTCAAAATAAGGAAGAAACAAGACAAACAAACCCCCCAAAAAGCAGCAGGAAAAGGTAGTAAAGGGTATTCCCTGGCTTTTGAAGCAAGCACTGTAGCACTGTGGATTAATCTACATATTTCCTCCATATGCAAATATAAGAGATGGTACAGATGATATCAGCTGAGGGGTATTTGTGAGGTTTTTGTTTTATTCTTAAAGAACAGTGAAAAATGACCCTCTCCCTAGCTCTTTGTCAGCCATGTTAACTTGTTATGATCTTCATTCCGTATACAATCTTCTTACTAGCAGCAGTAAAAAATTTGGGCAAAACTAACTGGAAGTCTAGCTTAAGGATCTTTCTCTGAAAACAACACTATGGAAATTGAGATATGAAACAAATGCAGACGGGACATGAGACACTGACTACTGTGTCCAGCTCTGGGACTCCCAACATAAGAACATGGACCCATTCCGGTGAGTTCAGAGGAGGGCCATGAAGTTGATCACAGGGCTGGAGCAGCTCTCCTAAGAAGACAGGCTGAGAGAGTTGGGGTTGTTCAGCCTGGAGAACAGAAGGCTCTGGAGAGACCTTAAAGCAGCCTTCCAACAGCTGAAGGGCACTACAAGAGAGATGGAGGGGGCCTTTTTACAGGGGCATGGACTGAGAAGACAAGGGGGAATGGCTTCAAACTGGAGGTGGATAGGTTCAGATTAGATAGAAATTCTGTATTGTGAGGGTAACTGGCAGAGGTTGCCCAAAGAAGTTGTGGATGTCCCATCCCTGGAAGCATTCAAGGCCTGGTTATACAGGGCTTTGAGCAACCTGATCCAGTAGATGCTGACCCTGACCATGGCCAGGGGATTGAATCTAGGTTCCAGTTTCAAGAACCATTCTGTGGTTCTTGGAATCACAGAATGAACCATTCCATGATCCTAGATTCTATGAGGATATCCAAAACAACATGAAGTGTTGTTTGGATGAAGCTTCTAAATGGAATATAATAAAAAACATAATCAGTGACAAATCATGAGCATTGCCTTTCCCCTTCATCAGATATATTAGGTGAAGAAGTCTGCTGAAACTTTTCGTTTCATGATGAAGACACAGCCACCAAATAATTGCCTTCAAAGAAAATTTAGGACTAAGTCATTAAGCTTATTAAACAACATAATAGCTTTATCAGAATAAACATAAATATTGTGACAAAATAGTTTTAAAACATGGGATGCGTTGCAAGGTTCTAGGTCATCCTTCACTTACATGAAAGTAGAAATTCACAAAGTAACAACAAACAACTACCTTATCACAGTATTTTGGAATACAAGCTTATTTCTAGGGTACAGGACAACATACTATTCTTTATCAATAAACTATTTGCTTTCTGCAGCAGAACAGGAGAGAAAGAGACATCTGAAAGGCTCCAGGTGGAGAACATATGCTGTATCAACCGTCACAGAAGAGAGAACTAGGTATTCCACATTCCTTTAGCAGGAAGACAGACTTCATTCTTGAATATTTATATTACCACTAATTGAATATGGCTTCAAGTTTATGCTATACAGCTTTAATGTTCCCTTAATTTGCTTTTTTAAGAAAGCAAATCATCTGTTAAAAAAAGCAGTCTAGTAAAGCACATGCTATTTTGGCTGATGCACAACAGATATTTTAAATTTCAACTGAAAACCATTACAACATGTTGCATATCAAGTTAAAAGAAACAAACAAACAAACAAACAAACAAACCAGCAACATGAACTTAATTGTACTTCTACTTACAAGTATGCAAGCATTCTGTTACAGTAGTAGCATCAATCAGGTATCCATTGCACAGACGACAGGTTATATGGGCATTAATGTCCCAAAGCTTAATCTTTCTCGTTAGCATCTTTGGTGTCTGTGGAAGAGACATATCATAAAGTAACACAGCTGTAGTCATTCGGGAATAAATGATTAACTAGTATTAGCCCAGCTTTAGACTTTCGCACAACATACAAGGATGTGTGCACACAGTGGTGGCACTAACTTTTATGTCACTTCACAAAAGCTAAACAATGTAAACCCCACACTATTCTGCAAGTCAGTACTGCAAGAGCATAGAAAACGGCCCTCCCAGCCTGCTACTAGTAAGTTCCTTTACCAACCAAGGGACTCAGATTTACAGTGAAACCCTACTATCCTGGTAACTTCAGTCATCATATTCACTCTAGCAATGCTGGCAAACTCACAAAAATACAGAGGGAGAAAAACCTCAAAGTAATTTCAGAATCAAAAGTGGTTTTTGACAATTGAAAAGTCAAAGCAACTGTTAGGTTTAACCACACTTTTAAGCGCTTCCTTCTGTCAGTATGTTAAAGCATAATTTTTAATCTGTCTCTCAATAATGGGGCTGGAAAGTAAACCTTCTGAAATCCCTTTTATTTAAACACAAGTTAATTAAAGACTACATTACAGATTAAAATAATTTCATTGGCAGAGTTGCAGTTTGTTGTGCTAAAACTTGAACTAGATATTTTTCCTTTCTTTTGAGCATGAGATGGCATAAGCACCTTTAAAAGGAAAAAAATTAGAAATCAAAAATGAAAAAGCTCATTTAACCTTTTTTTGCAGCAACCCCAATTACTTAGAGAGAAAACACCACACAAAGCCCATGCCTTAACAAATTAACTGTTATCTTTTAAACATAGCTGTATTATGTTTTTCAAAATATTTTGAAAATAGTACTGTTACTAGAACATGACAGCATTCTAGCTAATTAACAGAGTGGGCTATACTTGCTTACAACCTACTACATGTGGTTCCCAGACTGCAGAAGTCACCAAATTATACTGTTTTCCCTTAAAGTGATTTTACTGTCCCTGGCTCACAAATACTGCTTTTCATCTAGCTCAGTTTGGAAAACATTTCCAAATTTGAATGGTGACACATGGTCCCCGAGTTTCACATAGATATATTGCAACGAAGTTGTCTGATCTTTGTCATCTTTTTTTTTTTCCCTATGTTCAATGAAGTGGTACTAAGAAAAAGGAACTACCAAAAGGCAAACTTCCACAACAATCTGAACTATTCCAGTGCAGAGAAGTACCTTATATTCCACTAAAAACTATGGAAGAGCATACCCAACACCCATTCAAATCTGCACAGTCCTATGCAAAAAAGACTAGGAAGACTTCCAGTTTTCATAGTTAAGACTGGGGGGGTGGAGGGGCGAGGAACCAAATTTATTTTACAGTGTTTGAGATTTAGTTATAAATCTCGTGACCTCCCATTACGGAAGAATAAAGAGCAGCTCAGTTTTGCAGCAGACAAAATAGGTCAGAACCTATACTCAGAAACTGAATTACTTTTCTAAATTGTAGAATTATTTTTAACCCTCTGAAAACCAGACACACATTAAATCCTTGTAAGTTATTGCATGAGGTCATTAGTTAAAAGCTACTGCATGAGGTATGTAGATTTCTGTGGTGCTGAGGAAGAGCTATTCAACATCACTCTTCAAGAAGAGCTCAAGGGATGGCATCAAGCCACCAGTCAAATAGAAAGTCAGCACACTTTGTGTTAGAAAAACACAATTCATAGCAGGCAAAAGAGAAATTAGCCTACACATATCCTGAAAAAGGCAGTATCAATACAACTCTAGTTACTTGTCTAGGCAGGAATTCAGAAGAAGGTGTTCAGGGCCATCACAGACTGAATCCAAGCACTACTAAGGCAGAATAGCCAAAGATTTAACAGTGAAATCTGAAGCAAATAAGTCACTTATTTTCTGGAAAAAAAATTACAGTTTCTCCTCACCACAGTAGAGATAAACACTGCCACTAGAAGAACCCTCAACAAATTAAAAAAAAAGTTCAGATGGGTACAATTTTATGAGAACAGTGACTGAACCACACAACAAAGGCAAAAATAATACAATATAGTAATAAAGCTCATTGTGCTGGGGGGAAAAAAAAAAAAGAAAAAAAAAGAGGATAGCAAGAATAATACACACTTTGCCAACTTAATAGGAAAAAAATCATACACATTTTGGCACTGGAAAAATGCATATCTTCCAGAATATCAGGAGCAAGCCTATCAAATCAACCTTATGAAAATTTCATACACCTTTCAAGAAGGATAGAAAGTCTCTCTCATTAGATGTTTAAAGGACTGAAAATAAGAACTATTAGAAGAAGCAACAGAAAGGTAGCGGGTCTTTTGAGGGCAGTAGACACCTCAGTTTCAAAAGGTGATAAAACCTACAGCAGGACATTTCTCCAGAAGGCCTGTCCCACGCTGTTTTCTTGCAGCTACTAAAACAGGAAAAGGATCTCTTCTCTGCTCACACAGAGATCCAGGCATGGTTGCTTCAGCACACCTTGCATCTCCAATAAACAATGCAACGTCTAAGGTCTGTAAGCAAGCTGTCAGTGTCAGACTTTATTTAAGCCTGCATTTTGTGCAATTGCGACCCATGTCCTCTAGTCTTGGGAAAAAGAAGAACATTAGAATGCCCCGCTTGCTTTTCAAAACAGTTAACCTGTAACAACAAGAGGACTTACTAAAATTAAAAAAAAATTAATAAAAATAAAATTTTTAAAAGGCCAGACCACTTCCTATCTATCTAGAAAGGTAGAGAGAAGTTCACAAAAAATGGCATATTACCAAGATGTCAGTTCAGTCAGATAACATAAATACTCAGACTTTGCAGAAAACTTGAATTGCTTCCTAGAGGGAAACAAAAAAAAAATTTTAGCAGAACTAATGACACATATAAAGAAAAAATAGAGACACTAATGTTACAACCTCATTTAAGAAATTAAATTCACTAATCACAGCAACTAATTAAAAACATAAAGTAATTCCATATTATGTAAAGTAATTCCACATTTATCATCTGCCTATCCTGTATACTTCAGAGGGAAGTAAATAACATAGTTGCAGATTTCATCATCAATTATTATTTTTCTCATTGTTATCACATTTGAAAATTATACACAGTCATACTATGAAATACAAAGCTAAGCTACCACTCACAATGCTTAAGAAGAAACTCTCCAGGTCGATGGGTAGCTAACACAGGATGTCTTTCATGTTCCTGTCTGGAATATACTAACTAGCTCAGAATGGGTACTAGTCTGTTTGAACCACACATCTGCTCTTGGGAAGGTGTCCCAAGACACTCATGTTTCTACAGCCTACTGCCAAACAAAAGTTAAGCACCACTTTTATCATGTAAGACAGCCAAGTTGTTACCACCCCACCAAAAAACCCCACACCAAACACATATTTTAAGTAACCATATATAATCTGAAGTACACTGCTGCAGGAGAAAAAATGCAGATCAGATCCGGAGATTAGAAGCAAGCAGACGGAATAAAATATTCCCAATACATTAATGCTGACAAGTATACCATAAATGATATGCCAAGTCCTATTTCTATGTCATCTTAACTCCACCTTGTTATAAAGGCTACCCATTGTTTTAACATAAAGAGTTCAGAAAATAATTTAAAAGATATTTCTCAAATATTTAACATTTTGCATCAGTCTAATCACCCTGAAAATTTCAGTTTGAGTTTATCAAACACACAAATATTGAGTTTATCAAACAAGCAATTGAAGACCGAGTTAGTTTTTTTTTAACTGCTGGACTCCCAAGAATGCAAGATGACATATCTCTTGACAAAATCTCACCGTCCTTCAGAAGTCTCAGCATCTGATTTTATTACTTAGGTAGACTCTCAAAGAGCTACTTTTACCATATCAACATGAAGTAATGTAAAAGAAGCAAAGCATGTTTACCAGGTGCTGGATTCCTCTGAAGAATTCTGAATGAAGGGACATCCTTCTGCTTAGGCTACTGACAGCTTCTGCACATGCAATTAATCCATGTCAGTAATCTCATACAAACTGGAACTAAACAGCAAGACTACACAACATCCAAAACATGAAGTTTGACTAAGAATCACACAACCTATTTTTCTATTTTCTAGACATATCCAGGTCTCCCTTAAACACCTTCCCTTTGAAAAAGAGATATTTTTTCATATCTGAATTCCAGGTGATCTCTTTCACAAAACTCATCTTCCCATCTCTGAAGCAGTGATATGCTGAAAAGAAAGCTAAAAATTAATTCACATACCTCCAAAACAAGTAATCTAACCTTATAAACAAAAACCACAGAAGTCTAGAAGTCCATCTCCAAATACACATTTCCAAGCAACCATGCAGCTTAAAAGCACAGGTATCTGGATAACACACTGAGCCACTTAGTCTGACCTCAGTTTACTCTGCTTTGAGCAGCTGGACTACTTAGAACATTCCTGAATTGGAAGAGACCCATGGAGTTGTCGGGTCCAAGTCCTGGCCCTACACAGGACAATCCCACCATGTGCCTGAGATCATTGTCCAAATGCTTCTTGAACTCTGTCAGGCTGGTGCTGTGAGCACTTCCCCAGGGAGCCTGTTCCAGTGCCCAACCACCCTCTGGGTGAAGAACCTTTCCCCAATATCTAACCTAAATCTCCCCTGACACAGGGTCATGCCATTCCCTCAGGTCCTAGTGCAGGTAACCATATGACATGATGGACATGATCTCCTGATGTCTTTTTAACCTGAGTTATCATACAATCCTACGAATTTACTGCACTATTGCTTCTTGAACTCTGTCAGGCTGGTGCTGTGAGCACTTCCCCAGGGAGCCTGTTCCAGTGCCCAACCACCCTCTGGGTGAAGAACCTTTCCCCAATATCTAACCTAAATCTCCCCTGACACAGGGTCATGCCATTCCCTCAGGTCCTAGTGCAGGTAACCATATGACATGATGGACATGATCTCCTGATGTCTTTTTAACCTGAGTTATCATACAATCCTACGAATTTACTGCACTATCACACCACCTTTGCCTATCCATGTAATAAACAAGCTGAACTTCTTATTATATTGACTGATCTCAAGCTGCTTACGACTGTTACACAATCATTATCACACAGAGACACTAACTCAAAGAATTTAGCATGAGCTCAACATCTAAAACTGGCTGCTGTAAAAAGACAACACAAAGAATCGGGTTGACATTAAAGTCACACACACCAGCCTGAAGCAATAGGAGATGATAAGTTTACTTTTCCAAAGCACAACCTAGGCTGATACCTTCTTGCCTAAAAATATTTTTTAAAAATTCAGAACAAAAACATATCTCCCAATTGACACTTCTTTTTTTACAGAGACTCACTAGACTGTGCAGGATTTAGTAAGAACAGCAAGGTTCTAAAAGAGATTATTTGCATTTGCCTTATTTTGTAATGTGACCCATCAACCACTGTGTAGAAGACGCATGCTCAAGAGCTTCTGAATTTTTCACAGGCTCAGTCAAGTTCAGAAGCAAAAGTTTCACAGAAAGCTGCCGTTCTATATAAAAACAGGCAAATTCTGATGACAGACCAAATTCTGAACATTTACAATATCATGTTCCAAACCTAATATCTCATTTGAACACTGTGAAGCTCAGACTACCACTAAACCTCCATGGAAGTTAGCAGACAACGGAAAATACCATACCTTAATTTAGTTTTTAGAAAGCCAAAGCCAAGAAAGGCAAATCTCTGTAACACAGAAATTCCTTAGTTCTTCTAAATTAAATTGTTAGCTCTTCTGAGATTTACCTGCTCAAATAGTAACCCACAAGCAATTCTCAAACTTTAAGAACTGCAGACAACTTTGAAACTTTCAATCCACTGACTGAACTGTGACATTTATTAAAAAAATTTAAAGAGTCTTATTTTTTACTTAGACAACTAAAGAACGCTGGAGCCAAAGCACCGTTCTTCTCCCTCAAAACCACATTGCTGGAATAGTAGTAAGTCACTCCTCAGTTCTATAATCACAAAACTCTTCTCAACTCGTCAACTAACCAAGCAAAAAAAAAAACCAAACAAAAAAACCAACAAGCAACAACAACCAAACCAGAAAAAAAAACACAAAAAAACCCCAAAAACCCACCCAAAAAAGACATAACAAAACACACCAACCTGAGCCTCAGCTGTTTTTACAGGAAATGTGAAATGCAAAAAAAGCATCCCTGCAGCATATTACATAGATTCATAGGATAATGTTACGGAGTAATCTCTCCAAGCTGCTCTAATCCAAACTTGCACTCAAAGCAAGCCCACTTAAATTGAGTAAATGTGGGCCTATTCCTTTTTTGCACAGAAAACCCTCAACAACGAAGATTCCACAGTCTCTTTGGGCAACCTGTTCCAGAGCCTGACCCACCCTCACAGGCAAAAAATGCTCCTACTGTCTCTTAGGAATCTCCTGCATTGCAACTTGGGTACGATGCCTCTCATCCTACAAGTGTGCACCTCCAAGAGCAGTGCAGCAACCTCATCTTGATTTCTGTCCACAGGTTGTGTTGAAAATACAAATAACATCTTCCCTAATTCTTAGCATCACTTTCCTTAGGACTCTTGTAAACACTGAATAAAAAAGAGCAACACCAAAATCTTAGTCAATAGCTGAAGACCCACTTTTAATCCAAGTTGCTAGTACTTCATCCTGGTTATTATTTTGGAGGCAGAACAAAACGAATCAGCACTGTTCTGCTTTATAGAAATACAAAACCCTCTGAAGTGCCTAAAAAGAATTGAGAGATCCTGTTTAAAAAAGTTAAGAAAATACTCAGACCAATCTTTCTCTTACAAAGACAAAGCCTGCTTTTCTAATATATGCCACCACATCTGCTTGAAATGCATGGTAGAAGAACTCCATTTTGAAAAGACTGTTTTCTTAACAGCTGCCAAGCAATGAATTATTCAGAAACAACATACAACAATGGAGAGACAAGAGACAAGAGACACTTCCTTTCAGTGCTGGAACATGAAACCCCAAACAGAGAAAATGTTCCAAAACATTCAGCTAACATGAAAAAAAGATCATTTGCAAAAAGATTTGTGTTTCTTCATCTTGGTTCCAGCTGACATTATTTTAAACCACACTGTTGGCATGGTGTCAGCCTCTCACTGTCTGGAAGTCTTACAACACACCAAAAAGGGAGTGAGGACATTTACAAAAGCATCTGGACTATATTCCCAATTAAAAACCAGGCAACCAACCACACACACACATACACAGAGTCGGGAGAAGCTGGAAGGGGATATGCACATTTCAGAAAGTCAACCTGTTTTGTTAGCGCTTCATCCACTTCACCCACTAAGGCAATGTTCTCTTCAGATGATCAAGCAAAAAGTTAAGCAAAATATTACAGGCCTGTCTATTAAAACTGTATCACCGAGAAGCCTGCATATCTCTGTACAAGCTTTCACATTTCAGAGATATGTCAGCACTGAAACTATTATTCATGCAAGATTACAGAGAGGATCAGCAGAGGGACTCCTCAGAAGTACAGCCTTATCATTTACATAGACACCATTCCAGAATATTTTGGCCTACATGAGGCATACCTCTTAAAACAGCATTTCTTTTCAGAGTCTGCCATCCAGAGACCTGAAAAGACAGAAGAATAGTCTGAAAGTTAACATCCAAAATTCTTCAAAATACAGCTGCCAAAAAGACTCACCCACTAAATTCACCTGAGTATTTAGGTATGTCTGTTAATTTAAGATAACAATGGGGCAGAAGTACTTGTAAGCAAGAAAAGGGGGGAAAAAAATTGATCCTCAGGAAAAAGAAAGAAAAAAAGATTTAGCACAGTCTCCTACAAGACAAGGAAAATTACTCGAAAAACTAAGAAGTCCTGTTACACATGATCACAAAATAAAAAGAAATTCATTATCTTCAAAAATGACAGGGTAAAGAACCAAATAAGTAAGCAGAAACCTTGAAGCACAATGGAAGGACTAGACAGTCTGTAAGAAAAGAAAATATTTTGAATTGAAGGCGTACATTCAGGTGAGCAGCATTCTCAGTTTTCAAGCTATGTTTTCAAGTAATCTGCTCTCTGTATCTTAATCTTCCAAAAATACTTTCAAAGGAAATAATTCGTATTTCCAGAATCTCTAGGTATTTGCCAGAATAAAATGATATTTTAAAAAATAATAAAAAAGAAGACCTTTATTCTCTGGCTAAAGGTGATACAATCTCACATGAATAGGTAAGTTTGACAGAAGAAACAGTTTTTCTAACTGATTCACACAGTGAAGATTCAGCTGTTACAGAGACAGGTAAAGAGTACTACTAGTTCTGTCTTCCTGCTCTGAAAAAATCAAAGGCATAGCCTGTAGTTACTGATTTTGCTGTTATATTGCTAAGGGAATTATGAAAACAATGACAAAACAAGATATTCATGATAGCACTTGACAGAAACTTCAGAATAATGACAATAAAAATCTCTTTGCAGTTCCATCATGAACTTCTTTGATTGAATTCAAAGTAAAAAAAAAGTTAAAAAAAATTACTATTAACTGAAAGCAATGCAGAGTTGCAGGAGATGTTCTTTTCTGGAACTCCCTAAAAAAATCCCCATTGAGGACAGAAAGCCTCTCATACAGTAGAACAAAGTCCATAACACTTTGTCATTTAAAAGATTTATTTCTCCAGCAAAATGTGGAGAACAGAGCAGTGACACTGCTTCTAAAGAAACCAGCTCAGAGGCTTATCCCCATTCCAAATGCACATCACAACATAAACTCGAGTAACAGTCTTTCGGAAGGACTTGTCACGCATCTTCCCTCACTACTGCTGGAAGAAGACAAGGTTACACTTTGGTTCATGTGGAAGAAGGAAGTACCACTCAATTTGTGAGAATAAAAACAACAACCAAATTGGTCTTAAATCATCACCATACTCCTCCTGTTCTAGTTACAGGGTGATAGTGATGCACTATGAAAACTAAAGACACAGAAGTTCAGGTTTTTTTTAGATCTAGATGGTTGCTGGAGACTGGGGAAGCGGATTATTCTACTGATCCTGTAATAAGTCAGGAGTACCAATATTTTCTTTAAGGATTTCTCAAGTGCTATGACAGCTCTTAACAACTTCTCAGATCATCAAACTGTAACTGTTGTTTGTACCACCTAGCTTTGTAAAGCAAAACAGGAAGTTATTCTTATCAGGTACAAATCCAGAAGTGAAGTGAATGCCTGACAGATTTACAAACCATTACAACCTTGCTATTTTAACAGGATAAGCATACACATTTTTCTTTTGCTGAAACATAGTACAGTAATGTTACTTCATTAAAAAGCAGAAGTATAATGCTCACAGTGGGGAAAGCCTGAGGAAAACAGCTAAATGTAGCAAATAATAACAATTTTGCTGAATAATTACTGAAAGGTACTGAAGTCATACAGCACCAAAAGCTAAATGACAAAAGTAGTGGAAGCAGCAGGTGTATCTCAATTCATAAGGACACCGTATTTAAAGCAATCAAAGAACAAAGCATTACAACAATGGAACTTTGTTCAGATCCAAAACTCAGTGTGGAAAAGACAATTTTCAAATCTGATGCTTATGATCGTGTGGCTTACATCAGGCGTAAGCATCTCACTTCTGCTAGTAGCTACACACTGGTGAAACTCAGTAGACAAACCTACATTTTCAATGAGCTGAATTGAAGTGTAGAAAAAAATAAAGCCCTTGCTATGGCCATCAGTTTCATTATTCCCAAAGATGACCAATAAATTTCAATAAATTAACTTTTTAAATATTAATTTAAATATTAACATTAAATTCTTAAGTACTATTACATATGTTCAATTTTAATAGCTGTTTCTATTTAATTCCACAATTTACACTAGCTAAAAAGGCCTGCAAACACCTTATTCCATAAAGACAGAATTTTAAAATATTGTGAGCACAACCTTGTAATGAGAGAACTAAGTCCAACTCTCACTTCCATCACAATGCAAGTAAAGTGTTGTTTGGTCATGAGGTCAGAGATTATGAAGAAATACAAGCACAGAATTTGTCTTCTTCAACTAGCTGGATTAAAACAAAAATAGTCTGTTATACTAATCATTTGTAGCAGAAAGACAGAGGTTGTTAATGACTGAAGATATAGACCTCTGTTCTACAAGGCTATTTATTTACAAGTAACTTATTGGAATAATATGCTGACCTGCAATAGATGAAGAGTAATGGCTATATGAACTAAATTAAAAAGCCTCACCAGCTTAAAATAAAGTACCTTCCGCTTTTCCAAGTTTTTCCACTGTAGGGCAGGATACTTATCAGTCAGAAATTTACTTCAAGAGAACTGGAGAAGAAGTCATAGCCCTATTTTCATTGCTAGCAATGTCAGTACAGCCTGTACAGTACTCAAAAGAAGGATGAGTATATTACCTCAGGTAAGCAACTTAAGATGCAGGACACATTTTCAACAGATGAAAGGATAGAGAAAACAATATTGTGGTTGCTTTGGCTTCAGATACCAAAGTTGTTTATTTCAACTGTTGTCAGGTGTACTCTTGTCAGCTGTTGAACTTTACTTTGAAACAATATATAAGCCACTTATAAAAGGGCACAGTGACTTCAAACATTAGCAGTGAGAAGTTTGTGCTGGGTTTAGCAAAATGCAATAACAGAGGATAATGTGTCTTTCAAACTGAGTTTTAAAATATTGTAAGCTCCAATAAAACTTATGCTGTATTTGCAAAGCACTGTTTTGTAAAAGAAACTACTAGAAACAAACCTTTCTGTTGATCAGAAAGAAAAAAAGATTTAAATTTGCTCTAGCAAGACTAGTTATGAATACTTGTACAGCTTTTTATGACCCAATTCAACAGCATATTTACATGCTAAGGCAGCAAATAAATCCATGTACTCTTTTTAGTATCACGCCAGCAATTTCTCAGATCTCAACGGAATTCCTCACAAGTCGTTTTTCTCATTCCCGGGAATGTACTACCACCACCAGATGGCACCAGTACTCTACCTTCAATAAAGCAGATAGCTGTATCTTAATAACACAGAAAACAGGACTGCCCTGAAACGGAAAAAAATAAATGTAAACAACACATTCACCAGCAGTCTCACCATGGAGACTTCCAGATTCTGCTGTGTCCCTGGCAGCCAGCCAGACTCACTTGGTCACCCCAACAGTCTGTTCTTCCCAATCTCCCCCTTAAAGACACACACGCCTGTCCATGCTGGTGAGCTTGGCTGGTTTGTCAGTAACACTCACCTACTTTACTTTAATTGCCAGCTCTATGGACTATGGATTCAGCCAGGCACATTACTAAACCATGTCCCTTAGTGCCAATCTACATATCTTTTAAATATCTTCAGGGTTCCAACACTACCCTGGACAGCCTGGTCTAATGCCTGACCCACTATTTAGGCACAGAAATCTTTTCTAATATCCAATCCAAACCTCACTTGGCATAGTTGGAGGCCACTTCCTCTTCTTGTATCACTTGCTTCCGGGGAAAAGAGACTGACGCCCACCTGGCTACAGCCTCCTCTCAGGTGGAGGGTGAGAAGTTCTCCCCAAGCCTCCTTCTCTCCAGATTAAACAACCTCAGTTCCCTCAGCTCCTCTTCATAGGACTTGTGCTCTAGACCCTTCCCCAGCAGCTCTGTTGCCCTTCTCTGAATTTGCTCCAGTACCTCAATGTTCTTTTTGAAGTGAGGGGCCCAGAACTGGACACAGAACTCACGGTGTGGCCTCAGTGCTGAGTACAGGGGGACAATCCCTGCCATGGTCCTGGTGGCCACACTATTGCTGATACAGGCCAGGATGGCATGGCCTTCTTGGCCACCTGGGCACATTGCTGGCTGTGTCAACCAGCACCCCCAGGTTCTTTTCTGCTGAAAAGCTTTCCAGACACTCTGCTGTCTCCAGCCTGCAGCACTGCATGGAGTTGTTGTGACCCAAGGGCAGGACATTGCATTGGGCCTTGCTGAGTCTCATACCACTGCCTCAGCCCATCACTCTAGCCTGTCTGGATACCCCTGTAGAGCCTTCCTGCCCTCCAGGAGATCAACACTCCCACCCAGTTTGGTGTCATCTGCAGGCTGACTGAAGGGGCACTTGATCCCCTGGTACAGGTTGTTGATAAAAACATTAAATAGAACTGGCCCCAATACTAAACCCTTGGGAACAATACCTGTGACTAATGGCCAGCTGGATTTAATTCCATTTCCCACCAGTCTCTAGGCTTGGCCATCCATCCAGCTTTTTACCCAGCAAAGAGTGCACTTATTCAAGCTATGAGCAGCCAGTTGCTCCAGAATACTGTGGGAAATGGTGCCAAAAGCTCTACTAAGTCCATATAAACAAGATGAGCCTTTCCCTCATTCACTAAGGAGGTCACCTTGT
This sequence comes from Corvus brachyrhynchos, assembly GCF_000691975.1. Classification (NCBI taxonomy): domain Eukaryota; kingdom Metazoa; phylum Chordata; class Aves; order Passeriformes; family Corvidae; genus Corvus; species Corvus brachyrhynchos. The sequence goes on from NW_008238355.1 coordinate 4,234,485, forward strand.
CACTGAAGGAGATCAGGTCAGTCAATCAAGATTAAAAACTAGGTCAAACAAGGCCTATATAAAAGTTATCAGAATGCACCAACCTTTCATGAAGTGACTAGAAAGAAAATCCCCATGCCTTCCTACTGCAAGCTAGCATCAACACCTATTTTGTTTTAACATATCTCAGTACCTGGGGAGGACAAGGTGGGTGGGGATGCTGGGACATTTCACTGTTCCTTAATAAATCAGGAACTTTCTTTAGCAGGTATAACTTTATAAGCAGACGCAGGAGAGTTACAGATTTCTTCCCAGTGTCTCGTATTATTGCATGCTTGTGTCAGAGGTACTGCTTCCAAGAACACTGCCTACAGAACACATTCACAGAGTCTGAGAACACAACTAAACGAAAGGGAAGATGGTAGGAGAAGAACACTGGGCCAGTACTAAAGCTCTAGACTACCACATTTTTCTCCCTGAAATACTCCCCAAGTCTAAGTTTATTTGTTTCAAGCACAGTTTAGACAAAATCACAAAAAGGGAAAAAAAGACTCAAAAAAACCAACCAAGGACAAAAAACCCACTTTATTTTGCACACAGCAAGTGAAAGCATCCTTGAGACAGACATATTAGAATTTCTAATTTATATGAGAGCATTACTATTGCCACAAGAATACTGGAGAAAAATTTTTAAAAATCAAAGCTTATGATCCTAGTTTTAAAGTGATTATGTGAGCTGGTAACTGAAAAGGCTGTTTAGTTTTTCTTGATTTGGTTTTTTTCATCTCTAGTCTTGGTTCTGGAACTAAACAAATGAGTGAAATGGTTTTAGCTCCCTCCTTGCAACCACCTGGCAACCAAATAAGCTCTATCTGAATACTTCTGTAGTAAAATTTCCTATACATAGTAAGTATAAACTTGATCTTCAGTATTGCTACCCAGAGCCTGATTCAGTGATAAGCTTTATGCTAAACATATTTTTAGGCTAGAAATTCTTACTCTTCACTAGCCAATTCACATTTCACATTCATGATCAAAAGACAAAAAGCTGCAAGTCAACCAAAGCACAAATAATAGGACCTTTAGCCAACTGATTTGAAATTAAGTTTGCCATGTTATTTTAGAGAACTTGGACCATGATTAATGGTAATGTCAGCTATCAGGTAATAACAAAACAAAGAAGTCTTCCATATCACACCACTTTCATGAAAACATCCTTGAAAATAACCATGCAGTATTTATTTCTTTAATCTATTACACTCAAGAGAACTTGTCTCTTTTCTTGAGGAGACTTGACTAACTGGTTAAAGAGAAACTACCTGGGGTGTATGCACACCATTAACTAAGAGTTGCATTAAGGTGGCTTAAATATTCACCCCAAAACAAAACACATTCACTTTTACACAGATTTCATTCATTTCAATGTAAAGTAAAAGACAGCACTGATGATAAATGACATGTAAAAATTGACACAAATGTTTGAGATAAAGTAGAAGCAATAATCAGGGCACAATAGCATTAAATCTACCCATCTACTCTTTATTCACGTATTTTCACATGTTTTCTTTTATGGTACAATGAGAGGCTGATCTATCTGGTACTTCTCCTTTAAACACCTGTTTCTGTCCAGAGAAAATTAAATAGGCTCTGCAGTAAATTGTCAAAACCACAAAGATGTTCAAAATTTCTGTCTTACATGTCATTAGTAAAAGGCATCATGAAGAAAAGAAGGATTTCATTAAGGCAGGAGAAACAGCAATGAAGTTGAAGTCTAAGTGACTGAGTGACTCAAAACTGGGTCCCACACCCCTTCACACAAATTTTGATAACATTTTCTGTCATTTCAATTTGAAGAGTGAAATGAGGAACATAAAACACCACCTCCTCCCAGCTGTCACAGGAATTAACTTTCTTAGAAAATTCACAAGACGTAAGTACTATTAAAATGTTAAATATATTAAAAATAAATTTAACACTCCCCCCCACAGAAAACCATCACCACAAACAACAACAACAACAACAAGAACCATTCAATCTCAGTTTTCCAAGTATCTTAAAAATCTCATTTACCTAGACATGTGTTTAATACCACGGTTGAACACAATGACATTTTGATACAAGGTTTTATTTCAATCTTTTTTCCTATACATTGCTTAGATTTGGAGTCTTTATTAAAATTAATTTACCACATTAGACTCCTGAACAGTCAAGCAACTGCCTGTCAAATTTTAGCTAAAAATGGTTTCAAAATTGATCCATCAATATGTTTGCAGCCAAAGAGATAAACAAATACTGAAATCATCAAAGTTAGTGTTCTTCAAATTTTCACCTGACAACAGACGCTTATAAAGCACTAAATTAAGGAAGATATATTGAAAATCAAGTAAGCAACTGTTATTTCTCTGATAAAATCAACTAAAGACAATAAACACCTATTTGTCAGAAAAATGGCAAGACTAGAGAGTTGCTATACAAAGTATTTAACTCTACTTTAAAAACATATCTACATCTTCACCTACCGATAGCATAATAGAACGCTTCAAAGAAGAAAGACATAATCCCTGCACCGAGTTTCATATTTAATTTTCAATAAATATTGAGTTTCATTTGATTTATTGTAGATTTGAACGCATAGATGCCAAGACTTAGCAGTCTAAAAACCCCCCAGCGACAGATGGACAGTGCCTTCCGTCCAAACATGAGAAAGCACAAGCTTCAAACATTGTTTACTGCAGCCATAATCAGATAGAGACTAACCCAGAACCTATCATGGGCCAACTTAAATAGCCAGTCTGCCCTAAGTGCAATGTTATAAGCCGCTAGTACCGCATCTTCTGAAATAATGTTCAATTCTAGATGAACACATTAAGGAAGAATGGCATGAAACTGGACCAAGTATCAGAACACAGTATGAATTAAAAAAACCCTATGTTTTTCCTATATCCACCTATCACATCCTGATCTAAGACAGCTGTATGACTGTTACTTACAAGACAAGGGAAAAACAGAAAGAGTTCTTTAAATTAAAGATACACTGTAAAGAAACCACATGTGCAAACTATCTAAGGACTATGTTTAGGTGGGCTTTAGAAAAATGTTCCTAAACATCTGTAATACTCCTAATACTTCAGATAATGTAGAAATGTAATCAGGCACCTTGTTTGTTTACTTAAAGACAGTGGGAGATGGTGGAGATAAAAGTGAAGTTAGCTTAATGATCCAGACAGTGTTTCAAGCTTTTACAGTTTCTCTAAGATGGTGCCTCTGATACAGCAAGGTCACAGCAAACTCAGGAAAATTACAATAAATGTTTTTTTCTTCTCAGTATGCCAGCTGCAGAAAACCAAATGCAAATGATGTCATACCCTCAACTCTGACTTGCAGCACAACCATTATTAAATCCCTCTCATAAAGACCACCTGTAACGTCTCAAAATCTTTACTATAGAAGCCCACTACAGAGTTTTGCTGCAGGACTATGTCATGAGGAAAGAAAATGAAAGTGCATTTAAAATGTACAAATGGGAATTCAACAGAGCAGAGAAATTAAGCACCCCACTTCTCTATAGGAAGCTGGAGACAGATTTTGGTATTAGCTGCCTTCAGCTCTAAAGGTAAAAGCAAACACAGTGCAAAGAAATTCAAGACTAAGGTTTTCCTGACGTCAAGCAATGATGATTAAAAATTGCCTTATATTAATATGTATAAAGCACCAATACTAAATCAGAGCTGGCATTTTAAAAGGTTCTGTTTAGGAAGAAGAGCAGTAAGAGTGAAAAATAAGAGAATGGCAGATTTTTAAAGTAAGGAACATGTACATACACACTAAATGCAACAACCTGGCCTACTTACTTGATTGCTTCCCACCTACCATCACAACTGTCAGCCCCAGTGTGTTATTCCCCATATCCTTCCTCCTCCACTTTTTCCACTGCCTCAACATTTCTTAGAGTCAGACAAGGGATAAATATGTATTACATCCACCCAAGACACACTGGAAGTATTATTATGGAAGAGATCACATTCCCATAATTCATCAATAGGAAGCTTTTCAAGTGGCAACAGATGGTAGGCATTTCTTATCAGAAATAAAACATGATAATAAACATAAAGTAATACATTATATGAGATTTTTTATAGGTACTTTCAGTTTTCTTTCAATCAGAGTATTAACTTAAAAAGCTACAGTAAGTGCAGTTACAGTGCTTTAACTTAAGCTTGTAAGTTACAATACAAATTTCACTGTAGAATTGTCTTATCTTAAAATCAATATTCAAAATTTACTGAAACTAATCCAAAGACTGCTGCTGTTACAACAGAAAAAGGATTAAAAAAAAAAAAAAGAAGAAGAGCAAGAAGAGCTGACTACTGGAAAAAAACATTCATCCTAGAGAAAGAAACATTAATTATAAAGACCATGTGTTCCTGTAGCTAGCCAAAAATGTACAAAACACAAGATTAATCCAGTTCTCAGAGTACTTTCAGAATGGCTAATTTTTTCCCATTATTTTATTGCAGTGTATTAGGATACTAGGGTTTGGAGTTTTGTTTGTTTGTTAATATAGTGGTTCACTATTTTGTCTCCAAATAGTCATCTCAAAAGCAGCATGCTACAGTGTTCCTAAATTGTATTGGTCTTACGTATTAATATCATAAAGCTAATCTGTAAACCTCAATAAAGGGAAAAAAAGGTTATTAAACTCTTCACGGTTTCCAGAATGACATTTAAAATGGCAGTAAGCATACTACCACAAAAATACAGGGATATTTAGCACTGTGAATTCCTGTAATTTAGACATGCTTTTCCCACACCAACATTTTCTTCATCAGGCACTAGGAGGCACATGGCTAACTAGCCAAATTTCAGATGCAAGATATTGAACTGCATTAGCAAGAGACCCTAATCAGTGGGATCAGAATTCCAAGCTTTTGAACTGAATTTCAGCATCTTGGGAGGAAAAGTGTCTGGCAAAAGATCTGCAATGAGCAGCAGTGTATCTGGAGACTCAGACTGAGAGCACACGAGGTAGCCCTACTGCAACAGCACAAAAACTTTAAAGTTTTGTTGTACCTGCAGTGACAGCTACTAAGGGAAGTGGGATTCTTTCACTTTTAGCTCCAGCCTTCCGAGCCATTCACTCCTTTTAACTTCTGAGAGAAGTAATGTAGTGGCCAGAGCACGAGTCAGCAGCACAGAAGGAGAGGGAAAGAAAGGGCAAGACAGAAAGGTTTTGAAAACAACAAAACACCTTTAAAACATGGTGTCTTGTACTGGTTTTGGCTGCTGTGCTTGCACTCAGTATCACTGAAATTAGGGATGTGTACTTAACTATAATGTCAGTTATTACACTATTAAGCCCATTTAGAAATAGGATGAAATTTTATTGCCGAGAAGTTTATGCCCTTCTTTTACACACCCCAATAGACTGAGTACCATCTCCAGGAAAAAAGGTATTAAATATAAAGAGTCATAGGACAAAGAATTATTCTTCGTAACTTTTGTACTCATCTGTTAATAGGGAGGGCATGGTTTTTAAAACTCACTTGACTTTCACATGCAAACACCTACAGTTTGTATTTCAGCCCAGCCAGTACCCTGCCCTCCACAGAAACCACTTTGACACAGTTGCTTTCACTAACAGCAAGCATTCAATGTATCTATCTGAAATCACGTAACAGTAATGTAAGCCATTTCCATTTCATTCTGGTAGGGCTTAGGCAGCTGCAGCATAAACAGAGAACTACAGCAACAGAAAATGAGGAAACACTGCCTCAGAGCAGATGTTTCACATGGTAACAGAAAACCTAAGAGAGTCTGACGCATTTGTAATATAATCCAACTAAAAAACACGATTTGATGGTCTCAAAGTTCTAAAGTATTGCAGTTGTTTTTTGTTTTTATTTTGGTGGATTTTTTAAAATCAAATTCACTTACTGCTGTATTTGTGGTTTATTGTATAATACCTGCATGTGCACCAAGTCCTACTAGTAAGGTATACATTTAAAATACAATTTAGTTAATGAAACTTTGCTTAGAAAAGCTTTTATAAATTACATTGTCAGTAAAATTCCTTGCAAGAAAAATATTTTGCTGCATTTTACATTAGAAAACATGTTTTCTTAACTGACATCTAGCTTGTCTTGATTAGCAGAACTTTAGAATTTCATCACTATATTGTTCAAAGCACCTCCTAATAGAGTCACATTAAAACAGCATCTTCCAGAAAGGTGGTTTCAAAGCTTAGGAATGCTTTGGGAATGACTCAAATTTGTAGATGGTCTTCTGCTGGACTGCTTAATTAACTTACCCACAAGAAGGTTAACAAGAGAACTTGAGAATACTCAAGCAAAGAGGAGGTACTGCACGGTGAAAACTGAATTTTGTTTGGCAGCAACACACCACTAGCTTGGCTCCACAGCCTGTGAAACCACTTCCTTCAAAACTCTTAATTTAAGTGCTTTCCAGACCCTTCTTCCAATTACAACCTGGTTAATTGTTCAGACCATGAGATGCTCATAACAAGGTCTTGACACAGTCCTAAGAACAAAGTAACAAATACAAGGACACAGAAGAGTATTTGTACAACAGATAAATAAACCTCTGCAAGACAGCTTGAATAAAAACATCTGTCTGGCCAGATTTTATCCTACTAAACATTTTCCAACTTCTGACAAAGAGTCACTGATTTAATTACATTCAAACTACGCTTTACATTCTGCTATTTCCTTTTTTAGTGCTGAGGGCACAAGATCATTTCCAATCAACATGCATTTACAAGCATGGATAAAAATGGGAAGCAATCTTAAGAGTGTCAAAGTTCTTAAAGTCTTAAAATACTATGAAAGCAAAGCATTATTGCAGAAGTGAACTCATTTTCTGTAATGAACACACTATGACCTTCTCTAAATAAAATCTGGCTCATTATCAGAAATCAAAATCACTGCTAGAGGCAGGAGGCTTTTGAAGACTACTCTGGATTGCTATCCCAGATCAAGTCTTGACAAAATGTTATGGATGCATTTGTCATACACTGGAAGATTATGTTCCAACATCCTCCTTGTTGAGAATTTAGAGTCATTTAAAAAGCACTTTTTTTCACACAGACCAGGAGACCAAGAGATCCCTGGCTTCCAGTAATTAAAACTGAGATCAAAACCAGCCCTGAATCTCATGAAGAAAAAAATCTTCAGTGAGATTTTACTACCTGATCTCACATCACTTTTTTGAATGTTTAATATCCATGCACTTCAGAGAAAGTAATTTAAGGTCTTAACCACAGCTGAAACAGACTGTAATGTTCATTATGAAGACCTCTGCAGAACAGATGGGCAACTCACAACAACAAATGACTTGCAGTTGTCATTTGAACTGATGGTGTACATTTGAACTGATTGCCCTGACTCCATCCAGACAAGAAAACCAGGGCTTGAAAGGTTTACTGCAAAGAAGCAAGAAGCCTTATGGACCTGTGCCATCAACTCCTCAAAATCTTTAAGCTTTGGTGATCTTTGCCTTTCTCCTTCCACTTAAACATGTATGTTTTGACTTCTGTTGTTGAGAAATCCAAACCATACAATAAAACCATCTAGTTACATAAATGCAATTTTACAACCCCAGAAATTAACCACTTATTAACAAAGACAAGAAAAATGTGTATCCCTAGTAAGTAACTGTACGATAACCTGAGTGCTAGGATTTTTACATCTTTCATCTGAGGTGGTCACAGACCTCTATCAGAAACAACTCTATCAACTGTTTCTGAAAAAGAGAGGGTGAATCTTCATATAATTGTCATAAGACAATTCCTCTTGATTTTTATTAAAAGGCTGTTAAAAATTCAGGTTTTCAGTCACCTGATTCCACTTAGTGGTCCAGGTACACTGGCAGAACAGTAAAAGAGTGGCTGTTAAAATGGAAATCTGTAGTGAGAGGCCAGAAGCTACCAGCAGGTAAGAAGTAGGAAGGTGCTACAATTCAGCTGAAGGCACGTTTTACCAGCAATCACTTTGTCACATTCCCATGTAGATTAAGCCCAGATAGCAGCACTTGGCAGTTAATTAATCAAACAAAGATTTGAAAGGGCCTGAGACACTACATATCCTTTGGTTAAAAAAATCTTGTGACTAAAGCTTTCAACTTCATTGATCTGTCCAATGATTGCCTCTGTGCTGCTACAACAGAAGACAAGCAAATGTTGCTAGAATTGCCTCATAACCTTCAAGTGGTTAGCAGGTATTCTGGATTCTTTCTGGATTCAAATCTACAGCCAGTAACTTACATAACATTAGCTATCTACATACCATACAATTCAAATGATAAAGGAGCCTTGCAAAATCGTTCTTTTGTTCCTGAAAGCCTAGGAGGACTTTAAGATGCACTCTGTTCACACACTTCTCCCATTATTCTGACATTCAGCTCTTTCAGGTATAAACTGCAGCAATGATACAACACACTCAGTCTCCTTTGAACTCTTGCTGCTGCAGCTTTCTTAACCCAGACACAATTCTCACGATGTGAAAACAAACCTGATAGTTTGCATTATTTATTTCATACTAAATATTATAGCAGAATTTTAACCAATAGAGCACAGAAGCTATTTTTCTTTCCACCTACAGATGTTCAGTCCTCCATTTCTTTCAGCCTTTAATTCCCTCAATTCTTAACTTGAAGACTTGAAACTTCAGTTTTCAAAATATTTTCCACCTTTTGTCCTCTCTCAGAACAAATATAATTGCTAAAGTGACATTATGCTCAGTATATTAAGTGGGAGGGAAGAAAGAGGAAGAAAGGAAACATTTGGCGTGATGACGTTTGTCTTCCCAAGTGACAGTTACACGTGATGGGGCCCTGTTCCTGGAGATGGCTGAAAACTGCCCATGGGAAGTGGTGAATTTGTTTTCTCGTTTTCTTTGCTTTTGTGCACAGCTTTTGCTTTCCCTATTAAAGTGTCATTATCTCAACCCATGAGTTTTTTTAGAGCATGCCCTTCCGATTCCCTCCCCCATTCCGCTCTGGGGGGTCGGCTGAGTGGCTGCTCAGGGCAGTCCTTTTTTGCACCTGACATGGGACACAAAGGGTTCCAGATAATGACAGATTCCACTGGGATCTATCAGACTGAATACATAGCTGTTAGTGCTGTTTCGCTGGTAAACAGCAGCCTCCTGTGCTTGCCATGGGGCTTGCTTTCCTGACATGTGTTAAGAGCCTAGTGCTTGCTGGTGCTCACTTTTCGCTTTCATTGCTTTCTGTACTGCTGTGCTGTTCCTCGCCTTACTGAACTGTGCCTGGGAACACTTTGGTAACACCATGTCAGTGTGCCTGGGCTGGCAAATGGCCAGGGTAGTGCTGCTGTTTTCAGTGCTTCTCTGCTGACAGGCTGAACTTCGGTCTGAAGCTGAGTTGAAGAGACTGTGAGGTGTGAACGCTTCCATGATGGAGGAGAGATCCACCTGCAGCCCACGTAAAAGCCCCTGCTAGAGCAGGTGAATGCCTTAAGGAGGCTGCGACCCTGTGACAAGCCCATGCTGGAGCAGGTTTGCTGGCAGGACCTCCACAGGCGACCCACACTGGCTCAGTTTATGAACAGCTGCAGCTCTTGGCAAGGACCCACATTGGACAAGTTCAAGGAGAACTGTCTCCCATTGGTGAGGCCCCACACTGGAGTAGGGGAAGCAGAGATTGCCTTGCAGCCTGTGGTGAAGAACATGGTGAAGCAGGCTGTGTCCTTGCAGCCTGGGGAGGACTACAATGCGGACTACACTAATGGTGGAGTATAACAGGAACCCCTTGCTGCAGCTAGGCTGGGGACAAGAAGATGAGTTCATTGCAATATTCAACTCTATAAATCCAAAAGGACCAGGTGTGGAGATTATCATGGATATAGCATTAAATTACTATAATCCATTATTTGAGTTGTATGTTACAGGAATAAATATAACAGGAACTACTCAAACCAATGGAGGAGAAGCCTTACAAGAAGTCCAAGCACAGCAGTGACACAATCTGAGCTGGCTTTGGTGCCCAGTAATTCCATGTAACACACCACCTCTCCCATCTGGAGTGACTACCATAACAGATGTAGCCCAAAGTCATGGAGTAAATGAACTCAAAGGATATTTTATGGACATTTTTCAGGAGTGGTCCACAGACAAAGGGAATGACATCTGGGTATTTTATCAAAGGGTGGGAAGGGGAATGGTGGTTGATGAGCTTGTATTGAACAGTGTGAGACCTGAGCATGATGTAAATGGTATGGAATAACAGGTGGAATCTGCTGGTTTTGGATAGGGCAGAGCTAGTTCTCTTGACAGTGGCTAGTATGGGGCTGTGTTTTGGATGTGTGCTGAACAGTGTTGATAATACAGGGTTCTACTTGGCTGCTGTCTGGGGTTAAACCACAAGAGGATTTTATGTGTGATTTACAAAGACTGGAAGATTTTGCCTTGTTAAATATATGCTAGAATACACTATTAAAAGCTTCCCTTTTTTAACAAGGAGACACACAAATAATTTCAATGATACATTAACCCATTAACAGTTGGGATAAAGCCACACTTGTCAGTCACTGCAAGCAAAATAATATACCAGGAAAAAATCATCACTTATTAGTGAGTGTGCACTTGTCATGAAGCAGCATCCTCTCCTACTCTAGCAGACCGTTCTTCAGTGTCAACCCCACAGGGCTTGAACTGCACACATTTCTCATGGTTAAATCTTTCATTCAAGTACCACTCACGACGTGACGAACATCCCTTGAAAGACAGCAGACAGCCAGTAGTGAAGGTCCAAAAGCCATTTCCATCAGCCTGCAACTGAGCAGCAGAACTGTCCAAAAAATGTGAGACACTATTCCTCAGCTGTGCAAAAACCCCTTAGGCCCATCTGTGTTCTGCAGAATCAAGGGCAATGAATAAGCACTTGTCAACCCTACAAAGACAGGGAAAAACCAGCAACCTGGACAAATCAAATCTAGCAGAACTCTCCTTTTCTCTCTTTGTACCTATACCAATTGCACTCAAGTAAAAGCCTTCAGTATAAACAGCCTAAAAGGAAGGCTGACATTAGACTAACAAAAGCATGTAGGCTTGGAGTAGAAGGAATAGTTGAGAGGAATTAGGAAAGAAATGGACACATTAACAGGTAATAGAAAGGAAAGTGAAAAATAGTAGTTTGAACAAAAGAGGACTATAAAGACCAGGCAAAAAAACCCTACACTCATGCAATAAGCACAAAACCACATTCTTCCAATACACTAAAACTCTAGCTATTAAGCTCTGAGCTGATTTTGACATGCTGAACATACCACTTTTACCATATTAAATCGAACAGGAATATTAAGAGCAGCCCTAAACTACTAACCCAGCCATCTCAGGAGGTTTTTTTTTAAACCTTTCCAACCTTCCAGCAATTAGGTTCTGCTGTATCCATTGGAACCAGCACTCAGCACAGAGATTTGAAAGTATCTTCCACCAGAACACAGAAGACACTCATAACTAGATTTCATCAGCCATGTCTCTCACATTTCACATGTTTCTGAATTTGTCTTACTATGTTTGTACTTGGGATCGGTTCCATTACATGAAGGAAAGATTCCGCTCATGCTTGTGGCAGGCTTAATGAAATAATTACAGAGACATGAGTGTGGCATCTCTGAAATTTCTTTACATTGCTATGCGTGATCATGTAAAACAACTACTACACTTCCAAGTCTGAACGATTTCAGCAATGAGGATGACTCCACTTTCCAGCTCAAAATATTCTCAGCAGGATAAGAGTGTTTGAAAACTTACACTTGTAGAAAGAATTATACCTTTAAAGCCCTCACATTCTATTTGTTTTCATTTCTTTGTCGTCATTAGATCTGGTGTTCTGCATGCATGTAGGAATGAAGGGAAGAAGTTAAATGTCTAGCAACAGAAAAAGATGCATTATCTTCCACCATGAAATGACACTTCACAGAAAAAGTATCTGCCGTTATCAAAACTTTTTCTGTTTTGCTGGGTTTTGGTTCAAGGTTTGTTGATTGTTTTGTTTCAGGTTGTTGGTTGGTTTGCGGGTTTTGGGTTTGTTTTTATATTTCACTGTCAATGTTGCAGAAAGAAAAGATTTGTGAAGTTTAACTGTTAAGATTTTTTTTCATTGCATAATCTAATATTGTGTTACAGCTCAAGAAAACCTGATAGTACATACAGAATATCAATCATTCCAAACTTTGCATCAAAGTCATTATTAACAGATAGTTCTTCAAACTCTAACCAAAAAGGAGAGCAACACCATTATACCATCACTATCTTGTCTTTCAGTGTCAGTGAAGAACACTGCCTACAGTGGACAACAGAAGCATGAGAGGCTTCAGCACTTACATTTGAATTCTTTGCTGTGACCTAATCACTGCCGTGGTGTGACATTTGCTGGTTTATCTAAAATGGAGAAAATTTGCTTGGCAGCATGCAGGAGATGAAAGGTCTAAATTACTAAAGCAACAAAATCTCACCATGAGGCTAGTTTCACTTGTGCAAGAGCCTAGACAAACTCACTTCTGCAGCTTTAGAAACTACTGATTGGTACTGTTCACTCCCCTTGCCAGAGATGGCCACCTGGAAGCAAAACTTTCTTACACATCAGGTGCTTATTTTAACAGATACTAGCACAAATTACTGATGAAAGCAACTTTATGGCAGTACAGGCTTAATGCAGTGGAAGAGCAAGGAGAAACTCTTCAGGAAAAAAGGCAGGTGTAAGGAGAGCTACATCCACCAAACTGCGTGACAGACAGAATGTGCTGTTTTAACAGCATACATTATTAAGATCTGTCAAAATGATAGTCTGTATTTCCTTCCTCATGTTCAGTAAGAGTTGTATTTTAATCAGGAAGGAGTAGCCAAGGAAACACTTGTTAAATTGCCAAATACCAGCTGCTTAACTGAATGAAGTATGTGGTTACCAGTTTCTCTTACAAGCACCTGCTGCAACACTAACAAAAGACTCACATACTCCAGCTAGCAGAAGTTTCCCTTTTCAGCCTTGCCTATAGTCATTTTGCTAAACGGAAGCCTGTCTCTCTGAAGTCACAAATACAGAAAACAAATACTTGACCAGTGCAAAAGTTAAACTGCTCTTCCCTATCCAGTCCTGGTAATGGTACCCTACAGTCTCTGGAATAGTTTAATTTTAGTCCAAAAAAGAGTTGACTGTTTTGCACTTAGATCTTTCCACAAAACTCCTCAGAATCCCTTAAAACAAGACACTGATGTCAACTTTTATAGGTAATGGGAAATTGTAAATGAAAATAAAGAAGTTGGAACAGATACTGAACAACCAGCCAACTTCAAGTAAAAAGGACAGCACTAACAGACAGGTGAAACAAAGTGATAGACTTAATAAAAAATAAAATCTGCAAAAGAATGGAAAATTAATTCAACTTTCCTTTTTTTGTTTGGTTGGGTTTTTTGCTTTGTTTGGTTTTTTTTTTTTTTTTTTTGTAAAGGAGACACCTATGTGGAAGACTAGTATGAAAGAAGACAAATAATTGCTAAACAGATTTTGTGCTGTGAGGAGTCATGACAGCATTTCACATGGACATAATGATTCTGTGATATACTGATAAACTTTCCTAATCCACAGTTTAAGATCAGAAAGCAGCAAATTAGAAAGCAGTGGCAACTCATTGATGAGCCACAGCTTTTTATAATTATCTTTTATTCATTCTGGATGAAAAGGTATCCATCATTAGCAATATCATTGAACTTACTGAATTGATAATTAGCATTCAAAGAGATAGCCATTACCAACCAAAACTTTTCAGCTGCACATCGACAGAAATTGTTCAAAAACTGCAGAAAGAAACCACTCTCTGAAAAGGCTCAGCTTAAACAGTCTGACAGTCCATGCAAGGAATAAGTAAATAAACACAATCTCTGCTACTTATCATAATAATTGTATTCCAGATAGACTTTTAAACTACCCCCAGGAATTTTTTAAAGCAAAATCATTTTCATAGACCCCTATTGCTTCCTACAACAAATTTTAAATGCTACAAGAAATTTCAAATGTATGTATGACATGCAGTAAAAAGAGAAGAAAATCTTTCTGTGCTAGTTACTAACTACTGCAGCCTGCTACTAGTATCTGTAGGCTTGAATTTGGTCCTTCTCTGCAACTACCAAGAGACCTTCTTTTGGTGACTGAACTATGCCATAAGAGATAACCAAAATAACTTAACTTACCAACTTTATCAAATATGTAATATTTTTTTAATAGATGGCATATACACTGACACTTGTCTCCCTCCATTCTTCAGAACACAACATTCATCAACACAACAAACATACAACAAACCAGTAAAAGTTTGGCTGACAAGATCAGAAAGGACCATGTCTCCCAGCGATCTCCACACAGCAAATCCTGGGCATCTGAAAGAATTCTTGTTCTCAGGATTTACCGTATGTAGATCTCTTCACACTAGAAAGAATTAATTTCAGAGGAAAATGAAAATAAAAGTTCATTCCTTTGGTTTTGGATTAAAGTTGGGAGAAAAGAGCTGAATTTGGGGGTTTTTTTCCATTTGAATGCTAAAATTGTCGAATTCTGCAGATGGTGATAATGGATGAGTAAGTCGAAAAAAAGGTTACTTACCATGGGAAGCCATAAATGGCTAAGGAATCTGGGGGAGAAGCAAAAGCAGCTCATTTTTCCCTTGTCTTCACTCTTACAGTGAATATATCTTATGATAACATCAGGCCTAATAATGGAATCTACAGAAGGGGACTCCAGAAACTTTTCACATATACTCTAGATTTCCCATTCTAAAGATTAAAAAAAAAAAATCTATGACACTTTCCAAACACCTCCATAAATTCAATTCATTGCCAGCTAATGCTTGTGACTGAAGAACAAATGCTCTGACAGAGCAGTGGCTTTGGAAGTGTACATCAAGTTCCACTATGAAAGTAATTTGACCCATTTGGTGAAGTAATGGAGAGAGGAACTGAAGCATGGGGACAGGATGTACTTTCTCTTCCCTAAGGGAAGCCACAAAAATACTGCATTTGAAGACTGTAATCAATTTATATATTTGATCACAGAATAGCTTATATACAGAATTAGTCCTACAATTATTTTCAACCCATGACATTGATAAATTCAGTAAATTAGAAAAAAAGGCCATGGTAAAATACATCTTTATCCAAAAAAAAAAAAAAAAGAAAAGCCAAAACCACCAAAACCAATGGGAAACAAAACAAGATATTATCCTCCCTGTATCTGCAAAACTTTGCCCAAATTCAAGCCATTTTTAGTCATAAAATCATAAATCACACAACCCAAGAGCTATTATTGTCTGAGCAAAATAACCTTACATAATCTGAATAACTGTTAGAGAATAGAGCAGACAAATTTAGATAAACAATTTCCAGTGGCAATATCTAAGATTATCCCTAAAATGTTATATTAAAAATGACTACAACTAATGCAGTACTTTTTACACCTATGTATTTCCAAGATAATGAAATGAAACCTTCAAGTGCCAAGATTCACTTAATACCACATGGATCAATGTGCAGGCTGCTTCTGGTGACTTTTATCAAAGCTTGAAAGACTCTCACAAGCAAGAAGGTGAACTGAAGAAAACTGCTCCACCCAGACTCCTTTTTATTTGGTCCGGTGCCATTTACACTACACCTGATACAAGCCTATACAAGTCTAGGCTACTTTTCCTGTGGCCAATGGTCAAAGAAAGAATGACAAATTAAGTATTTTACTAATACAAACACAAGTCTTCTGAAATTGTTGCAGAATAACCTGATCTTGGGAGAGATTTCTACCTCCTTCTAGTCAATCAAGAAAGGGAAGTACAAGACCAGAAAATCAAAATTAATAAATTGGTATGCAAATAAATTACTTACTCTGGTGCTACCAAGCATAACACTACTATTAACAAGTATATTTGTTATTAAAAAGCATTTCAATTAAGCTCATCCTACTCAATAATAGTTAGATTGAAACTTTTGGTAAAATATGTTATTACCACAGCACTTCAATCACAGAAAAGGTATATATGGATTTTTCAAGGGAAAAGAGAAAAATACTGGGCACCTGCAATTTGTCTGAGAACAGTATAAGCATAAATAAGAGAATTTTCTTTTGCCAATATTTTAATTAAAAATCTGTAAAGTAATCATCATCTTATGGCAACCCAATACAAAAAGCATGGTCTTAAAGCATAAATTGATTTAAGATGGAAGTCTACTTTGCAATTAGTTTAAGGAAACTGCTACAGGAAAAGATAGTTTAATCATTTATTTCATTCAACAAATTAAATAAATCTATGCAAATGTTACTAAAAAAGGTGTTTATCACTAAGACCATGGATTTCACTCAAGAGTGTAATTTTTTACTACACTTTCCATGCCAAAAAAACTTTTCCACAAGTGCAGCCTTTTGCACAGGGCAAGAGCAACTTGCCCATGTGGATGAGCAATTTCAAGTGAGCATTTAACAAGTTATGCGTGCTTTTTCCTAAAAAAGGATCAGTAAAGCTTAAAAACCAGACAGTAAACTACCAACCAGTACAATGCTAAAGTGAGAAAGATTAATCACTTGCTGTAGCACTGCAGCTGGGGGGCTTTCCTAAGTACAGACAGAAGCCATCAGGCAAACACTGTACCCTGGTGTGGGGCCCAGACCTCAGAGGAAAGGAGTAACTCAAAGATGGAAAGAAAAACATTTCAAGCATTAAGAAGACTGGTTTGAATACAGTGTGTTAGCACTTTCTTAAAGTTATGAAATAACTTATAACAGATACAGATTTAACTGAAATAACAGATACAGATTTAACAGAAGTTACACTCTGAAATATAAATAATTTGATGTAGGAACAGGGGTACATACACTTTCAGCACAGTGCATGATTAGGTACTTAAACAGCACGTAAAAAATTCCCTTACCTCTTCCTATTTTGAATCCTGAAATTAGTATTTGAGTCCTTGTGTCTAGAACATAATTTATATATTAGGAAAAAAAAAGGTAAATAAAACAAAATCCAGTTATTATCAAAGTGAAAAAGTATGAAATACAATCATCTGAAATGCAGGAGTTAAGATCCCAGACTGTTTTGATGTTAATGCCAAGGCACAGCTCAAGCTTCCAAATGTATCCATATCCAAATGATTTTTGGGAAAAGTCACTCTGAAGGAACAAAGGATGGTCCTACGTTGAATAAAAAAAAAAAACCAAAAATCCTGTTCCTCAAATCTGTTCTACTGATCGCCACTGCTTAGCACAACAAATCATTTTTTATCATAAAAACATTTTGCCTAGTCAGTTAAAATAAAATCAGCAATGTCCCTTAACTAAGTAATCAACTGACCCATGGCTTTTATTATGCCAATCTGTGTACTCAATAGCTCAAATGCAACAGGAAGTGTCAGATATAATTATTCATAAAGAATTTATAATTTAGCCAGCTGTACTGTATCTTTCAGGTGACAACCTAGAAAAAACTGTACAGCACAACACATTACCTGAAAACTCATTAAACACTGCACTGACAAATTTGCATGAAAAAATGATATTTATGATTACAAACGCAATATTGTTTGCATGCATATTGCAAAAGAATAACAAAGATGACCTGTAGTAGCATAACATCATCATAATTCACACAAAATTTGCATTATAAATAAAAATAGTGACGTATGCTGTCTGGTTATGCAGAGAGAAAAAAACCTTCTTAAGTAAAAGTGAAAAGCTTCACAAGACAGCCATTTGCAAGTTAGCAGATAACATGCAACTCATTCTGTTAACTAAAAAATTAACTTTTTCTCTCTTAATTACACAGATACTACACAGCATTTTCTCATTGACACCAAACATAAGTACGATGCTTTCTGTCTTAAAATGAACTCAGGCTATTTATAAAGCAACAGTTTCCAGCAATAAGGACAGTCTCAGAATCAAACAAGAAGGATCCTTACTGCTGCCAGAACACAGGCCTTTTTAATGTAGATGAAGTTCTAAGTTACTGTGAGTTAAAAATTCAGAATAAAAAATAGTTATATCTTAAGATCATCTGAAACAAATGTTTGTAGGGAGAATAAGTCTTCTCTATGCCACTCTGCAGAGATGAAAAATAATGTCAGAACTAAGTTCTTCTACTGGCAACAAAACTACAAAAACGACTGATTTTCACTCTTGCTTGTTTCTTCCTTACAATCCCTACATTATCATAATGTCACCACACATACTTTGATTTGCTCCAGTTCTCACCCTCACCCCCTCAACAATTTCCCCCACTGGCTCCATCAACTTATAATTGTGATTTGAAAGAGGCAGTCATAACTGTGAGAACAATAATTTTCTGGCACAAAGAACAAGTAACTTGAGCTCACCAGAGTTCGTCATTCCCCCTACTTCTAATGATCTGTACCACCCCCTACTTTTGAAAAGTATGTGTTGTGTTTGTCAAAGGAATAAAGAGACCCTTAAGTTCCTACATATAGTTTGAAGTTCCTAGTCTAAAGTACTGTTTCTGATTAAGGAGAAAAAAGAAAAGGCGGGGGGGGGGGGGGGGGGGGGGGGGGGAAAAAAATAGTGTAATTGAAGAACTCACTGCTGGTTTATTTGTTCTTACAATGCTGGCTCTCTGGTATGATTGCAAGACTTCAGGTCTCTACAAACTTCAATCAAACTTTCAGCAGAACATAGGGCTTTCAGTCCAATTAGCTCCCACCACACTGAGTATTTCAATTTCATATTCTGTTGAATTAAGTATAGATGCACTTATTCAGTAGAATTAACTTGAGAAAAGCTAATTTTAAGTCAGTCAATGAGATAGCATCACCAGCAGCGACTGAGGTTAACTGTGGGGGTGAGCACTAGATCAAGCTGCACAGGGGGGTTCCCAAGCTCAGGGATTCCTGAGCAACAGCTCAGAGCTGCACCCAGACCTGGAAGCCTTGGCAAGCCAATCAAGCTGGGGGATGAATAGATGGAGAGCAGCCCTGTGAGACGGCCT
>NW_008238355.1:4253522-4256674 GCF_000691975.1 Corvus brachyrhynchos
GCGCCCGGACAGCCAAGCGCGCCATGCCCTGCATCCAAAGCAGCGTGGGCAGCAGGGGAGGGAGGGGCTTCTGCCCCTCTGCTCTGCTCTGCCCTGGTGAGACCCCACCTGGAACACTGCATCCAGCTCTGGGGTCCCAGCACAGGAAGGACAGGGACCTGTTGGAGTGAGTCTGGAAGCAGGCCATCAAGACGTTTAGAGGGATGGAGCAGCTCTCCTACAAGGAAAGGCTGAGAGAAGGCTTTGGGGTGACCTAACAGCAGCCTTCCAGTACCTGAAGTGAGCCTACAAGAGAGATTTTTTTGCAAGAGCATGTACTGACAGGACAAGAGGGAATGGCTTCAAAGTGAAAGACAGGAGGTTTAGATCAGATATTACAATGAAGTCCTTTGATGTAAGGGTGGTGAGGCATTGGAACAGGTTGCCCAGTGAAGCTGTGGATGCCCCATCCCTAGAAGTGTTCAAGGTCAGTTTGGATGGAGCTCTGAGCAACTGGGTCTAGTGGGGGTCCACAGCAGGGAAGTTGGAACAAAATGATCTTTAAGGTCCCTTCCAAACCAAACATCCTATGATTCTATGAATTTCAATAAAAGCAGTTTTCTCTAGGCTCTTCAGAGCAATTATAAAACAAACCACTATTTATAGTGTTTCTTCAGTTAGCAATGAAACTGTGTTACATACCACAATAGAGAAGATTGCTTCTAACACAGAATAACCTGCTTTTTTTTCCTCTCTCTTGTACAATATACAAGACTTTCACATACTAGCTAAACTTCCAGTCTAATATAACAAGCTTGTATATTAAAAAGGGAGGTGTAAGGAATACAAAACTACTTCAAGACAGAGCTTCCAAATAAGTCTTGTGTAAGCTAAAAGATGTAGGCAGCTTCTGCCTGGCTTCTAACCTACTGCAGTCAAACTGCCCTGAGAAGGTTTTCCTCCACATTTCCTTTAAACATGAGAGCAAACCTAACCTAGCAAATTAGAGAAGTTTCAATCATCATTAAACATCTTTAGTAGCACTGAGAAAAAGAGACCAGAGTTCAGATTAATAAACTCTCAGGAATGCTTAAATCAACGGCATCTCCAAACACTACTATCAAAACAAGCTTCCACTTAGTAAGTACTAAGTTACTACACACATGCCAAACAACAATAGCTCCAAAGCAAAAAAGTAGAGAAAATGTTTCTTTTATAAAATACAAGATGTCCTTACACTTTCTTGTAAACTAGTATCGTAACTTAAGACAGTAGTTGTAAAGTGAGACACTATAAACATGCATGCTTTTCAAAACACCATGTATACATCCACTTTGCAGCTTAGAGCTTAGAAGCTCCACTTAAGAGTTTCAATGGAAATGCTTCAACTTCTTCTCACAATGTTGCCCAGAGAGTTCAGGAATTTAATCTAGAATTATATCAGTCCTGGGAGTTCATTACATGACAAAAGCTAAAAAGGCCATGCCACCTAGATTAAACGGCCATATGGGAAAAAAGAAATGAAAGCTATTAAAGTAAGTGTAGAATGGTTCTTGACGAGAAAACTTACCTGTATCTCAAATATAAAGCTTTGAGATGACCTCCTCTAAATCACATAAGCAGACAGGAGATGTAAGAGCAGGACAGCTGCAGTGACTGAAAGCTGTACTTTACAGTCTTTTAGTAGCAGAAATCTTTCATACCATAGTAATTAATTTCTGCCATTCCTGGCATTAGTATTAGGCTAGGATAATTACAAACTCTTAAGTCGAATTTATTACAACATTTACAAGTGTTCAGTCTTGATTTTCTATGGTGACAGCAGAGTAACAAGATCAAAACAGCCAGATCAGCCTGCAGAAAGAAATCCAGTAGATTTTCCTCAAAAAGTGGTTTATGAAATGTTTTATTTCTGAGTTTTCTGTCACAGTACACCTATACATCTCTAGACAGTCACCTGACCCTCTTCTAATGCATCCTATGTGTTTTCACTAAGTACCTTTGGTTCTGCACAGCTTCTGTATTCCCTTAAACACATTATAAAATGTTACAAGTATAGCTTCAAAAGAAATAGTAAAGCTACTGAAAGGGCACAACGTTTCTGTTTTTATTCACCTTGTTACCAAAGAATTTTTATGAATTGCAGAGCACCTTTTTGAGATACATGATGAGTATCACAGTTGAGATTCTCATCTGATTTGCCCCGAAAAGAATGAACACAAAAATTCACAAGTATCCTACCCAAAAATAACCAATAATAATTTTTAAACAGTACACTATCTGGTACTAAAAAGACTCATTACAACATACCTAACATATGCTTAATTGTCCATTCTGTAGAAACAAAACCAATCTAGAATGAAGGACACATATATGGGATGCTCCTTAAAGACTCATCTCAATTTTTTTGTTTGTTTCAATTCAAAGCTTTTCATCCACAAACTTAATTCTTTGGTGAAACTCTGGAAGAAAATATGCAGTATTATTTCGAGAAATACCAAATAAAATATTTTCAGAACATTCCAGAGCATGTAGGGGTAATAAACCAGAATTTCTTGAACTGGTTTCTCAGAGGCATTCATTTCATACAGAAAGCAGGAAGGGTCTAAACTGACTTGACAGAAAGCTGGCACATACATTTTTGTAACCAAAAAAAAAAAAAAAAAGAAAAGAAAAAAAAGGAGAAAATGCAAGTATGTGAAGTAGCAAGAAAACATCCAAGCATTTGATAACCCACAGTAATCAAACCTCCTTTGAGCCTTATTAACTTCGGGACATGCAAAACTTTCCACAGAGATCATTTTTAGCACTTTTCAGGCTAAAAGTGACCAACTTAAAAGGCCAAATGTGACAACACCACAGCTTACTAGAACTCAGTGGTTTAGAAAACTTTCTAAATTCCTTAATACCAAATACATATATGTGTATATATATGTGTGTGTGCATATATGTATATTTGTTCTTTTACTTTAAAACAATTCAAGCCGCTATACCTTACCTATGAGTATCAATTCATTTCCTATTTGTCACGACTTCACATCCCAGATACACAGCACTGGAGCCACATACCTGCACGGCTGAAGTCGCACACCCAAGGGACGTGTCCCCCCTATCTCCAGCTTACTGGAAACGCCATCTTCACCCCTCCACTCAAAGAGACCCTTTCTCCTCAA
>NW_008238355.1:4257423-4274632 GCF_000691975.1 Corvus brachyrhynchos
TGCAGCCCCCGCCAGGCCTGGGCCCAAGCCATGTCCCGGTCACAGAACCTCAGAGTATGCTGACTTGGAAGGGACCCATCAGGATCATCGAGTCCAACTCTTATTCCTGCACAGGACACCCCGGAGAATCACACCATGTGCCTGAGAGCATTGTCCAAATGCTTCTTGAGCTTTGTCAGGCTGGTGCTGTGACCACTTCCCTGGAGAGCCTGTTCTAGTGCTCAGCCACCCTCTGGGTGAAGATTCTTTTCCTAATACCCAACCTAAAGCACCTCCTACACAACTTCAGGCCATTCCCTCGGGTCTTGTCACTGGTCACCACAGAGAAGAGATCAGTGCCTGCCTGTCTGCCTCCCTTTGTGAGGGTGTTGAAAATTCCAATCCCCCCCTCAGTCTCCTTCAGGCTGAACAGACCTTCAGGCTGACCTTCGCCACTCCTTGAATGGTTTCCCCGCTAGGCCCTTCACTGTCTTCATTGCCCTCCTTCGGACGTTAGTGGCTCAATGTCTTTCTTTCACTGAGGTGCTTAGAACCTTACATAGCACTCAAGGTGAGGCCACACCAGCGTAGAGCAGAGGTAAGAGTAGAGGCTGAGTGTGCAACCTTGAAAAATCCATACAACTTCTGAGCAGGAAGGCGAGATCAGCAAAGGTTTGGCTTTTAGGCAGGATGTGCCTCTGCATTGCTCCAAGCTGCCTCTTCTCTCTGAAAGGTTTTCTTCAAAAGTGCACAGGTGTCTTTTCAACTGATGAGAGTGGAAACTTGAGTTGTAGCTGGGTGGAAGGAGAAGCTTGAATAGGAATGCTGGTCTCAAGACACGCTGGTATCTTGAGCCACTGTGGATGGCTCAAGACATTCCCAACTGATGAAATGACAAAGATCCCGTCTTCCTGAAGGTGTGAAGTCATGGGTCAAAGAGCATGCATAAAGCTTGGGAAGCCCATGCCAAGTTCAGGTTTGCACCAAACAGCTGAATGCTTCACTTGGAAAGACAAGTACTTAAAAATTCACCTGTCCAGAAACTAAAGACACCAAACCAATCTTTACATTCCTAAATATGCATATATTTTGAATGTAATCCTTTAAAATACCTGCATATTTCCCTCTTTATTTCTTCCTTTCCAACAAAGAATGAGCCATGAGACAGTCTTCCACCTTGTCTAAAAATGCCATTGGAAATGGGCTATCTGATATGGCACAAGCCCTCCTCCATGTTCAACAAACTACTGAGCTTTTATTGTGTGCCAAGACAGGGGCTGTGCTTGGCTCTGGGAGCTATGTTTTCCAGATGCTAAGTCTGAGTTAATGGAAAATATGTCAGTATTTTAGATTTGCTTTGTTTCAGTTCAAGGGTTATGTAGCTACATGAGCGCATCTTGTCTGTCTGAAATACAAACTCTGTTTCCAGTTTAACAACAAATTACTTTGTATGGGCCTTTCTTGTGTGTTGTGGAAAGAAATGGGGCCTCCTATCTGACCCCTGGAACTGGGGTTCAAGTAGCCAGAAGCAAAAGTAACAAACTACAAGAATGTGCATGAAATTATAAACTGTATGCCTGCTTTTCTTGTGTGGCTGGTTGGTTGGTTGGTTGGTTGGTTGGTTGGTTTTTTCCTAGTGTTTCCAGACCAAACACTGCAGATTGGGAAAACTGTTAAGGGCATGGTCTATAGGTGTTGGCGTTCTCTTTCTATAGAATTTTTTAGAAGATGGCACCTTAAGCACGATGATATGGCCATGCCTACTGAAACAATCTGCTGTAATATACCCACTGTGACAAGATTCATGACCCTCAGAGAGTGCAGGCAGTGGTTTGCTCTCTTCTCAACCTCATCACCTAACATCAGTTCTAATGCCTTTGGCATTAGAACACCATTAAAGTGTGTGTTAGCCATAAGTGATGTTTCTGAAATACAAGCTTAGCCAGTGACTACAGTATCTAATACCACAATTGCATACTAGAGTGCCTTTTCTGAACTACAACACTGGATATTAGAAGAGAAGTGAAACTTGTTTGCATTGCAGTCAGTGAGCTGTGGTCAAACTACAGAAGTCCAGAGAGTGACTTGGGGAGAACTAGAAACGGCATTTAAAGGATTCTTGAAGTTAGCTTTACATGGATTAGTCTTCACAGTTTTTGCCCAAACAAGAACATGACGCGAACACAGGTAAATTGAATCTCTAGCTTCCAGAAACATATGTTTCCTAGCTAAAACATTTAATGGAACAGAATCTATCTGAGACCTCTTGACAGAAAAAAAAACCCCAAACATCACAGGTAAAAGAAATTTTTTTATCTCCTTTAGGTCTTGTAACAGTGAAAGGGAATTGGTCAGCATGAGCATGTTAATATTAATGGCATAAACAAAGAAATTACTACAAACCCAACAAAATGACATATTTTCTTAAAAAAGCAGAAAAGTAGCAAATAAAATTAATAAAGCACAAAGTGGAAAACAAAGGACAAAATTACTCTAATTTAAGACTATGAAAAAGTGTTTAGAAACAGCAATGTTGAGAACTAATATTTCCCATAGTTTCTCAGAGCACTAGAGCTACATCAATTCTTTGGGTCTGTGAACTAGACTGTTTGCATCAGCAAGTGCTGAGAGAGCCTGTTGATGCCATTGCAAGGCTACTCCCCAGCTATTACCTTTCCGAGATCATGATGACCAAGCAAGTCCCCCAGTACTGGAGAATAGTAAATATTTCACCTGTCTTGAAAACAGTAAGAAAGCTAATGCAGAGAACTACAGCTTCACTTTGGTCCCTGAGAAAATCATGGAGAAATCAAAGATCTCAGAGCTGGGCTCAAACAGCTTGCCAAAGAACTCAAGCATTGACCATCTTATTTCTTACACATAGAAGCACCAGGCACAAATTATTTAAGTACCATATTCTAATGGGTAAGTCTGTAAGATCTGGGCATTATCAGACACATCGAATGTATGAGGTTTGGAAGGGACTCAGGACAGTCTCCCTGCCCAAAGCAGGATAAGGCAGAGCAGCAATGTCACTTCTTCAGTTATCACCAGACCAGGCACTGCCATTCTTACATTGTAGGTTCTGCATGGTCATCCTCAGGACTGAACAATAACTTCGTTCTTACCTAGGAACAACTGGGAAACAATCTTTTGAATGTCAGTTTCACCACAGCTACATTCTGGCTTCAGAGATGTGGTCTATTAATCCTCTGGTTTAAAAATAAAGGCCTAGAGGTCCTTTACAGGAGGAGCTATGAGCTACCACCCCCTACAGACACAGCTGCATAGGTCAGACAAACTGACTTGGCAACAGACTATTTGGAGGTTCACTGCCCCCCAAATTCAGACATTCTGAAATATGGTTCAGCATTTTGTTATAGATGTACCTGAACATAAGCATAATCCATAAATTTTTAATTCCATAACTGTTATGCAATCTCCTGCATCTGTAAAATACTAGGAAATTCCTGTTTCTTTCAATAACCTTTAATATTTGGGGTTTGGCAAGTTGATATCTTTCTCCCTGTTGTCCTTGCTAAAGAACTGATAAAGCATGCTCTCAGTCTCTAGTTGAACAGTTTTATTCCTGAACTGATCTGCATCATTTTTTTTAAGATTTAAGGATACTATAAAGCTCAGAGAGGTTTAAACCCAAGTGATAGATATTTAACTATACCCTCAGTCATTCCAACCCACTTGAGTTCTTCAGTCGTCTCTGTTACTTGGCTTTCAAGCTCCTTCATTTCCCATGGAAAAAAAATCCTTCATTTTCTCTCTACTCTCAAAGTTAAATAAATCGGGTTCATTCTCTAGCCAAATCCACTCAACTGTATGAGACAAACTGATTCAGCAATCATTTGTAAAAGAGGAAAAAGCAAATATCAGCTATTGAAGTATCTCTAGTCTTACAAATATTCCCACTGGTAAGTGAAAGATTAATGCTCTTGCCAGAGCATGTAACTGTTAGCTAGCAATTAGAAACTTCTGGTTATGAAGTCTTCCTCACCTAAGACAGCTTAATGCTTTAAAGATGAGCATTAGATAGAAAACTGGAAATAGTGAGGGATTTTGTGACTCAAAAAATACGAATCTTTTGCCACCAATTACTTACATAAATAGAGCTTAAATCCCTTCAACGATCTGGGGTTTAAACACAAAAGCTTTAGCAATATCCTTACTTTTAAATGATGAAATTTATACTGAGGGCAGGGGGCAGCAGGGAGAAGCAAAACAGAAACTCTTGCTCGGTTCCCAGGAGTTCTGCAGCTTGAATATTCCATTCTCAGAACGTGGAGCTTGCTCCAGTAAGAGGAAAGTTATCAGCAGCCTACTCCATTGTGCAAGGCAGTGTGTTGTCCCTGTGACTGTCAGCTGTAGTTACTGCATTAAAACTGAGGAGGAAGTTACCTTCCTGACTGGTGCTTACCTTTCTGATTTCTTCCTGATCATCAATTATAATTTGGCTCTAATATACCAGACTGAACACTGACAAGAACACTGGATTTTTGATGGACTACACATGTAGAAACCACAAACATCAACACTTAAATTCCAGCAATTCAGTTTCAGATACACTTCTGGGCAACCTGTACAAAATTAAAAGCAGAGATGGTAAACCAGAAGTAAACTCTGCAAAGAGGAGCAGGCTACAAGAGAAAGGGACGTTTAGAAAAAGGAGTAAAAACTATTTCTTCTTGGGTATCCAGCATGTGGTGACTTACCACTTAGACACACACAAGTCTGTGGGACCAGATGGGATCCACCCAAGGGTACTGAGGGAGCTGGTGGAGTCTCTGAGTCATTTCCAACCATTTACCAGCAGTCCTGACTAAACAGGGAGGTCCCAGGTGACCAGAAGTTAGTCAGTGTGACACCCATCTACAAGAAGGGCTGGAGAGACAATCCAGGGAGCTACAGGCCTGTCAGTCTGACAGTGGTGCCAGGGAAGGACAGGGAGCAGATCTTGTTGACTGCCATTATGCAGCACATACAGGACAACCAGGGCATCAGACCCAGCCAGCAAAGGTTTAGGAAAGGCAGGTCCTGCTTGACCAACCTGATCTCCTTCTGCAACAGCATGACTCACTTAGTGGATGAGGGAAAAGCTGTGAATGTTGTCTATGTGAACTTTGGCAAAGCCTTTGACACTGTCTCCCACAGCTTTCTCCTGGAGAAACTGGCTGTTCATGGCTTGGATGGGTGCACTCTTGGCTGGGTAAATATCTGGGTGAATGTCTGGCTGAACAGCTGGACTGAGAGGGTGGTGGTGAATGGAGTTACATCCAGCTGGCAGCTGGTGGCAAGTGCTTTTCCCCAGGGCTCAGGATTGGGGCCATTCTTGTTTAACATCTTTATCGATTATTTGGACAGGGGAACAAATGCCCCTTCGATCAATCTGCAGATGATACCAAATTGGGCAGAAGTGTTGATCTGCTGCAGGGCAGGAAGGCTCTGCTGAAGGATCTGGACAGGCTGGATTGATGGGCTGAGGCCAATTGTATAAGGTTCAATGAGGTGAAGTGCCGGGACCTGCCCTTGGGTCACAACCACCCCAATGCAGTACTACAGGCTTGAGGAAGAGTGGCTGGAAACTGTCTGATGGAAATGGACCTGAGCGTGTTGGTTGAGAGCTGGCTGAACATGAGCAAGGAGTGTGCCCAGGTGGCCAGGAAAACCAATGGCATCCTGGCTGATCCTGATCCATATCACCTATTGTCTTTTGTGCTGAAGTACAAATACTTCCTTCCATGGGAAGAGACATGCAGCCCATGCTGTGATCTTCACCATGGCATGGGGATTCCTGAGGCCTTTAACAATCTCCTTTTTAAACCTTTCCTGAGCATCCTTGGACTTTCCCCACTAAGCTTTCCAATTCTCGGCAAGGCTTCCCTATAGCAATTTTCACAATGGTATTGCAAGAAATTTATGAATTGTCTTGGAAGTAGATGGACATGTCCAGTATGGTGTGGATAAATGTGGTCACCTGGTCATTCATCCATATGGAATTGGATATGTAGTTAGGAAAGTCCACCACAGGTTTTATAAATTCATGATCAGCTTTCCTGTGGCAGGAAAAATAGGGGACATCCTGATGATATGCTAAAGTTTGTCAGATCAGTGACAGTAGCAGATGTACTGGAGTGCAAATGTTTCCAGAGGCTCCTTCTGCTTTTGAGGTGAAGTATGCTGTTGATCTAGGAATCAGGAGAGAGACACAGGGAGTAAAAAAAGCTAAAAAATAATCGTTTACTGCCATCAAGACCTCAGGAATTCATATGTTCACCTTCTGATGATATCCATTTGGGAGACTAGTGTATTCATACTGCACCAGCCACAGCCACAAACAGCCACCCCACTCTGAAGAAATAGTTATAGTCCATTATGAAAATGTTATCTTATGATAAGCTGCATCAGATGGCTGGACTTGTTTATGGCAAGAATAGGCTGCACCTGCAGGCACGGGGGAAACCACGTCCTTTAGGTGGGACTGGATCGGACTTTCCATTGTGACTGTGTTCAAAAAGCTACAGGGATTCTGCATGAGAACTCCTGTGCTAAGTGACACAAACCATCCCATTAAATATCTGGCTCTGCATCACCTACGTGTTTCTCCCAGCCTTTCTCAAAGCAGGAACTACTAAAACCACCACCTAATTACCATGAAGTTCCACAGAAGCATGTGAGCCATTCAACTTGAGGCAGAGACTCCCAGGACTGGAAAGGATTCAAATGTTTATATATATGAAGGGAAAACAGGATGTCTAAAGCTGTTTGATTAAACCAGTTTGCTAGTAACCTGGACCTATAAAGAGCTGTACCCGCACTTAGGAACTACCTTTTATAACTTAACATTCAGTTAGGTAATGTGACCCAGTGAAAAATATCCACCTTGGCAGGGTTGGTAGGCAGGTAAAGAAGAATTGTGATGCCAGCACTGCCTTCAAAGCATTACAATTAATAATTGCCCCTTCCAAGAGGAAGAATGGTTCACCAGAGCATCAGAAATGATTTCTTTTCCTGAGCTCAGGCAAGAGGTAGAAATTACACCAGCTTTAACATTTCACAGACAAAAAGTGCCTCCTACTTTACTTGTGAGTCAGAACATGGTACATTCTGTGAAGGATGAGGGGGAAACAGCTGACTATCACAAAGAAATATTATATATTTACTATCCCATCCACAGTTAATCCATCAAGAAAATGAAACAAAAGGGAAGGATGAAAAGAAAATAAAAGATGCTATTGAAAGTATTAAATATCATTTAGTTACGGTAGTCTGATTTTCAATTTGGTACCAATTAACTTCCTATTTATATCTGCCCAACTCTTTATTTAGCAGTATTACTTCAAACATTTAGATACATAACAAAGGTGTCCATATCTAGGAGATAAATGCCCTAGATTTAGCTGGGATAGAGTTAATTTTTTCATCGTTCTGGCTCAAGGTTATGTATAAGTATACAAACCTTCTAAAAAATTGTTGTTCTCCTGACAAAGTTGTTTAATTGTACTAAACCTCGGTACCTACTCGCTGGCAATGGGAACAATACAAGTTGCCCACTTTCTGAACAGCTTCCGAATTTGTGTCAGTGCAGGTAGTAACTGGTGATCAGAAGCAAAAGCGTTGGTCATCCCTGGCAAGCGTGAAATCACCTCTGCTGCAGAAGCAGGATTGGCAGCTGGAAGGCAGTGGTGGCCACCATTTCATCTGCATGTACTCACAGTCTCAATATTTGCCAACACTTGCAGACTTTTGCCCCAGGCAGAAGGGTTTTATTTTAAATTGTTAAATAGTTGCACAGTTTCTGTCTGCACCTCTGGAAAAAATGAGGTCCCACACACAAGCCATGGGCAGGTTTCCTACAATCCACTCCCTGAACTCAAACAGACATTATTATAAATCAGGCCAAGCACCCTGTTAAGTAATGCATACCTCAAAAGCAATTCTTCCACAAGAAACTTTTTTCAAATATTTCTCCTTTCTTCCTGTCTCTTCCTCATGTTTGATTTCTGCTTTGGAGGAGATTTGCACACCACTCTGTTTTCATCAGAACATGAAAAGAAGGAAAGTTCATGGCTTTTTAATACATTGGTTGCAGCAAGATCTTTGGTAAGTTCTGCTTGTCCCTGCACCAACATGTAGAATTTTCAATAGATCCTCAAGGATGCTTCAGCTTCAGCCTCAAAAGCAATTGTGTGGAGTCAGCGCTTTCTGGTCTTTCTGAATGGGAGCACAGTTTTCAGTGGACATGTTTGGTCACAGGTCAGTTTATAACCCACAGGACAAGGAGGAAGATAAAAATCATTTGTAGGGCCTCAGGTCTAAGTGAGAGTCTAGATAATATAAAAGAAAAACAAATGCTTTCCTAAGTGGTACAGAAGCCCAGGGCTGATCAGCCAGATGTGTACATGCTAACCTTCAAGCTACTGAAGATATTTAGCCAGAACTGTTTCACTATGCTACACTCTAGGCAATCTGGACAAGCTGCCACAACCACAGGACTTAGTGACAGTTTATTACTGCATCAGTGCTTCCATTAACAGCTCTGAGGACTTCCCAGTGAAAATAATGAACCTTAAGACCACAAAGGAACCTGCAGAGGAATGGGCAGCAGGAGATGTGTTTGGGCCATAATGGTTCCTACCTGCTGTTCCCTCCTCCATACACTGTTCCCCTGCTCCTGTGTGGGGTTCCTCCTATGGGATCAATGTGGGCCTTCCCCACAAAGTAAAGTTCTTCAGGAACAAACTGTTCGAGTGTGTGTTTCCCATGAGACACACCTTCTCCACCATGGGCTTCTCTATGGGCTTCAGGGGAATCTCTGCCCCAGCGTCTGGAACGCTTCCTCCTTTTTCAGTGATCTTGGTGTCTGCAGGGCTGTTGCTCACACCTCTTTTTTAATTACCTTCTTTGCCTTTGTGGCATTTTTGCCCTTTCTTAAGGTGCCACCATCTTGGATGAAGGGCTCAGGTGTGCCCTGTGGTGTGTCTGGCATGGAGCAGCCCTGGCCTCCTCTCACAAAGGTTTCCCTGCAGAACCTGCACTAAAACCTTGTCACATAAATCTTTTTCACAAGTGAAAAACTCTACAGATTGAGTCTGGGTTTCTCTGTGGGGAAATCAGGAGCTCTTGCTAACTAGAAAGAAGGGAGGAAAACTGGAGAGAGGTCAGGAGTACCTCAGAGCCTTAGCCACTGATGGGAAACAAGATGGAAGGGAGTGGACAAAACCACAGAAGACTAAGGAGGAAGGAGCAAATTATAAGGATTGCGAGGAAGCAGAGCAATGGAGGAGTGTGAAATTAATGTCTACAGAGAGTGAGGAGAAATGGCCAAGGAGCCAAGCAATGGGCTATGCAAGAGCAGTGAAAGGAGGCTGGAAGATACGCACCCTGAGATCTGCTATGCAAACTAAGCAGGGAAAAATTAAGCACAAAATAATAATAAGGGAGAGAAGAATTCTGCAGAGAAGAGGGAAAAAGGTTAATACAAACTTTGGAAGTCTGTAGGAGGGGAGAAAGAGGAGGAAGAGAAAAAGTGGAGGAAAGAGCATATGAATTTGGATTTGTATTTTTCTTAAGTTTTACAAAAAATGTAATAACTGTGTGTAAAGGCAATTCCCGATTTTTTACTTTCAGATATCCATTCTCCAAACACACTTCTCTTTCGCATGAAAATTGGTAGGCAAAATGAAATGGGTGTCCCCCCTTCTGTTTGGTGTGTAACCTGTGACTGAGCCTAAGAGGTTATGTGGCAGTGTCTCAAGGTTATGTGCAATGACCTAAAGCCACCCATCTTGTTAGATTTATTGTATTTTCAAATTGACACTAGTGCATTCCTCTTTTACTTTCAAAACAAGGTATGCTGAACCAGGTATAGTTGAAACTGTGAATTTACATCAGGTTTTGAAAAGACATTTAGAATGCAGGCCTTCTTCTAAAATACAGCTACTATAAAGCCCAGGAATTTCTGGGTTGAGTTTTTTTGTATTTCTTTTAAACAGCTTTGGTTAAGGAACTGATGATTTGGGGCACTTAGTCTTTGTCCAGCAAAGTGTACCAAAGCCTGCAACACTTCAGGCTTGTGACTAACTTTTTACAGTAGTTTATACTGGAGAATCGTGATTTAAATGAAGTCTACTAACTGCCTTCTCTTAGTCCTCTTCACATCTACACTATCTGTCCAATTCTGTAACCGCACACCTGGACTGTTCTTCTACACAACTGTAGAAAAACTAGTTCCCTTAAAACCAAAGAAATAAATCAACTCTCTGAGTGGAAAAAAGAGTTCTGTAATTGCATATCTTAAACTCCTTCTGTATTGGCCACGAAGGAGCTTCCCACAATGATGCACTTACTGAGCCTCACAAGGGAAGTGCAGGCCTGGCTCCTGTACCCCTTCTTCCTCCCATGTTTCAGAAGGACTGCAGCTCTTTCCATCAAGAGGGCTACAGTGATTAGTGTCTCTCGACCCAGCCACCTACTATCATAAACCTCGTGACAACTAGAGACTGAGGTCACCACTTTATTGCTGAATGTCTTAGAGATTGGCAAATGAAATAAAAGATTTGGAGGAGGCAGACACAAGCCACTTTTCTTAGGAAAGCAAAGATCAAAATGAGAAGGCTGCAGCTTAATGTAAGACATACTATTATTTCAATCAGGCGTTCCTGTAAAGGAACAAATCTGAATCACGGTTTTGTGGCACACATAGCAGTCATCCACTGATTAACAATCTCTGCCTGGATTAATGAGTCAGCCAAATCACCCACACATATGAAAACTACAGATAAAATTTATAAGTGCTGTCATTTTCCTTGAGGAAAAGGCAGTTCTGAATAATGAATCTTAGTCTGCTAAGGTTCCCAGTCATGGACAGCAACACATTTATCCCTTCTATGAACTCTGAAGATGATGTTACTCACCAGTGATGAATGATTAGGGGTATTTCAAATTGGTGCAGTATAAGAAGCATTGCTTGTAGTCTGATGCTCTGTAAGCCAGGCATCTGGTTTTGGTTTCTTAAATCAATACCTTTAGTCCCATTTGAAATATATTGGATTTGAAATACATTGGATTTAATTTTTTTTTTATAATAAGAAGCAAAATTAAGCTAGAACCTTACTTCCATTCTTAAATCCCTTTGAGGTTCCTGTAAGTTTTTGGCCTGATTGAAAGTGTGCCATGTTTCTCTGAGAACAAAAAATAAAACAACAAGCACTTCTGAAGTACCAACCATAGTACCAGCCTGCTTTGAAATCTGGATTTTTTTCTTAATATTTTTCTTTCTTATCGGTACCTCAAATGCTACCTTATTTTGGAGAGCTAGTCCTCGGTGTTAACCTGGGAGAAAACTAGGCTGACAGTAAAAGACTTCGGAGAAGGTGAGCAGTTAACAGGGCAAATACCAATTATATGGCTGCTTTCCCCAGCACTCTTTGAAATCAGATCCAGCCACTAATTTCAATCTAACCAGGATTGTGGATACAAAGTTTTGTATTTAAATCTATGCCTAAGACATTTAAATGAAATTTCCATTATATGTAAAGAGAGAGTCAAATCTTCACATCTATCTCCAGTCTAATGAAGTGGTCAATCTGCTCAATAGGCTGTGGCATGGACTGAGAAAAATGTTGGGGCCATCTGAGCCAGGATTGCAGCTGTTCTATGCTCCTCATTTAGAGATGAACAAATCCCTCAGCAGATTCCTACAGGACGACCTTTCACTTTGGGATGGGATAGGTGAGAGTGGGAAGGGGCTCCACTGTGGAGTCCAAATCTCTGTCAAAGAGGATTCTGTTGAGTGCTGTGGGCTAGAATTTAATCAATTACTGAAGATAATACTCTAATGGTTAATCTACACCCATGTATTTAAAGATTCAGCTTGGCTCATTTAATACTGGGCAATTCAAAGATTTGTTGCATGCTACAGCATACAGTTCCCATATGGGTGCTTTTCACTTTCCAGAGTTCATTGTCATTGTGACATTTGCACACTGAGCAGCCATCCATGACTTCATTACAACAGCCTCTTCGGTCAACAGTACCAGCTCAATTACCATGTTATCTGAGATACATATAATGCTCAACTATTGTTAAAAAACCATAGCAATAAAAAAATCTGCAAGAGCTCAGAGACCTACACTTGAGTAAGTGGCCTCAGAAGTAATTCTTCCTCATTAGCCCCATGTCTAACACCAGATGGACACTGAAAACCCTGAAACTCTCCTGAATACAAAACAGTGCATGATTCTCCTTTGAGGAGGAGAAATTATCTCACAAAGATTTTTGGCACTTCCTGATACGGTAGTATGTGTAGCCTTCAAGTGGTGCAGCATGGAAGAGTTACTGTGTCCTGAAAATAGGAGCTGTGGAGAAGCAACCCCACAGGGAACAGTAGCAAAAGACAGAAGTTATTTCCATTTGACATGATATGATCCTTTTGGGTCCCTGGATTGTAACTCACATTATGTGCAAGCAGACATAGTTTGACTTTTATTTCTGTCTTTTGCTCATTAAAAATCAACTTTTCAGCCACACTTAGGTCTTCCTAGAGGTGCTAGGAAGTCCATTTCCACCGTGGATTTCCAGAGGTGGTTCTCTCTCTCTCTGGTCAGAAGAAAACCTCTCAGTCTGTGCTTCCCTGCCCAGGACAGGACCCAGCCCAATACTGGGATGTCACAGCTCTTCTCCATGTTCTTGTCTACCCACTCGCCCCATGAGCCTCCAGTGAGTGGGTTTAAACGCTGACAGGGTTCTTATGCATAGCCACTCTCCCCAGTATGTAATCCCCACAGACAGTACAGCTCCATCTGTGCCACATTTCCAAGCTCGTGGGGGAGGATCTGCAGGCTGCAGGTTTATTTCAGTGGCATAGAAATACCATAAGCTTTTGCAGCCCTGAGTGGGCAAGAGTTGAAGGGCAGTAAAGCTGCCATCCCACCTTTCTTCCCTTCTTACAGGTCAGCTTTAATATCAAAAAGCAAACTGCAAACACAGGATGAAACAAGATGCCAGGCTCCTAAAAAGCAATGTCAGTGATTAATAGTGTGATCATGCCAAGACATTTGTGGGTTATCTTACTGCAGTTCAGATTTTAAAAAGAAATTTGAGAAGTGTATTTGCATGATGAGAAATGCTCGAAAGACTCACAGTGACAGGGTATTTCTATGGTGACCAGTGCAGCATCATATTTAGACTACAGTGATAAGAGATGTTAATGGCAGAATCCTGGCTCCTGAAGCAGCCAGACCTTCAGGGGAGCTGAGTACACTTTAAAAGGAGGATGAAGGTGTTTCAAGGTGATAACAAGCCAAAAACACAGACAGAAAGACTGTCCAAGCCATGCAGAAGTTTGGATCTGAGATATGAGGGCTCTTCGATTCCCAAGAGTACAGCTCTGAGACTACAGCATTACTTTCTCAGTATTTCTAGTGCAAGAGGCAGAAAACAAGCAGAAACAATGGGTGAAATTGTGAAGATGGATACCAGAGGAATACAAAGCCTGTATTTTCAGCTTCTTGTAAGGAGCACATCACAGCTCAATTGTTTTCAGCTTGCACATTGATGTTTTGTTGCTAAGGAAGCCAGGGCAAATCAT
Source organism: Corvus brachyrhynchos (assembly GCF_000691975.1). Lineage (NCBI taxonomy): Eukaryota > Metazoa > Chordata > Aves > Passeriformes > Corvidae > Corvus > Corvus brachyrhynchos. The sequence continues at coordinate 4,271,003 of NW_008238355.1, forward strand.
GGAATACAAGGCTCAGACCCAGGAAATAGAAAATAATCCCAAAGTCCATACCTAGGTATAAATCACACATTTTTTTCTTAGAAGAGCTATCTGTAAAGGGAAACACATTGTCCCTTAGCTCTGTGATAATTTTCCTCTGAAGAACCTTCATATTTTGAGCAAGCCAAACTGATAGTATTCCATTTTTGTGACAAAATGAAAGCATATACCTGTGTTAGACTTCAGGTCTATCCCGTTCCTTGCTAAGGTGGTTTTTGTCTTATTTTGTTTTGTTTTCTCAAGTAGTACATTCATAAACATCTTCTTCTGCTACTTTCCTCCCTGGATTAGGCTATTACACATTTCTCATATCTGCTTGCAACTTTCCTTAGCCCTCTCCAGTAGCCATCATATAGCTGGACTTACAGAAGACACTGACCCTCTTTCTTTCTTAAGTAAGGCTTTCTTAAGGCTTTACTGGTAAGAATCCCAGTTTATTTGCCTGGCTGTAACATGACACATTAAAAGTCTCTTTTTTAAAAATGCTTGTGAAATCAGGATAAATCAGGCCATAATAGTTTGATGAAGAACATGCAGTATTTTTTCTAGAAATAACCCTTGGTTGCCTGCCACCAGGGCAGTTGTCACCAATACTAGAGTCTCAGGGCAAAGAAGCCTCACAACAAATTATCTCCTATTCCCTGTATTTGTCCTTCAAGGCAAGGATTCAGCCAACACACTGAGTACGACTGCTGTTAGCTCTGCAATGCTATCAGACTGCAGAGGATATTTCAGGAAAATGAGCTGAAGCAGTACTCAGGAAGCTGTGACATAATATTGTAGAATATTCTTTTTCACAAGGGACCTGTGGAGGTCTGTGATCCACCACTTGCCCCATCACACCTTTAAGCTTCATGCTTAAAGGAGTGCCATCTGAATCAGAGTGCCTCAGGACTTGTTCAGTAGAGTAGGGAAGATCCACAGGAGTGGAGATCCCATGGCTTCTCCATGTCTCTCACTCTCAGTCAAGCATCCTGCTGGGGGATAAGGGGCCCCTTTGGTCGCTGGCAAGAGTCTTTGGTGCTGTCCCTCTGCACTTCAGAAAAGAGTCTGTCTCTTTCCTTTCTGTTTCCTCACCACAAAGAAGTTGAAGACATCCAAAAGAGTCCTCCTCTCCCTTTCGTGTCTCCAGATTGAACAAAAGTCTTTTCTCCATCTCTTTCCAGATGTACTGCGCTACAGCACTTTCTCTATCTCTGTGGCATCTGCTAGACTTTTTCCATGGAGTCAATGGCTGCCCAGTTCCAAGGAGGCAAAACTGGGCACAAGTCTCCAGATACAGCCAGGCTCACTGGTGCTGGTGCAAGGAGAAAGATGCCTAAGTTTGGGACGAAGCAGCACAGAAGCAAGTTCAGGCAGCTGAATCTATTAGAGTCATCTGAAGCAGTGGCCTTGTTTCTCTCCTGAACCTGACAGGGAATTCTTGGGTGAGAAGCTCTTGTGTACGAGATACTGATTTTTCCAGGAGGAGACATCAAAGTGTGAGTGGCACAGACTAAGGTGCATAGAATTGTTCCTTAACACTGTGGCAGCTCTGCAGGGGAACGCTTTTTAAAACGGTCCTCAAGGGGATGCTGGACTAGATGTGTTTCTTTCTACTGTCTTGTACCTTAAATCCTTGTACCTGATTTTCTTTGGCCTCATAAGAGATAGAAAGGTGACAGGTTTAAGCTTGTAATCTATTTTATGCCACAAGACTCCTTAGATAATTGCACTTACTCGTTTTGGTTTTTCATTTCTGGCAGATGCTGATGTGTGAAACAGTGATCCAGAGTCTAGCGTAATGAAATGAACACTCTCCCCACTACCTGTCTGCCCAAGATAGAAGGTTTTCTTGTCCATGAGAAAACAACTGAAAGGCTTCCTAACCTTTACCTGGGATATCTACATACTCCATACTAATACTTTAACATTGATAGAAGTATTTTAGTTCAAGTTTTTGTAAGTGTCTTTCAGAAACTGCACAAAGACTTGTCTTTGTACAATGATCTAAATGCTATCCACTTCCTTTGAAAAAAATTATTTTCAGGACTAAAGAATTAATCTAAAATTGTCTCTGAAACTTCTTTCTCAAAAAGAAGTTAATTTAAGACACAAAAATCCATAGAAATAATTTTAGATTCTTTAAGTAAACTATTGAATTTGGAGCTTGACTTCAAAGATGATCAGTCATTATTGCATTCTAAGTAGCTTGACTGAGATCTAAATTTGAGAAACTAAAATCAATCACCTTAGCAGAGTAAACCCCATGGTTCAAACTCAGCTCTTCTGTAATAATTTTAGATAGAAAATATTTACAAACAACCCTAGGAGATGAGAAAATAAGAGCAGCTCTTTCCTTGGAGTGGCAAGACCTTATTGTTGCAAACCCACAGCATCAGTTCTCATACGATGGGGAAGTGAGAAACCACATATAATTACTGTCTGCAGTCTTGGAGCCACTAGCTGCCTTTAATTGCAGAGAGTTTGCAGGCTCTGTCTAATATAAACTCTCTCTGCAATTAAATCCAGCTCACTCACATCTCACCTAGGCAACTGGCCCTCAGTGATCCTGCTGGAGCAGGGGGGTTGGATTGGACCAGGACCTCCAGAGACCCCTGCCACCTTCAGCTGTTTTGTGACCCTGTGATGCTGTGATCCCCGCCATGGCAACAAGGAGGTGCTGTCAGCAGCCACGCGAATACAGACCTCCTCCCTGCGCAGAGCAGTACCTCAGTCAAACCCCAGGTCAGGAGGTCTCAGCTCCTTACTCCTGCTCTATGCCAGATCCCAGCAAGACCCCTACCATCTGCAATGGCAGGGTAAGAGGAAGAAAAAGCCCCCTTTCCTGACAGGCTGGAGTCACTTGGTAGGAGCTCACACTCAGAAGAAAGATGAAGGGAGGTGGTAAGGGTGAGGCGCTCACCTCAGCATGGAAAAATCCAGAACATAGCGGCCCCACCAGGGCTGAAGCCCCATGATTTCCCTGGCCTGACCTGAGGGATCAAGGAGACCTCAAAGCTTAGAAGCCTAGAAAACACAGAGTCCCAGCTGAGATGAGGAAAAGGTTTCTTTCAAGTGACACAGGCTGCTTCTGCGGAGGCCAGTGTTGGTGCTGAGGGTAGCTTTACATTATTATGCTTGGTGATGATGGGGCAGTTCTTGAGGAACTCCTTGTTTGCTGTCCCTGCATGTGGGAGGAAGCCTTTTGCAGACATTGAGCCACCATCTGGCCTCAATGAAATAGCTATGACCAGCACATGGGACATACTGGTGAGAGAAAACAGAAGCCCACAGGCTCACAGGCAGCACAATTCAAGGGTCAGAGCTGCACTGTGCTGGCAGGGTCATAGACAGGAGACACAAGTGCAGCCAGAGTGATAAACATGAGAAACCCTCACAAACACCATAGACTTTAGGAGACCTTGCTTTTGGAGCTCTAACTTGCCTCTGTAATAGCATTTCCATGCTCCAAACACCTTCCCATACCCACCCACAGCAAACTACCAGCAGGAAAAACAGGCTGCACATCAGAGACAGAACATTTGTTGGGATAGGAGGAGCTGACATGAGTTTATTTTGCATTTCCTTTAAGACATTGTTAATCTGAAC
>NW_008238355.1:4274654-4278698 GCF_000691975.1 Corvus brachyrhynchos
TTTCTTTAAAGAGCAATTTTACAGATTATATGCAGAAATTACCTGGGCATGGCTGATCTAATTTATTATGTTCTTTAATGTTCTTGCAACAAAAACAATCTTGTCATTCTCTTCTGTACAATGAACCCTGTTCAAAAGGATGCTAAAAAAATAGCCTAACAAGTCATTCTTGCTGGACCTAAATTGAACAAACGTAATTCAACTGCTGACTCATTAAATAGAAGCAAGAGACAAAATTCCTGAACACAGAATGATTTAGAGATGTGGGTATGACAAAAATACATAGTCAAATTTTATGCCAAGCATGAGTCTGAGTAATACTACCCATAAGGGAAAACACACTGGACAATGCAGATACTGCTATAAATGGGCATTGAATGAGTTTCCTTATCCCATTGCAGTCCAGATCTCTCTGCAATGACAACTAGTTCTCATGGTACATAGGACTGCATGTGAATGTAAAATTTTTACCAGAAAGACCTCTTGAAAATGTGTAAGTAAAATTCCAGGCTTCTGGAAATAGTGTGGAAATCAAATGAGAGATCCTAAAAGCTTGATGACCAGGAGACAATGATAAAGTTCACATTTTATTTCCCTTAAATGAGTGATTTACCATTTGAGTAGCATTGGGGAAATGGAAAGCATAGGAATTATCTTTTCTTCAGTACTGAATGTTTATTTCAGGCAGGTGTGGGACTAACCACTAGACATGTTCATGTTTTGCTATTGTGGCATTATCTGAAAAAGGAGATTATAAACCACATTGGCCATACCAGATGCGCTATTGCCTAAAAGTTGCTCTTTTCCCAATTTGCTCAGGACAGAGCAGAGTTTTATAATAGGTATTTTTCTACTTAGGCCTGGCCTGTAAATTATCTTGTTAGAAGTCTTTTTTAGGAGGATTTGGTGGAGGTAGGTACTTTGCTGTACAAAAGGATTCATTACTGTTACTATTTATGACATGTGCCTTTGCTCCTGATTCTAAATGCAAGTCAGGCTTTCTGCATGCTCTGCAGAGGGAATGCAGCAGCAGATTTGGAAAGCTTTTCTTCCTGTTTCTCAAGCAGTAAGCCTGCAGCAGGCTAGAGACCTTCATTAGTTTCCATCTGCCAGTGCAGACTTCTAAGAGACCCAAATGATTTTTTTATTCCAGGAGAAATCTCACTGAGATTTGACTTTCATTGTAGCCTTTACACATGCTCAAGAGACATTATATCTGTGTAGATGAATAGATGGAAACTAATCCTGCAAAGAGGGAGGCAACTTCACATCAGAACCCTCTCTGACTTAATTACAACCAATGTGCCTGTGTCAGATGTTTTCATCTTGAAAATTGGGCACATTACACCAAATATTTTTTCCAGGTATTTCACATCAGCAACGTATGACAAACATGCTAAAATAGTACCTCTTTCTGCACTTGGACTATGGAAAACTCCTACAATTTCATACAAATTAGTTTTAGCTTAATAGTTGCCCTCCAATGTGTGTGGTGTTGCAGTGGGGATACTGCAACACGCATATATCAAACCAGGAGTCCCGTGGAAAGGAAATATATATGGACAGACAGATTCTTGATAGCTGTTTCAGAGAGATGTTTATTTCTCCAGCCGCATGGCCGGAGCTCTGCCCAGGAACTGTTCCAGTCACGGGACCAAGGGTCCTTCTGCCCGCGCAGGGAACACAAACCAACCAATGGGAACGAGGCTGAGCAGGGGCAGGGAAACCCCGTGTCTGTGCCCTCAGGGCCCCTCTCCCAGGGCTACACGGCGGGGGAGGGACCCCAACATCCAATGTTGCAACATTGCAACAATCTACCAGGATTTGTGGTAGGTGTTTTCATTGGTTGTGTAAAGAGAAACTGAATGAATGTGTAATTTAGTGTCTTTGCCCCCTGGGAAATACCAAGGAAAACCATTTTGTTCTGAAATGTCTTTTTCTGTTTACAGCAAAGGCCAGTGTGACTGTACTACACATCCACTGACAGGATGGAGGGGAAGCAAAGGACACAGGATCAACTTAAGAGAATGTGGCTGTCCACAGTTGCAGATGTTTACCTTGATACTGTAAAGATTAATATCAGACCTTAACTTCATGTTTTGTGAGCAGTCCTGGTAAATTTAGATTAACTATTAGAGAATGTGAAGTTAACTGAATACGCAGGATTTCACAGAATAATGAGTTTGCATTTTTTTTTCCTAGGAAACAGTACAGTACACTAGAGTCTATGTCTGATTGAAAAGACAATGGACTTGATTAAAAGCATAGCTTTGTGGGGTTTTTTGTATTTGTACTTTTCTTCATATTAGTTGCAGAGTGCATTTTTGTGGGTTTCAAACTAGATATTTTTTCTTGGTTAAGCTCTGTAAGTATTTGTTGCTTTGGGGTATTTGAAATAGAAGTATACTTTTATAATTTTAGAGTACTTCAAACTATTTCAATATTAAACAGAAATAGTATTATTATTTATTTAAAAAATGTTTCCTTCAATCTTGATGCCAGTGATAAAAAGAATGAAGAAATATCTCTTCCTAAACTAGGAATCTAAAACTTGATCTAGGGTTACTTAATTCCTTCTTATATCTATATAAATGATAAATAGCTGGGATTAAGACTCACTGTGAGTCTTAATCAGTCAGACTGAGACACATAAAATGATAGGAGTTCCTGCACACTCAGGCTTGTGGAAAATGTCATCTTTATACTCTGTAATGAGTCATATTACTGAGATTCTTATATTCAATGCTTTTTAAACAGGGATTCAGTTGCATTGTTTAGTAGGCAACTCTCATAACTTGAGGTCTTGGTTTTACTTTATCCATTGTTTCTGCTTTAATTTCCTTTGGGAATCTTATCAGAAAAGAATGGAGTATGACAAGCAAAGAAAATGTCCCAATCAGCTTGAATAAGGGAAAAAAGTTGCAATATGGCAGATTCTGATGTGAGAATTTCTTGCTAGAAATCTCTACTCTGAAGCCTTGCTGGGATCAGCCTGCCCAGAAAGGCGCTTGCAAGGACAGCAAATTTGTCTTCTTCTTCTGAGAAGTCAGAAACATTTTTCTTTTTGAGCTTGAATCAAGCTAAAATTTACAAATCGTTGTTCAAGAATCATTTCAAGTTTAAGATAAATGTCCATATGCGGCTCTGAGAGCCAAGAGTCTTCCCACCGTTCCTCCATAGTTTAGATATGGAATAGCAAAGCAAAACCAAGAAGAGGAATCCAAAGTTTCCAGGGTTTACTCACACAAATCAGTCGCTTAGGGATCGGGGATCGTTCTGCCCGCATTCTCCACCATTTGTTGCAGTGGGGATCCTGCAACACGCATATATCAAACCAGGAGTCCCGTGGAAAGGAAATATATATGGACAGACAGATTCTTGATAGCTGTTCCAGAGAGATGTTTATTTCTCCAGCCGCATGGCCAGAGCTCTGCCGAGGAACTGTTCCAGTCACGGGACCTTCTGCCCGTGCAGGGAACACAAACCAACCGATGGGAACGAGGCTGAGCAGGGGCAGGGAAGCCCCGTGTCTGTGCCCTCAGGGCCCCTCTCCCAGGGCTACACGGCAGGGGAGGGACCCCAACAGTGTGGTATGGGTTTCATCATGTTATTAATGAGATTAGTTAAATTGTATTTCTGATGTGCCTTTGAGCTACAGGTCAAAGGGAAATTGACTGCCAGTACGCGACTGACTCTTACTCCACAGCTCTTCAACCATGTTTCCAAAGCAGACCATTCATGTATTTTACTCTGGGATCCAGAACAATCCACAGCGGGAGGAGGCCTTCAAAAAAGAAAGGCAAAGCATTGACAATGTCATAGAACATGAGAAGCTTTGCTTTGAGTGGTGCTTGCTGTTAGTTCCACAGGCACGTTCTCAGCAAGAGGATGTCCATGCTGTCGTGATTTATCTTCCTTCCCCTACCAATAGTCTTCATCATAATAGGTGTTTCCATTCACAGTTTCTTCACTATTGACTTGCAGATAGTTACGCTAGTTTAAACACAACATTATCTAGCATAGTTACTGTTCAGGGATGTAATT
>NW_008238355.1:4278713-4284722 GCF_000691975.1 Corvus brachyrhynchos
TAATATGCTGTCACTTAAAATGGTGCTACTTCACCCAGTTAGAACCAGATTAAAGAGCAGAACATGAACTATTAATACAGAACCTAAATACATGCTTGAAAAGCTCCCTGAGATCTTCAATGATTATTTTATTATAAAGTCTTTTATCTAAGTGAACCTTGATGTTGGACCTAAATAAAGGAAACTTATTTATACTTTTTACAATGGAATTAGAATTATAGGTCAACCTTTGAGGCTGCCAACACCGCTGTAAGATAGTCAGAGGTCAAAAAAAAAAATTAGGTAAGTTTGAATGTATGAATGCCTTTGGTTTTAAGAATGATATCAATATGTCTTATGCAAAATACTTCTCCTTAGGAAAATGAAAATGTGGGAGAAAGGTTGTATATGTAAACTGCAGAGAGATGGCTTTTTGCCTTCTCAATGGTGTTTGAAATATTTATTCCAGTGTAGAGGGAAGCCTTATCTTTTAAATAAAATGCAGACTGCTAAAGAAATAGGTGGATCAGAGGAGAAAACATGGCCTATATGTTTTTTTTAAAAAGCTATCAGAAGCTACAGTCTTAGCCCCAGCCCAAGGGGAATTTAGGAATATAAAAATATTGCACCAGTGTCAGAAGTGATGAGTGTATAGCAGCTGACTGCAAGGAATGAGGATACTGTAAGGAAGCAGAAGAGCCAGGCAGTCTCTCAGCCCCTTGTAGTTTACAGCCCATTGCAGACACCTTCTCTGCCCAAGAAATAGAGGAAATCATGGAAGAGAAGTTTAATTTTAAGACACAGCTTTCTCTACTCATCTTTTTTTTGTTGGTCCTCTCTCTAGATTTCAGTGCCAAATCAGAAGCCTACCTTGACAAATAAAATTTCCTTGTACCCTGTTGACTGTTCAGTAACTAGGCAGACTAAGCAGTTGAGTTCATGCTGAATGTACTTAGAGACAAAGCAGAGGAGAGCAGAAAAGCAGGAGGCTGCTCCTTCCAGTGCAGGAAATCTAGTGTCTGAGGAGGCAACAGTAGCTCCTGCTGCAATTCACAGTAATTTTTACTTGTGAAAGGTGAGGGCATGCTTTTTTCACAGCAGTGTTATTTTCTAACTGCATAGGTGAAAAGTAAGCAGCCTCACCTTTATGAAATGACTGCACACATTTCCCCATTTACATTAAAAGTATAAGATCTTCCTTGAAAGTCTTTCAGTGTACAAGGAAGCTCATCTAAAAATGCAATTGATGACGTGTTCAATGTGGAATTGAACAGCTGGATTTTAGAGCATTAATATAGTAAAATAAATTATTTTTGTGTGGTTTTTTTCCTTTACATTAGTGATGAGTCAGAATAATATACTGCAGCACCAGCCTGGCTGGCTGGCTGCATTGGCAATGCTATCACAGTTGACCTTTGCTTTACAAGGAACCAGTTCTACACAGTTATCTTCACTGGCCTCTGTAGTATGTAATTTATCCCATGCTCTTTGTATGAGCAACTCCTCTGGGTAACACATTATAGTGTTTCTCTTTAGCACATGCAAAGGCCACAATGACTGTCAAATATCAATCTCTTTATTTCTGCTGGAATAAAAAATTGTTCAGGTCTGTTACATAGAACCTTTGCCATCCATATAGTCTGTGAGTTTTCCAAAGTCAAAAAATTCCAGCTTCCTAGTCTTAAGCCACAGGATGTACCCTATCATTTACACAGAGGCTAATTATTCCCTAAAAGTATTTAAAATTGTCTGTAACAGTTTTGATTTTAAACATTTTTGTTACTGAGAACATTTAAATGGTGTAATTGCATTTTCAGCTATATTAGCATATGTGACAGCACAGGACAGAAAGCAAATCAGCCTCTGGTGGATAAAGTTCTGATAAGAGTTGAGCTTTAAAGGATTTCAGTGATTTTGCAGGGCCATAAACAAAATTTAAAATCATAACAATTGGGATATGTATTAAATAATTCTGCCTTCAGATCTGTTAATTATGCATGGAAATAAGAACTGAGTATTTGCTCAAGGTGGGAAGCAACTGTGAAATTCACCATGAAAACACAGAAGAGGTTCTTTGTGAAATACTATCCTAGTCTAACAAATTGGAAGAAAGACCTAAACTATACCCAACGTATTTTCCTAACAACTCTGTGATACTGTGAACCAAGAATCATTAAAGCTGAAAAAAGCAGAAAGAAAGTAGGCAAGTTTTTAACCAGATGGCTTTTACTTTCTGGTCTGGTGTAATAAAAATCTAAACAAATTGGTCTTTACAAAAACCATGCATTTCTGCCCAGTATCCACTCTGCCACATGAATCTTTTCTTTTGGTCTCCCTCTAAGACCTAGAATGTCTCCCATGACCCTGAGCTCTTTTTGGTTGGGTGGACAGCAGGTCAAGGGGCAGTGTGTGCCTTGGTTGGCTTGGAACAGGAGACAGGGTGCCAACTGCCCAGCTTAACTCTGCTCCTGAGCTTCTGGGGAGCTCATCAGAAGACAGAATACCTGACCCTTCTCTGCCTTCCCTAACAGACAGTGCTGTGTCTTCCTTCTCATCTTCCTAGAGACCCATTTTTACGAAATTTATACAACATCAAAGTCATTGGGATTTCCACCCTTCTATCCATCATGACTGAAGCTGGTCAACACATACAAGGAGCTACTTACACAGATGACAGACTTTTTCCTTGGCAGAGGCTTCGGTCTTCTAGCGCAGGACTAAGTGAATTGTCCTTCTTTCACAAATACTTGCTAGCTCTTATTTTCGGTAACACTGACTACATGCATGACAAACAAAATCACTTTGCCATTTCTCATCCTTCTGGGCTGGTTTAGGACCCAGTTGGTTTGTTTTATGTTTACTGGTCAGCAGCTATTTCAGAAACAAAAGAAGGACTGAGATTACTCCCTAACCTGGTTAATTCTGGACTTCTGTGAAGTTTTCACATGCCAATTTCTGCTGCCACTGTGTAATAAAAATATAGAATTGCTCTTTTCCAATTACACAAACTGACAGCAGAAGACCAAGAGTAAAGCAAGGGTGCGTGCCTCCATGTGTTGTGGGTGTGTGAACATACTGTGTGTCCTCCTGCAGAGGGATTAAGAAGTCCCCTGCTGGGGATTTCTGGCATGCACAGATAGAGCAAAAGAGAAGAGGAAGGAAATAACCTTGTAGACCTTTGCACTTTGCTGTCTAAAATCCTCTACCAGCCTATGTATGCCTCACCCAGCCTGTGTAATTGTAGCTGCTCTCTACATCTGCAAATTTGTATAAAGCAGAAGGAATACATTAGTACATTCGACTACTGAAAGACAAAATGAAAGTTTTTTGAGAACTCTGTAGTTATTAGCAATCAAAAATGACAACATCCTCTTTGGTGTTTTGAATTAGGTTTAGGAAGGGAATGCCATTCCAGATAAATGTACAGCTGAAAGGAGCATGTAATAGAATATGCAACCAATGAGATGGTAAATGGCACTGAAGAGAAAATGAAATTACCACAAAACAGGCCTTCTGAACACTAGAAATTGAACTAAGATGAGCAACACGCAGGAAATGCATAGATGAATCATCCAACCTTTTTTGTTGTCTTGCAGAGAGAAGGAAGGGAAAAGAGGAAGAGGAGAGAGAGAGAAGGAGATAGAAAGGCAGAACAGGGAGCTGCTGTCCACAGGTATCACTGACTGCTTTCTGGGACCATCAGGCATCTAATTGTGTTGGTGGATCCTTACTTCACTCATTAGCTCCCATTTGAAACATTTCTTTGTGCAGAGAACAAAGGATAAATTTGGGAATGTTTTTGAGAAAAACCTGTCTTTGCTTGCCCAAATCTGGGGGAGAAGGCCCAGCCATTGCTGACCCACTGAGCAACCTTTGTGCCAATAAAGAAATACAAAAAGAAAACAAGAACAGAGACAATACTGCCTCAGGAAAGCTAATCGTTAAAATTTCCTTTTACTTCAAAATGTAAATTGGACACCTATTTTGATTGGATTTTGCATTCGCTTATTTTAAATGGAGCATGAAATATGGTCAGATATAATGACTATGAAATAGTTTCAACTATGCATGTTTGCAAAGCCATTAAAATTATTATGTCTTCCAACACAGAAAATAAAATAAATAAATAAAATAAAATAGTAAACTAAAATATTATTTCTATTTCTGTCCTTGAAAAATTAATTTTACAAGGCACTAATGAAGCTGTGAGTTCACAAAGGACAGACTTTTATGCAGATAAATTATAATTCCACTTGCTTGTCCTATATAAATGGGAAAAATTGGTATAACTATAAATGGAAACAAAATAGCTCAAGGATGACTAAATATAAAATAAGAAAATACTTTGAAATATTAGGAAATTTTTACGTCTTTCATTAAGTGATCTTAGGCTTCAGAAAAGACTGGCAGCACAAATACAGCAGTCAAGAGCATGCTTTACTTCACATTCATAGAGTCCACACGCAGAACTTTCTAAGGCATATGTAATTTGTTTTGGCCAAAAAAGACCTCTTGTGAGGTTGGATATTCCCATTTGCAGGAATGGCTACAGCTACAAAGACAGATCTATACTCAGCTTTGGGAGAAGGAATGTCTGCACAAGGAGGAAGGAGCAAGACAACTTATCCTGGAGAAAATGATTGTGAGATGAGACTGCATGATGAACTAGTCTTTCACAGAGCAGCAGAGGTGACTTAGCTTCCCATGCTTTTTGCAGCTGCTCACAGTTCCCTTACAGTTGGTGTTCCAGACTCACAGCTGCCAGAGATGGGAGCAAGAGGAATCATTCCCAGGACTGTGAAGAGATTCAGCCACTGGACAACTGGTTTGCTACCCGGAGTGTTGGACATGCATTTTGCTGTCTCCTGTAATATTTTTCGTGATTTGACTGGTCTGTTTTGGTCTGTTTGTTGAAGCAAGCAGATAATCTGTGTCTGGAGGGAAGGGTGCGGGTACACAGTCCGTGCCAGTGCAGTGACTTCTGCATTCCTGTTTCCTCTCCATACCTGCCAGTAATGCGGAACTTGCCTATGCAATACTCTATTGCAGTCTGGGAGATACTTTGCTGCTAGTTTGCTCTGTGCACTCAACAATTGCTCTCCCTTTTTAAATCTTTTATTGTTGCTGTTGTTTTTAATGTATGATCTGCTCCACAAAGGGTTAGACTTGTACCATGGCAGTCTTTGACATAAAAATTTAACTAGTTTCTTCCAATTCACCTTCCAGTGTGCACTGTGGAAACAAACAGTGTGCTTGCTGGCCTTCAGGTTTGCAGACTGAGTCTTCAGAGCCCTCTCTGCTACAAACCAAACAAATACACACTTTAATTAGCATTAAAACGTCCAGATTAAACAAAATTCAGGATTCCCTGGGGAACCCTCCTTATGTTTCTGAGACCTAGCAAGAAAACAGCAATGGACAGTGGATCCATTTATGTAACAACAGCACTTTTCACCATATTTTTATGTAATGAAAATTAATTAAGACTTGCTAATTTAAACATTAAAACATTAGGAAATGCCAGAATAAAAATTGCTTGAGCAATCCTATTTCCACCTCCACCCCCATACACACATTTTGTATTTTATGAGCCTGCATGGCCTTTAATTACACTTTCAGGTACCATGTGGGCTCCTTAGATAGTACAGAATGCACAAAACTAGTAAGTTTGCCTATTTCCTTCCCCTTTCTTTCTTTCTTTTTTTTTAATGTTACCAAGTTTTAATGATACATGACAGCGGGACAACATTCTCAACAGCAGCAAAGTCCCTACACTTTCATGAAAATCTGTGGCTAAAGAGAGAGAAGAACCTGTTAGCACTGCAGCACAGAAAACCTGCAGTGTCAGCAGCAAGCAGATGACCCATGCAGGATGGTGTTACTAATGCCCCAACCATGATGAAAGGGTTGCAACTTACTCAGTGCTAGTCAACCTGAAGGTGCAGCCCTAAGGTATCTGACTTCTTAGTTCTGCAGCTCAGGACATCTTGTTCCCTACCTCTTTCACTGCTCAGCAGCCAAAGGAGCTGC
>NW_008238355.1:4284794-4288903 GCF_000691975.1 Corvus brachyrhynchos
GTTTTCAGGAAAAAAAGAGAAATAAGCAGACCAGCTTGGGTCAATAGGGAATTGTGGCAAAACTCCAATGCAAAATAAGAATATACAGAAGATGGAAGCAGGGATGGACTACACAGGAGGAATTTAAAAACATTGCCTGGGCATGTAGGGATGGTGTCAGGAAAGTAAAAGCTCAGCTGGAATTTTAACTTGCATGTCAATAGTAACAAAAAGAGCTTCAGCTGCTAAATGGTAAGTAGCTGAACAAGGAAAATGGCATCCGGTCACTGAGTAGGCTGGGTGATGTCCTGAAAGTGGACACAGTCAAACCTAAGGAACTGAATGCCTTCTTTACACAGCAAGGTCTCCCAGGCCTTCAGACCTGGGATTCATGGAGGGCAGAGATGACCATGAGTGGGTGAGTGAGAAATGACTGGGGAAATTACTGGCTTATACAAGTCCATGGAAACACAAGGGCTGTGTCCAAGGATGCTGAGAGAGCTGTCTGATGCCAGCCCCAAGATCACTTTTTATGATCTTTGAGGAGCCATGGATACCCCTGACAACTGCAGAAATGTTGCACCTATACTTAAAAAGAACTGAAAGAACAGCTCAAGCAACTGCAGACTGTCCAGTCACACTTCAGTCCCTGGGAAAATAATCATGAAACAAGTTCCCTTGCATGATATTTCTGAACACATGAGTAAGAAGTAGGCAATTGTGAATAATCAGTACAGGTTCACCAAGGATAAAACATAACTGTGAATGTGCCTGATGGCCCTTTTTTGATAAAAGAATGGTATTTGTGGATGAGTGAGAGCAATGGATGTCACCATGAATTTAGTAACATTTTCAACTCTGTCTACCAGTGTTCTTGTATTTAACTTAAGACATTATGGTCTGGATGCGTAGCTAGCTGATCCAACTTTAAATGAGGTCAGAGGGTTACACTTAATGAGTTGTACTCTGAGGACTGTGTTGTGGCACCTATCCTAGGACTGATCCAGCAGCAGAATCAACTGCCCAAAGAGGTTGTGCAGTCTCCATTGCTGAGGGTTTTCAAGACCAGATTGAGTCCTAAGCAAACTGGTCTGACTTCATTGCTGTAGAATCCTAGGGGACTAATGTGTATGTGTCAAACACTGACAGCCAGGTAGCTGTGGAGCCAGCCATGGATTGTTGGTGATAGCAGCCAAGAATTGTTGGTGATAACACACTGAGAAAGAGCAGGACGTGGCTGGAGAAGAGGCCATAAGGAGGTAGGGTAGCACATTTCTGGGACAAACATCCTTTTTCTGGCTTCTGGAGATGAGGACAGCACAGCACAGCACAAGTGCAGGGATGAGGCTGAGAAGGGGTCATGGACTGTAAGAGGGGATGGAGACCACCAAAGATCCCCAAAGCCTTCTGACCCATTTCCAGAAAGGTCTAGAGGAATGGACTGCACAGGATTCCTGATGTGCATAGAAAGTGAGAAACTGATCTCCAAGATGGGGGGATTTATCTATAAAAGGTACCCCCATAAAGCCCAGGTGTGCAGGCATTCCCAGAACCCTGAACATACCATCAGCTGGATCAGTGCTGGAGCCAGAACTGGTGATCTCACCTTCTCCCTTTTTTCCTCTCACTCTTTCTCCTCCTCTTCAATTCATCCCTCTGTTCCCTTTCACCCTACCCCATTACCCAAACCCAGTGCCATGTGCTTACACCAATTTACATGCCAAGAGTCATTTACTAATAAAACTTTGTAAGCTTTTGTGGACCCTCTGACTTGTAATTTATTTCAACCATGAGCATCTACAAATCTTGGGTGCTCCCTTCCCTTTTAATGACAGTTTCTGACCCTGCTTTGAACTGGATGATCCTGTAATTACCATCATGGGGTCTGAATACTGGAAAAGCGCTACGAGTGCAAAATTCTCTTCCAAGACTAAGTTATTTCATTGCCATTTCCATTTTCAACCAAAGTACAGAGACTTCAACTACTCCATTGCTGAAAATTTTCTTTCCCACACTTACCGTATCAGTTGCATAGTTGTATCTGTTCAGTGTATATTAGATATGCTCACACATCAGAGACTACAGGTATCTCAGTACAATTACTTACAAAACAAGAAGCTGCTTAACTGAGAAGCAGACATCTGGCTTATGCTTCCAGTTCCTAGAAACAAGAACGAGGATGAAAACAGGGATAGGATGTGCTTAGGTATGCAAAAGAGAGGGTGACACTGGGGAGAAAGGAAGGAAGAAACAGAGCACCAGGAAAGAATGAGAAGATGGAGGGCAGATGAGGCCATTCTCCTTCAACACTAATCCTGTTGCTGTCCTTGTTATGCTGTCAGTACGAATGGTACCCTGTTCATAGGGGATGTGGTGTAGAACAGAGGAATGAGTTTGTGAAGAGCTGCTCTAAGTACTCTTATCCTCCTGCACCCCCAAACCAGTCCTCACAGGGTACATACAGCAAGGCAATACATCTAGAAAGATAAGTGGAGAAAAACATTTAATTACTCCCAGGTGTGGGAGTAAATTGTTCTGCTCCAAACAGCAAAGCAGTTCTCTCCTGCTGCAATGTCTTTTTCCCTTTCTGTGGCCTGTTTGACACTGGATTTCTGATGTCTGCACCCAAAGTGACAGAGCTCTTACAGAAAGCACATCCCTCACCATTCAGCTCCAATTTGCTATGGGACCCTATTTCAAGTAGAAAACAGCACACCACATTATCTCGACATAAATAATACAGAAAGGGGCTAAATAGGGCAGACTTGATTCTGATCGGTCCTACAAATATATGCAATTTGAGCTTTTAACATATTTTAACAAAATTAATCAGTAAAGGAATTTCACATGGGATCTTGGTTTCTGATAGCATTGTTCAGATATCTTTAACGATAACAAAGATTTTAAGCAGAAAAAGGAGTGAGCACAGTGATGATCATGTAGACAGAGCCTTAGTGAAGTTCATTTTCACACAGGGTTTGTCTGCCAGGAGAGACCAGGGTGAGGAGGGAATGATGGTTCTTCTGGTGAGCGCTGGCCGCTGTGCCTTTCTGCTGCCCCACACACTTGGGCCTCTTTCTAGCATGTTGATGTACAAGTTTCTCCCCACGTGACAGCATTGCTGGATCAGGAGGGCAGTTCACTTGTGCACACAACCCAGATAACTGCATGCCTTTCCAGAGCAGGGCAGAAGTCACTGTGCGTCAGCCTACAACATACAAACAGCAGTGCACATTTGTGTCAGCAGCTCACACACAGGGCAAACGAGGTCAGGCATTTGTAGACAGAGGAGCATGTCAATCAATAATATTACCTTTATATTTCCGCTTGCTGTTACAAAATGTCAACTGCTCTTACTAAATGTCAACGCCTAATTCCAACTGAGAGAGACAAGAAGATACAATCTATCAGTCAGTAAAGGTTGCTCACTAGCACAAATAACCCATGCTTCCCTCTACCCTGAAACAACAGACTTGACATGGGCTAGAGATGATTTCTTCTCCCTCATTTTCCTCTCCCCACTCCCTACTCCTCTTCCACCCCAGAAAATTTGAGCTAAAATTGTTCATGAGAGAATACTGGCATGCAGGATAACCTTCCTTACCCATTCTTCCAAATATGCTCAAAGCATTCAGTGTAAAGTTCTTCTCACAGTAAGTGACCTCAGCCTCTTATTGAGAGGGTGTTGTTCTCCTAGCAGGTTGTGGTAAGGAATGGCACAAGGATTTCAAAGGGCTGAGCAAGAGGTGACATGGTAGATGTTAGTATTTTGGGGCCGTTTCTGGAATCCATCAGCCTGTCAGCTCAGTACTGCTGAGGCCAAGCAGTTGGTGTGTGGTGGGTGTGTGAGGGTATTTAGATCTCAGAGTTGGGGTAAAGACATCCAGGCATGACCAATGTTCAACTGATCAGAAGTCACAGGTCTTGTTTGGAAGCAGGGGAGGCTTTTCCTTTGCATTCTTGGCTTTTTCCCTTGGCTACTTTTTGAGTAGGAGATTACACCTAGTGTGGGTGTCTCTGCATCGGGGAAAGAAAATATGCTGTCTGCAGCAAAACCAGTCATACAAATCCATAACCAAACTATATATCCTGTGGCTGACAGGGAGAGGGGTGCTCCAGCAAGGCTTCTC
>NW_008238355.1:4289594-4305637 GCF_000691975.1 Corvus brachyrhynchos
GAGAGCAGCTCTGGCTGCTTCTGCTGCTGCGGAGGGAAGACAGGCTGACATGGCTCGCCAGAGCCAAAACTACCTCCTCTTTCTTCCTAGAAGCAGCCAGGCAGCCCTCAGGGCTCTGCCCCAGTGCCTTGTCTCAAACCCACCTCCTCATCCTTTGAGCACCGGGACTCGGTTGTACGCGCGCAGTTCAGAGAAGCCTCAGCCTGGCAGCGACTTAGGGACGGAATAAGCGGCTTTTACTTTTGAACTTTGGTGTTCCGGTTACGACCCCAGCCTGCACGCTTTCCTTTCTGACCGGTGGGATCCGGGACACCGAAGAGTGGTGACGGGGGAAGGGCAGGATGGGGCGGGAGGGTGTGTGTGATCTCCAAGAGCACAGCAGGAAGTACCGCAGCGTCAAGTCAGACTAGGATGAAGCAAAATACGTGCTGGAGCACAGCAGAAGTTGCTGCCGAGTCCCCTTCGTAGGCCATAGGGAGACAGAGAAAGTATTCATCGTCTGTGAGGGTCACATGTTTCTAGCCTGAAAATAGCAGAGCAGTGTTGAAACGCCGTGGGAGAGGAACAGGAGTTAACTCGCCGCATTGCTGGCCTGTGACAGCAGAGTTACCTGGTCAGGAAAAGAAGCAAGTTTCCTTTCGGGGTCTGTTGCATATACACAACACTATAGGAGTAATTTGGCACTGAACGGATGGTTGTATGAACTTCTTTTTGCCTACTCTTACTGCCTTATTCTGAGAGACTTGAAAAAATGGGATGCCAGATCATACCCTACCTGTTGAACAGATTTAAATTAAGTTCAGTAGTTACAGAGATAAACCCATAAAGTTTCCTCTTATGAAGGTTTAGTATATGAAAAAGAAGCCCAGATCTTTGCTCATCAAGTCATTGAGGACGTTGTTGATAATTATCAGACTGATGTAGAATTATTCATGTTCTTGAGGATTACCATGCTGTAAATGCAGGCTGGCTGGCAGACAAGATCAGGCACTGCAACCTGCAAACATTTAAATGCTTTGAAGGAAGATTAGGTATTCCATGATGTAAGAGTGCTGGAGCAGAGAAATAGAAAAACATAGTGAGAATTTGGCTGTATATGGAAAAAAAAAATGTATGCACCTTCTCAATGGAAAATCATTGTATCCTTTAAGAGTGTAAAAAAGTATCCTGCAGAAAAGCCTCACAGCTTGTTTGCAGTTAAATTGGCACAGCAGAAGAACACTATGTGGCAAGAAATAAACACACCCTGCTAGAAGTGGACAGTGACAGCACGGGAGAAGAAAGCTGTACCAAGCCTTTTCCATGATGTCTTGTTAGATTTTGACTTTGCTGAAACCTTAACAGTGAAACTGGAGGGTTTCTTAAACAGATCCTTCCATCTGCAAGTATTACTGCATTCTCAGTGTGTTGCTGAAAACTTTATAGCCCTGGAAGACTGACCTGTTCTGTCTCCTTTGTCTTTTGACAACTTCCTGACTTCCACAGTATTATTTTTCCGTGGTATGAAATTAGGCCAGAACTTCAAAACTGTGTGCCTAATAAATATCCTAGAGTGGAATTTCTGTTTCTAAGCCATTGCAAAGATCTGGAATGGCAACTCTGCTGACATATAAAGTATTAAGCAAACATTTCCTGATGCTAAAGCTTCTCCTAAATGTTCTGGATAAAAATCACATTAAAATGGAGGGAGTGGTTGAAAGACCATGAAATCAAAGTGGTTGGTTGCTGTTTAAAAGTTCCAGATGAAAAGATTAATTTATCAGTTCTGTGGTGTCAAAAATTGCCCTGCAAGTTAAGATGTGTCCTCAATTCCTGTGAAGATGTTGCATGCAGCACTTTGTTCTATGTACACCTCTCTCAGGCTATCTGCAAATGCCTACAGTAAGGACACATGACTTTGGAATTGTCTGACTTGGACCTCATTTGTTGGACCAAGATTCCAGAATGATGCCTTGTATTCCCCACTCTTGTCCATATACATGCAGTTTTCTATTAGTGGCCTTTGGTGTCACTATAAGCAGGAATCAGAAGACAGTACTGAGTGCGGGAGACTGTCATTGTCTGGAAGACAAAGTAGAAGCAGTTTAACTGCAGGGACAGCACATTTGGTCATGCAGCAAGGGCAGGCTGAGAAAGGAGTATTTCTTAGTTCAGTCTGGTTTAGAGTGTGATTGAGCAAATCCAGACCAGACCATGTGGTGATGAAAGGGGCACTCTTCCCTATATCCTCCCACTCCGCTTCATTGTGTGAAATCCCTTCATTAACCGCAGCAGAGTGGGGTTAATATGATACCTCTATATCCATATCTATATCTATATTTTTACACCAACGATAAATAGCCCCTTACAGCCCCTTACTTGTGCCTTTATTACTGACCCGAGTTTAAAAGCATCTGTCTCTCCCTGCTGCACAAAGTGGGTACTACCTTAGCAGGAATTTGTTCTCATTTCCTAAATAGGGCTAATTTTTAGCTGACAATGTAGTGTAAGAAACTCCTGCCTTATGTTAAGAAGGCTGTAAGCAGGCATCAGCGTAAAACACTTGGTGCCCGAAGTCCTGGGCAGAGAGGATGTTCTGACCACAGCTAAGCTTAGATGATTTATCCCCAGCTGTCTCTTGCAGTGCTGCTGATGGGGGGTGACGTAACTCTGCCTGTGGTTTCTTCCCAGATTTGTTTTGCCAAACTTATGCTGTGGTTCTGAGTGTGGTTTTTTTCATCTGAAGGCTTAATGTTTAAGAGTATTCATGGTGTGCTCACAGCTGCTCTAGCATTAAACTGTTGAAGCAAATAGCTCCTTTCTTCTTTGCTACTTCCTGTGAAGCTGAACAGGTGGGAACTTTGTGTTTCACAGGAGAAACTTTCTCTGGCTTCAGAACTGGGGACACAGAAAGAAGACAGAATGAAACCAAGAGTGTTTACTGCCCAGTTCTGTGTTCACCAGTATGAGCGTGCTGGGGAGGAGCACTGGAGCAGGGGGTTGGAGCTGGCTCACACTTGGCCAAGTGGCTCCTGACTCACCAACTGGAGGACTTACACCACCACTTAGTGTACTTGGGAGAGGAAGGAGAGCTGCACAAGTGGTGCCTGGCATGCTCCAGGGCAGGGTGCACACGCTCCTCACCCACACCTGTCTGCCCCTGCAGTGCCCCTGTAGATACGCGTGCACGCACAGCTGCTGCTCTTTTTTCCTGCTACTTCTCCTGAGAGCTGTAGAGGCTAAAAGAGACATCTTGGCAAAGGATCTAGCCTTTTCTGAAGATCATGCCTCTGTCCTAACATCCTAGACTCCTGTGTCAGCATGGGTGCCTTCAGCTGAGCCCAGGGGCTATTTGCTTCCCAACTGTGTGGCCCTTTTAACCTTGAAGATGAGGACTCTGGTGTAAGGGCTTCATCGTCCTGTCTCAGGGGAGAAGGAGGCAGCATCCATGTCACAGAAAGACATCCTGCATCACCTTGTAAGCAGTGTGCGGGTGCATGAAAGAAAGCATGCTGGGGTTGGCAGAATTGCTGTAGGCAAAGCCTGTGGGACTGGCAAGCTGTGCTAGTGCCTATTATGAAGCAGAAGTTCCCATTTAATGCAAGATATTCCCCTTGGCTCCTCCCTTTAAAACTGTACAAAAAAGGTACTACAGGGGCATTGCTATGGTCTGGTCAGCTATACAGTATGCCAGACAATGAAAGCACTCCATATAGCAATCTTTGCTAGCTGATACTACCACTGACATGGCAAAGGGGCCTGATTTCCACCCTGCTTGATTGCACATGTTTGCCTTTCTGCAAATGTTTTGCTTTCCACTGTAAGAATCTTGATTTGTTCATGAGGAAAGTAGGCATTGGTTACCAGTTTGCGTTTTGTGAAGCACATGCTTGACATTTCTTCTGGCAGGGCTGCACCTAGTTATATGTGTGATGCATCAGTATATCATTACTGCACTTTGAGCTCCAAAAATCTTGCGTCTGTCATGTATGCTGCCTTCTACAGCTCACACCTTACAAAGCTTACCAAAGCGTAGAGTGTGTATGCCTTCAGCCATCACCTTGCTACTTTTGCAGACAGAGAACTGGTGTCTCACAGCTCACCAGTAACCTCCTTCAGAAATGGAAGGAAGGACAAGCACTGGGATCCCTTGGAATGGGTGGAGGGAAACCAGATCCTGCAGGTGAAGGAGGTCCTGGAGAGTCTGTGTGGGAGTGGAAACAGTAAAGGCAATAGGGTGGAAGAACTGAACCAGGAGAAGATGGAGTTAGAAGGGGAATGAGCGCAGGAGGAAAACAAAAGGATTTGGGCTGATTCTGGGAGGAAGAGGGTGGGACACATGTCTGGGAATCAGCTAAGAGTTTACAAGGATATCAGAAAGGGCAACAGGAAAACTTAGAAATGGAATCAGGATGAGAACAGCTGTAACCTGTTTTGATTACACGAATGCCCATGCAGGCCTGCAATTATCACAGGGTCATGATCATATAATGGTGTGGGCTAGAAGGGACATTAAAGATCACCTAGTTCCAACCCCTCTGTCATGAGAGGGACACCTTCCACTAGACCAAGCTGTTCACCCAGCCTGACTTTGGGCACCTCCAGAAATGGAGAGTCCATAACCTCTCTGTGTAACCTGTTCCAGTGCCTCACCAACCTTACAGTAAATTTCCTAATATCTGATCTGAATCTACCCTCCCTTATTTTAAGGCCACTCTCCGTTGTTCTACCACTATATGCCTTGTGAAAAGTCCCTCTCCAACTTTCTTGTCAGCCACCTTGAATGGAGATTAAGTCTCAGTTAATGGAGAAGGGACCAAGCAGTCTCTGGGAGGTGCAGGAGAATTAAAAACAAAATGTGAGCTAGAAGAAGGTTAAAGCAGAGGGCAAGAGAGCTGAAAGTGGAGCCAATACCATTCCCAACATCAGTACTAGTCAGATAGTTTGAGTGTCAGTGCCTTGGCCCTGGTGGCCCTACAAGCTTCATTGTTAAAGAAGGTGTGGAGGGAGCCCTCCTGTAATTGAGGATATAGGTAGACTCTGGGTAGAAAACACTTCCGTTCTTTTCTTCTAGTGTGGGGGCATGTCTCCCCAGTCAGCCAGCTGTGTGCAGTGGGAGTTGCAGCTGTACTCCAGTGCAAGCCAGAACAGGCTTATGGATCTTCAGGGACCCTTCTGTTCTCTTCCTCAGCTGCTGAGCACAAGTTTTTATAGTGAAGAGTGTGTGCTGAGGTATGTCTTCCAGAGCAGACTAGCATGCACTGGAGCTTTTGCTATCTTTAAACCCAGAAACCACAGTGAGATGAACATATTTCTAAGGCTTGAGCTCAGGAGAGGAGTGTAGGAACTAAAATCCCTGCCTTTGGAGAAGAAACAGTATATTATCACGCTGGCTGTTCCATCTTTAGAGCTTACAGGACTTCGACCTCACTAGAAAGAGCTGCATCTTCTTCACCTGTTCCACTTGACGGGACTTATATCAGGGCAGCCACTGTGTAAGTACCAGCCTTGGCAGTGCAAAGTTTCAGAAAAACATGTAGGGTAAGGGCTCTAGCTCCCAGCAGAAGAGCTTACTAACTACTGTGGGTGAAGTTACCATAACTGGGAAAACCAAAAGCAGAAGGTGGCACACTCACTATTTCCCTGTGTAGGCAAAACTCCACAGTGCCGCCTCTTTGTTGCAGGGGCATTTGGTGGCCTCTTTGACTACAGCTGCAGCTTGAGCTCCATTGCCCAGTTCTGAATTTCTCTGTTAGAGCAACACATGGTAAACAATGAAACATACTTTTTCTCTCCAGACCCATAAATAAGCCCACTTCCTACTTTGAGGGACAAGCTCCAACTTGGAAAGGCTGCAACTTTCCACCCTTTGTGCTCTCACATGGATATGCTAGAACTGGAGCTCTTGCTCAGGATAGGAATATGGGGCAGCTCACGTGCTTGGTTTTCTGCAAGAAATGGTTTTACTACATCTAATGGAATTGTACCAGAGTGCTTGATCCCAGATCACCTAGATTCATACAGTCAGTGAACACAAAATGGTGTGCTCTGGCTTGTGGCATCACTTTCCTAATGACGCAATGCATGGTTGAGCATCTTGTGTAGAGGAGCAGGTAAAAAAGTACCTGAAGCTGGCTTACAAAATGTGTCATCTCTTTAATTACTGTTGCCTGGTACAGTGTTTCATCACCACCACCCCCATGTGGAAGGCGTTGAGGAACCCAGAACTGCTATTGCTGGAAATACACAGCTGCGGTTTCTTTAGCAGCAGTTTAGCATCCCATAAGCAAACTAATCCTCATGCCTTAGTAATGCTTGTAACATCTAAACAGTTATATTAGAATTAAACATTTAAAGTCTCATCCCAGTCTGATGGAAGTCTGGGAAGTGACCTGAATTAGCCTCCTTGTTGTCTAAGAGTGCAGGCTCCTTCAGCAGCTAGCATCTTCATTCACCTGACTGTAGAAACTGAGTAAACACCAAATCCATCCCCTAGCAGACCCTTCACTGATGTCACATAGGTGTGTCTGAGCCCAGCATGGTGATGTGAGCTTTGAGCTAAATGCAGGAGATATGGCATGGCAGCTCCTTCCAGAGAAGAAGAAGGGGCTGATGCTAGGAGTCCTTGCAAGGCTGCTGATAATATATTCAGAATTTCTCTGTTGCTACCATTTACTCATTGCATCCCTGCTAGGAGAAAAGCCTGGCTAAAGAATGCATGCAGCTGTTCTCACACAGTAACTCTAGGGAGAAGAAAAGTCCATCTCCCCTTCTGCTCCTGTCTAATGTGGTAGTTTTAATCGTCCCTAGCATGTAAGGAAAAAAAAACCCAAACATGAACACGGGAAATAACAAGAAGCAGATTGTTGGGACACACCTTCCTCTGAGCTTACCCAAGCCTTTTTCAGTTACACATAAACACCACATCTGATACTGGCTGCAGTATGCAGGCTGTGAAGAGGAAGCTTGTGATGGCAGAGGGGAGTACCTGGAAAGTGACAGTGACTGGAATTCTTTTGTAGGAAGCTGTAACTGAAGTTTTTGTTCGCATTTCTACAAACTTTATAACCTTGAGTAGTCAGCAGCAAGATCATCTTCTAACAGTGGAGTAGCTCACATCGACATTATTGAATGGTTAGGCCATTTGACAGGTCAGACCAGTCTTTTTGAAAAGCACCAGGATGCATCTTGGCAAAGAATCTACAAAAACATCCTCTAATTTGTAGTACCTCATTTTCTTTCTTGTGGATGTGAACTCAGAACCTGATTTTAGGATCAAGCAGGTCTCATCGTTCCTGTAAGAAACCAGAAGCAGACAGGAACTGTGAAATCAATGTCTAAAACTGGAAGAAAAATGTGGATAGTTGTTGAAATACCTCTTCTGTGTATACTTCTCCCTGTTATGTGTTCTGATACATTAAATAATGCAATTTCTAGGTCCTTTTCTAACTGTTGAGTGTGTATAGAAAAGCAGGGAATAATCCATCTCTTGGGTGACACATCATAAAGTTGTTCTTACAAGACTACATCCAGCCGTTTCAAATGGAACTGAAAATACAAGTCTGAGTTTAAGAGGATCTTAGCTGCAGAGGTGGCTGCTTCTGTTTTGTTTATGCTAACACAGAAGGATTCCATGTGGTTTACATCACGTAAGTAAGTGCATCAGGGCCAACATGTTCAACATGGGGTCAGAAAAAGGTACTGACTTCTGCTTTTGCCAGCCTCCACCATCAGGACTAGGGGATTGGGGACGAGGCAGTGAAATGGACGGGGTGCGCTGGGCCAAGTAACTGCAGACACTGAGGGTTTGAACTTTTATTATCAGCCTTAACATCCTAATTTCAAGGAGAGACTAAGACAGCAAGCCTCTTCACAACTCAATTTGAGAGGATGCTGAATTTCTGTTCCATTGGAGGTGTTCATGCTTACCCGTGTTTGGTCTCTATTCTGCAGCTGTGGCTGACGTTTGCTCCTGTGGCTGATAAGACAGCTGCTTACTTCCACATTTCCCTGGAGACGGTCAACTGGCTCTCAATGGTGTACCTCCTCATCTCAATCCCATTTGGTCTGGTGGCAACATGGGTTCTTGACAGCGTGGGGCTCCGATGTGCTGTGAGTTGAAGTGTTCTGTTTCTCTGAGGAAGTTACACCTAGAGAGAGGTAGCAAGAGATGCACAAAGCACTAACATACATGCTTTGAATAGGAGTCTTTCCAAATGCTGCAGAGAATTAGCACGTTGAAAGCTCTATCCTAGTTCAGTAACTGCTGTCACATCACCTCTGTGGTGATGGTGGAGAGAGCAGTGGGAAAAATCAGAATAAAGTTGCATCCCTGCTTGCCTTTTCCAGCTTTAGTTTT
This sequence comes from Corvus brachyrhynchos, assembly GCF_000691975.1. Lineage (NCBI taxonomy): Eukaryota > Metazoa > Chordata > Aves > Passeriformes > Corvidae > Corvus > Corvus brachyrhynchos. The sequence continues at coordinate 4,297,933 of NW_008238355.1, forward strand.
CGTTGTCTTAGCCAACTGACAGGGATGGATCCTGTGAGCTGACTCTGCGAAGAGCTTTCTGCAATTGCGTCAGATTTGCTGTGGAAAAGTATTGGCACCACAATTTTGTTGGCAGGGCCAGTTTAAGGAATAGCAGGGCAGAGTGCAACCAAGGTCAGGTCAGAGCTAGGTCTAGGCTGAGCCAGCTTGGGATCTCTACACAATCCCAGAATTGTGTTGTGGAATGTGGCACTGAAACACTAGCATGCTAATGATATAGAAGAGCATTTGCAGGATCTATAAGGTTGATGATTCATTGCCATGATCTTTGGTTTGTCACATCAAAATATGGATGATGGCGCAAACTTGCCAACAAGGTTTAGTTAACTTTGGATTTCTCATCAGTGTGGTTCTTATATGGGGTCAAGACAGCCACCTTGCTCCCTAAGGAGGCAGGTAGGATCAGGAGCATCTTGCCGTGGGTAAGAGGGGTGGGGATGGTCTGCAGGCAGTGATTACTAACACCCAGTGTCTCCTGTGGTGCATTGGAGACCCTGCTCTTGCTAATCTGTTGTTTTAAGTTCTGCCCTTCAGGCTTCAGCACACAAACCCTGGCTGTTTTTGCTCACTACAGGTGGTCCTGAGTGCATGGCTGAACATGGTTGGTAGCATCACCCGGATGTTCAGTGTTCTGAAGTTCCTGAGCTTGGGTTCCCAGAGTTACTGGTACCTGTTTATTGGGCAATGCTTCTGTGCATTAGGACAGCCTCTTATCATCTTTTCACCAACAAAGCTGGCAGCACTATGGTTCCCAGACCACCAGAGAGCAACAGCAAATATGATTGCATCAATGTGTAAGTGATAGCTGCGAAGTAACATTACTGCCTCACAGAACTTGCTAGCAATTTGTTTGCCTTTCAGAGGCAGCAGGCAGAGGAAGTCCTTTGTACTACAGCCATTTGCCCTTGCAAATACAGCTCCACTCAGGAGTCTTGTAGCCACATGCAGCAAAACAGGGGAACAAGAAGTGGGTCTAAGCCACATCGAGGTGCAGTATTCAGAATAAGCCACCCAGACTCCTAACCTACTTCCTCTCTTCCAGGACCAGGTTGTCATCTTTGCCTAAATATCACATAGGTTGAGGACAGCCCTTAATGTTACCAAGTCTTTAGTGGCCTTAATTTTGCAGTTTCTTAGGAAGGTGTCTTGAATTGCATTGTAGTGCCAATGGTCACAATTGCCAAAGTCCGTAACTAGATATAGGTGAGGTGAGGCTGCTGTGACAATATTGGCCACCAGTTCATCCAGTAGGAAGGCTGAGCACGTATTCCTAATTGGTATGTATGCACACACAGATAAAATATACTTGTCTGTCCACACAAACATGTTGGGGATGCTAAATGGCAGGACTATCCATGCAGAAAGCACGCCTGCATTGCTAAGTTCCTGGAAGCTGGGAAACGGGAGGAGAGGCACCGGATAAGCTTGCTCTAATCACATTCCTCTCTTGGCTCCTTTGGGCACAGATAGAGACAGGATACTGCACTTGATAGACCTGTTTCCTCCTTTCATGTGACGTTTTACCCAGCAGCCAAAGAAATCTCTTCCTCTTTTTTCCAAGGACTTGAGAGGTGCCCCAGAAACTGGGCTGGTTCACTGGCTTCACAGTACCTGCATGTGTATGGCAGCCTCATCTGTCCTTCCCTCAAAAGAGCCAGCAGCCACCTTCCCTCTCCATTGCCTTGAAGCTGTAAGGAAGGGTTAAGCATGGGGAAAGAAGAGTTCCCCTATGCAGCTTTCCCAATGCTGCTGCTAGACTAGACATGGGCACTGTTGTTCAGCAAGAATGGATTTATTCTCAGAACGAATTAATTATTTTTGCGCTGCTTTTCCTAGAATAGGGTGGACGTGATCACTCACCTGGTTTTCCAGCGCTGAGACAGACCTTTACCTTCCCTGCTGGACAAGGAGCTCTGTTGTCAATGTGGCACGATACAAGCACTACCAAGGAGCACTGTGCACTCAGTGCTGCCCTGAAGGACCCCAGCCTGCAAACAACATGCTCTTTTTAAGTGAGAGAGCAGCCGGAGAAGCTGAAGAGCATTTTGTTCACATAGCATCCTCAGCCTTTACAGAACCAAATGGATCTAACTAGGACAAAGAACAAACCTGAAGAGCAAGGAACAGTGGAATCCCGTTCAGTGTTTGCCATGTTGGGATGTCAGAGTGCAGGCTGAATGGGCTGTGGTTGTTTGCTGCAAGACTTGCATGTTGCTCTGTGGAGGGCTTCCATTAATAATGCCTGGTTACACCCATAATGTCTGCTGTACAACATCAGGATTTAATTTAAAAAAAATTTAAGTACTGTCTGGAAGGAGCATCTACCACAGCTCCAGTCATTTAATCCAGTGGTTAATTACCTCATGGCAAATGTCAACATGCTACTTCTCATCTCAATGCTCTTTATGCCCCATCTATTCATCTTGTTGCACCTGTCTGTCAGGTAGTTACGGGAAGAATCACCTCTTCTCTTCTTTCGCTTGAAAGACTGAATAGCTCCCACCCAGCAACTTTACAGCCAGATTTCCCTTTGCTTCTTCCACTTGTCTCCATTCTTCCTGTTGCTCATTTGAGCTTTTTGTGTCATTCTGCTCCAGTTTATCAGTGCCCACTCCCTGTATAATTAACAGAGCAGCACTCAGCATTCTGGTACTGTCAGTATCAGTGCTGCATACAGAAACTGGCCCTACAGCTTTCTGCTATTAATGCCTATGGATAGGCTTCCCTGGGCTTTTGTGACAAATACGAACCTTGCACCCAGGATTCTGCTGAGCAGCTGAAATTACTATGACTCAGCTGTCATAATGATTAATGACTCAGCTCTTGAGTGTTTGTTCTACCCATCACTTGTAGAGATTTACTCAGAGAGAAGCAGTCTTCTGTTAACATCTCCTGTTAAGATCACGAGAAAGTCTCCTGTATCAGAAGTAAGAAAGAGTTGTCTGAGTCCACTGGAGTGACCTCTGCTTCATCCATAGGAGTCTTCATTTACCGAGGTCTGTTGGTATGTCATTTTCTGCACCATGAAAAGTTTCGGTGCATCAGCATCACTGACCACAAAACACACAGCCCCACTGCAGAGTACTGCAAGCTAGTCCACCAGGACCCCTGGATCATAATGTATAGTTGAGTAACTCCAGTGACCTCCTTTCCATTCATAATGTAGGCTCGTGTAATTGCTCTTCCCAGGAAAACAAGGCAGCTGAAACCGTGGAATTACTCAGGTGGTCCCCAGTCCTTTCGAATTTAGCCCAGTGCTCACATTTTCAACCCTCATCTATACCTTTTGGAACTGCTTCAGCATGTTGATAGTTCATGGAAACAGCTGACTAGTTTACAGGCAGTCCCCTAAAACACCTAGTTGCATTTTAGCCCAACAGAGAAGACATGATTTATCTCCGTCGAAACTGTTTAATTGTTTCCATGTATTTAGAAGCAGGTCGTATTTCACCAGCACCATAAGCTAGCACTTTCCCAAGCACAGAGTAGAAATGCAACAGTTGTGTGTTATACGACTATTAATGATGCCTCAGCATGATTATAGAACAGACAAGGTTGGAAGGCACCTCTTGGGATCATCTTGTCCAACCCCCTGCTCAACCAGGGTTGTCTAGACCAGGTTGACGAGGTTTATGTTGAGTCACCTTTTGATCATCTCCAAGGATGGAGGTGTGGCAGCTTATATGAGCATCTTGCTGAATAGCTATGACAGTAAAAAAGTTTACATTCAGGTAGAGTTTCCTTTGTTACGCTTTGTACACCACTGAGAAAAGTCTGGTTCCATCTTTATAACTGCAGATCAAGGTTCTTTTCTCCAGGCTAACCAGTCCCAGCTGTCCCAGCCTCCTTAGGTATGAGAGATGTTCCAGACCTTTAATCATGTCTTTGGCCCTTGACTGGACTTGCTCCACTGAGTTGGTACTTTGTGTCGAGGAACCCAGCATTGGACTTGCACTCTGTATGTTTCTCACCGGGGCTTAGTAGAGGAGGAGGATCACAATCTTCCACATGCTCCTCCTAATGCAGCCCAACACGCTGTTTGACACCTTTCTGCAAGGATGTATTGCTGGCTTGTGGTCACCTTGCAATGCACCAGGACCCCATGTCCTTCTCTGCAAAACTGCTTTCCAGCAGCTTCTCCAGGCTGTTAAGTCCCAGCTCTCTTAGTGTCTCCTCTGACAGAAGCTCCAGTCCTCAAATCATCTTTACTCTTTTCTGGACCAGTTAATTCATGTCTCCTTCACACTGGGAACCTGAGAACTGCATGCAGCACTCCAGATGTGGACTTGCTAGTGCTGACTAGAGGGTAAAGAGCAGCTCCCACTGACCACACTGCCTAATGCTGAGCCCAGGATTCTGGTGGTTTTCTTTATCAGAAGGCTGTGTTGCTGGCTCATGGTCGAGTTGGTGTCCACCAGGACCCTCTACCCACACCTCCTCTGGTCTTTCTCTGCAGAGGTGCTTTCCAGTTGGTGAGCCTCAAGAGGTACTGGTGGATGAGTTATTATTCTTTGCCAGGTGCAGCATATTATATTTCCTTTAGCTGAACCTCACAAGGTTCCCCTCTGCCTGTTTCTCCATTCTGGTGCAGTAGCTTTGAATGGCAGCATGGCCGTCTCTTCTGCAAGGCACTCCTCCCAGTGTCACATCACCTGCAAACTAGCTGTGTGTGCACTCTGTCCTATCACCCAGGTAAACTGTACGGCCCCAGGATCAACCCCTGGGCTGCATCACTGATGGCTGGCCTCCAGCTGGTCTTCATGTCAATGATGACAATCCTCTGGGCCCAGTCATTCAGCTGCATTTCAGTTCATCTCACGTCCACTTGTCTAGCCAGTACTTCATCAGCTTGTCTGCAAGGTTGTTATGGGGACAGTGTCCATTGCTCTTCCCTCATCCATCCAGCAGTCATTTCACTGTATAAAAGCTACCAGGTTAGTTAAGCATTTGTCCTTTTCACCTTGTCACCCTTCATGTGCCTGGAAATGGTGGCAAGGATTGGTTGTTCCTGACCTTCCTAAGGAACAAGTGAGACTGAAAGGCTTGGAGTTCCCTGGATTCTCCTTCTTGTTCTTCTTAAAGATGGGAGTGACATTTGCTATCTTCCAGTCCTCAGGAACCTCTTGGAGTTGCTGTGGCCTTTTAAAGGTAACCGAGAATGGCCTTGCAGTGAAAACGATCTGTTGCTTCAGCACTGATGCATCCCATCAGTCCCATGGATTTGTGTGTGACTGGGCTATTTAATGTTCTCTGTTGAAGAATGGTTGGAAGATCAGGGACATGGGTCCCTGGAAGAGCTGTACAAGCAAACACCTTTTTAGCTTGACATAAGTAGGCCTCTTGCTAACTGCAGAAATCAGCAGGCCTTTGTAAGCCTCTTGCTAGCTGCAGAATAAGGAAATTGTGAGAACAGAAATCATGAGAATAAAGAAAGAAGGCAAGGACACAAACGCAGTGTTCTTGACAATCCTGTTATAAACAACAGGATGTGCTGACAAGATGTACTGACCATGAGAAATGAGGAGGAACCCTGAATCGCAACATTAGCAATACATGTAAAATGTAGCTTTTTACCCAGCATCAATAGACAATAGAGAAGTGACAAGTAGGCATATTTGAGTGTATAAAAGCAAAGTCTGAATTTCAATAAACTGAAGCTTGCATTATCAATCACACTGATTGTCTGCATGTCTTCCCTTGCCGGAGTCAACAAGAGTTCTCCAACCTAATCTTTCTCCATTGAGGGTAAATCTTCATTGCTTCAAACTTTACCTCTGGTCTCAAGGCTGAAGGTCAGTCTTACCAATCACAAAAGAGGCGAAGAAGGCGTTGAATACCTTGGTGTTTTCTGTGTCCTTTGTCACTGAGTCTCTTGCCCCATCTAGCAACAGGCCCCTAACTTTCCTTTTGCTGCTAAAGTATATAAGGGTGCATTTCTCACTGCTCTTCACCAGACTGACCAGGTTGGCTTTGGCTTTCTCAACCCCATCCTTGCACACTAGTACAAAAGTAGCTTTACTTGTTTGACTATTTGCAGAACATTGTCTTAACATTAACAAATCGTGGTTTTGGATTTTCTGAAGCTGAGTCCCAGGGGTGCTGCTTCACACACTGCTCAGCTCCAGCCCCATAAGAATGCAGCTGCCTCCTCCAGTACAAAATATACAACATTCTCTGCTGTCATGTGATTTTTGTAGTGGGTAGCAAAGATCAACTTGTATACCTGCCTGGCCTTTGCAAAGGAAGTATAAAGGCTTGAAAGGCCTCAGGAATTATCTAGTGTCAGTTTAGAGAGCTGTCATGCTGTTCATGGCCTTTTGACAAAGACAACTAACAGCATCCTGGTGACCCTCACAAAAAGCATTGGCAACAGCTCGAGGGAGGTCCACTGGCACATGTGAAGAGCTGTGTCTGGTCGTAGATTCCTATATATAAGAAGGACATGGACATATTAGTGTAAGTGCAATTAAGAGCCATTAAGACAATTAAGGAAGAGGACCATCCGTCATGGCAGCAGAGGGTAGGAGAGCTGTGGCTGTTCACCCTTTAACAGGGGAGTCATGTACGCAGTGTGTACATGCCTAATGGCATAGGGGAATTTAGAAGGAAAAACACCTCTGTAACTCCTGCTAGGTAACACCAGGACAGATGACATGGTTTCGCCCATCTTAATTTTTTCCATTCAACTTGACATTTACTGAGGCAGCCTTGTGAGGGTGAGGACATCACAGTCCATAGTTGATAAACAGTTTACAGGAGTTGAGAGTTGAAGGAAAATGGTTTTATAGAACAGACGTCATGGGGGTGAAACAACAGATGCAGTAACAGTAAGACTACACAGTCAGCTTCTCCAAATGCTCCCCTCCTGGTTCTCCGTATATATGCCTTGTTTGTCCTCATTCATTACAGTGCTGCACACTGCAGCTGGCAGGCAATAGGGGTGGATACACGATTCTGACTGCTTGCATGAAAAAAAATGTTTCTCTTTTATTTCCTTCCAGCCAATCCCTTGGGCATTCTTATAGCAAACTTGCTGTCACCTGCACTAGCTCCTGAAGGAAAGCACATTCCATTGATGGTAAATGAAAACTGCTTTAATCAGTCAGCTGGGCTGATTTGGGTCCAGCTGATTTATTTGTTCGGAGGTGGTGGAGCTGGAAAGACTGGTAACTTAACTTGTTCTTTTGTTGTGTAGCTGGGTATTTATGCTGTCCCAGCAGTAACAGCCTGTGCTCTAGCAACTCTGGGGATTCACGAGAAGGTCCCACCAACGCCTCCGTCAGCCAGTGCCACCAACTCCAACTCACAGCCATTCTTCACTGGGCTCAAAATGGTAAGTGTTACAGCAAAGGGACTGCCATGCTGGGGTGACGGATGCAGCCCTGCAAGACAGAGAGATGCTGAAGGATCTGCTTACAAAGCAGACTCTGAATGCCACTCCCCCAAACCTGCCATGAAAAGCCCCTTGAATGAGATAAGGAGCCCTTCCTTCCCCAGCGAGCAGAACCTGCTCACAGCAAAGCTGCAAGAGATGCTATCTGACCATGTATCTGTGGGCTGGCTGCCATTCAGATGGCTCAAACAGGCACACTCGGGCTTATCCAAGAGGAGCACACAACTTGAGTCTTGTGAACAGATGTGATGACAGGTAGGATAGCACATGGCA
>NW_008238355.1:4305668-4310150 GCF_000691975.1 Corvus brachyrhynchos
CCCTACACGTTCCCCATTGTAACTTGTCCTCTGGCTGAAATGACAGGACAAAGCCATACTTTGTCAATGATCATGGGGTTACCTTGTCAGCATTTTCAGTCAGAGCCACTGACCCTCAAGTCTGCTGTCACAGCCAGGCCTTTTTCCTCCTCCACTTACATTAACTTCTTTTTTTAGCTCCTGAGAAACAAGCCATACATCATCCTGGCAGTGTGTTTTGGAGGAGGAATTGGGATGTTCACCTGCTTTTCAGCTCTGCTAGAACAGATCCTTTGTGAAAAGGGGTATTCAAATGTGAGTCTTCTTCCTTCTCTCCCCATTGTCTACATCATGATACAATCAAATTGATTAGCTGTCATAAAGGACTCAGAGCAAAATGAAGACAATTGAATATGCTGCAGTCTCATATCTTACTTGCTCACGTTGTCTAATATAGATTAAGCAGTACATTAATCCAGAACACAGTCAATCTCTTAGTATAATAGATGACCTGCATTTTCATTACTGCCCGTGGCCAGGCTCCCACTTGCAAATGAAAAAAATTTTAGTAAAAAAGAATATTTTGATTTTTCTAAGCCACTCCAGAGCACTGATGTCTTTGCAGCCTTCCGTCACTATTCCAGAGTAGAATGGGGCCCAAGCAGGCCCTAGAGTGAAGCTGAAGGCAGGCTGATGCAAGCACCTTTTCCTCTTTGCACAGACTTACATAAAGCCAGGGCAGCAGAAGAAGTCAGTGGTACTGTGACAGCTTCTTCCCCATCCTTCCCATGACACCAGCCAGATGCTGCTTTTACAATTCAGCACAGTATGTGCACAGCTGGTTACTCCTGCTTTCTCCCTCCTGCTTATTAGGAGGGCCCTCCCAGTTCAGGTGTTTCCCCTCAGCAGGCTGCGCTTCAGTCCTGCTGCTTGTATCCCCATGAGCCTCCTGTTAAAAGACCTCTCCAGCTGTTATGCATGCACATTTACATGTCTGGTCTCTGTCCACCGCCTCTTCACTCCCAGATCTGATCTCTGGCTCAGGTCTCCATAGCCAGGTCACATTTTGCACACTCTACTGGCTTTTAACTGGAAACCTCTTCAGCCTTTCAGCCTTGCTTTCTGTGCATCATTATTTTGTCTCTGTGTGACTGGCTTGTCCTGGCCCTTTAGCCCAGAGAAGCTATTCCATACCCTTTCCTTCCAGTGCCCCTGAGGGTCCCAAAAATGTTTACTCAAATTTGTTAAAAGCTTCTTTGCTTTCAGGATTGCTGTCCGCGTTTGAATTCTTAAGGAGCTGAAGAAGTGCTACAAGCAAAGGGCAATCACTGCAGGCAACAGAGCATGTACCCTATCCTAGCCACTGCTCACTGCCTCTCTAATTAGACTTTGACACAGCTGGTGTCTCCTGTAACGTGCTTTGGGTGTGCCAGTGCAGGTCCCTGGTAAGAAAATGGCCAGGAAGGTGATTATAAACAGCAGCAGGTCCCAAGGCAGTTGGGCCTGTTGCCACCAGTGTGGACAAAGCACCTGATTGCCCCTGGAAGAACCCAGTGGCTCCAGGCTGGAGTATTTAATACCAGGGAACTGCTATTGCTCTGCATCCAGCCTCCCTTAATGGGTGTACAGAGACTTGTCATCCTTTGGGAGTGCTGTCACCCTGCTGTCCCCACACACTTGTAGAAGCATGTGGACTCTGTTATTTGCTACTCAGAGCCCTGTGAAGGCCTCAGCTACTGCAATGGGCAAGGAAGCTTTTACTACCTCAGTAAGTGAACCACTGGTAGCTGGCAGATGGGTCAGTGACATTAAAACCTCTTTCCTAACTGCTCTAGTTTCTCATTATTTATTTTTCTGCCCTCCAGGATTTTGCTGGCCTAAATGGTGCACTGTTCACTGTGTGTGGTTTGTTGGGTGCTTTCCTGCTAGGCATGTATGTCGACCGGACAAGGAAGTTCATAGAGTCCACCAAGATTAGTTTCTGTCTGAGTGCACTTGCCAGCATCATGTTTGCAGTGGTGAGTTCTCCCTTGCATTGTGCCATTCCCATGGGCTTATTTCTGTTGCCATCTGATAAATCATCACCTTAAATCAAGATTGTTTGATGTCACAGTTTTTATTAAGCCATGTGTTATGCTTTGGGATTATCTTTCTGGGCTAGGAATATTTTAAAGAAAAACCCTTTACTGAGGATTTGAGTCACTGTGGAGCCTGATACAGACTGATTTGGGACAAATTGGCGTAATTCTACTTCCCTGTGCTGGATCACTGACTCCCGAGACCATTCTTTCAAAAAAAGAAAGGCAATTGCTAAGTATCTTATAAAAATGAACAAGAATGTCATGTTTTCCCAACACCTGCTTTCAAGAGTGGTGGGTATCAGGGTTGTAACATTAGTAGAAAGGACCTAGTTACATTCTAGTTCTGAAGTAGTTCCTTGAGGGGAACAAGAGAGGAAGAAGAGGAAAACACTTGAATTCAGCCAGGAGAGGAATGCAAAACCTGCAGACTTTATACCCATGGGGCCCAGAGTACAAATTCTGCAGTCAAGCACAGCCATTGCCAATGGGAGCCATCACACAGCAGGAAGCTGACTGTGACACACAGAACTCCCAGCACTGCAGAGGACCCAGAATGGGGCAGGTTTCTGCTTTCCCAGCAGTCTTATGCTGTGCATCTCTCTTGTGTGATGAAAAATCCAGACTTTCATCAGAGGGTGATCAGACCCTTTCTTCAGCCAAGACTTCTCCATTTGGAAGAGACAGACAAATACAATGCCTTAGTCAATGTAGGACAAGGTGCCTAAAGCAAACCTTGCATTTTCCCCTTTCATGTTCTGGCACTTGTTTTGAGGATGATCTGAATGCAATACAGCTTGCCTGGACTCAGTTAAAGTGCTGAGTAGGCAAAAGGCTGGGTTAGGACCAACAAGCAAACTTAATCCTCCTCCCCTTCCGTCCTTCACCTTCATCCCATACAGATGAACTACTAGTTCAAAGTAGTAGAACAAAAATTGTCCATTCAACTCTGTTTGATCCCTTTGCACTTTGAACTTAGATTCCAGACCTACAGAGTTTTCCTTCACTTAACCAGTCAAGCTGGGCCAGGTCTACTGCCATGCCAGGACAGACACCTCATGTTCCTCTGTGGGAATTTATTACATGGTTAAGGAAAGAGGTACCAGCAGCGTGGCTGCAAAGTACTTTGTCTTTACTAGCATTGGCTGGACAAGGTCATGCTCTTTTCTCCAGAGTTAGAGACAAGGCTGTTCTAGGCTCTAAACTAATCTCCAGGTTTTGTAAATGTTTCAGGTAGTTTTTTGTTTGCTTTTTGGTTTGGGTCTTTTGATGTTAAAATCCCAGTGTTACAAATGCATGTCTGACTGATTTTCCTTATCACTGAGCTACAGCAACCCAGAATTCTCACGCATAACCCAATACAAACATAATTTTGAAATGTTACTTTGCTTTGGGAGGAAGGTGTGTGTTTCATGTGGCCCTAGAGAGATGTTGAACACACTCCTGGTAAGTCACTGAGTCAAGTTACAGTAGTACAACCAGGACTTTGCAGTACACCAGTACAGCAAAGTACACCAGTGCTTTGCAGATAATTCTGCTGATCCTCTCCTTACTTCAATTCAACAGATAGCTCCACGTTTTGTAGCCTTTTGTTGACTCTAGAGGGTTGAAAGTAAAAAATTGATTTCAGGAACAGGTAGGGAATATACTGGTGAGTCATCCCCTGAGACTTCCTGCAGGTTAAGGATTCAGAGACTTTCTGCACAGCAATGCTGACATTGAGACTTTGGTATTGCTTTTTTTTGCCTACAGACTTCTCGGTTCAGACATCAAGCCATCATGTTGGCCATCACCAGTTCACTCTTCGGTTTCTTTGGTTTTGCCATCTACCCCATTGCCATGGAGCTGGCTGTGGAGTGCTCCTACCCTGTGGGAGAGGGCACATCTACAGGCCTGATTTTTGTTGCAAGGTAAGCAGGCAGATTAAATCCAATTAACAGATGAGCTTGGGTTCCAACACACACATACACACACACACAGAGGGGTGTGGGTGCAGACAGAGAAGAGCATGCACATCAGTGCTTCCCATCCTGCTTAATGCCTTTCTTGTGTCTGGGCACATGCCTGCAGCAAGGGGGGAGCTAGCTGGCTGAGCCATAGAGCTGAAGAGCTATATGTTTTAAAACAAGAAGGACTATGTGGAAGAGGTGGAAGAAAAGCAAGAAGGAAGATGAAGGTCTCCCTTGCTTGGCACAAAGCATAATTTAACCCTGCCCAGCACCACCTGCCTTTGAAGCAGGTGGGGGATGCATGCCTGAGAGAGGCACCCATTCACCCACAACAGTACAGGACAAGTCAGTTCTCAGTGCTTTGCTGAGGGACGTGGGGCTCATCAGTCACAACAGACGGGACAGTGATTGTTCTTCCTGTTACACATTTACCTGCCTAGGGCCAGCTCTGGACTTCCGCAGGAATGACTTGCTGG
>NW_008238355.1:4310212-4318542 GCF_000691975.1 Corvus brachyrhynchos
TTGAGGAGGAGGCTGAAGCCATAGCCTGACTTCTTTGTATCCTCAGTCCTGCAGTGAGAGGTATTTCCAAGTCTCTGCCCAGTGAATATGCCTCAGCTTTTTTACAGGTGTAGTTCAACATCTGCTCGCCTTCAGAGGGAGTATATAGTGATCCTGCCACACTGGCCCTGTGTCTGGAGACCCTGTGGGCCAGAACGAGTTAACCAAATGCTTGGGCCAGAGGAATCCAGTTGTAGCTTTCTCTGCTAGAACGACCATGCTCTAGAAAGAGGCATCATTCTATTCCAGCTGGGGAAGGTGGCCTTGTCTGCAGTACTGGTAACTCAGACAAGTAACAAGTGCATGTTGGGTTCTCCCCACAGCCAGATTGAGGGTGTGATTTTAATGATTCTTCTACAAGCTCTCACCGTCCATGTTTCTGAGGATCCATTCTCCACCTGCACCCTTGACAAGGATGGAGCACTGGACTGGACAAGTACGTATGTCCTTGGGAAATGATGCTGGACACTTGGTTGCACCCCATGTACTCCCCATTCTCCACCAGGTCTCAGTGTGAGGAACCCTGCAAGTCTGATTTCTATTGTAGTGTATCTTCTAACCCCCTCTCCGAACCTGATGGTGCACTCCTTGCTGCTCCTGCTAAACCAATCCTGCAAGACTGAAATGGGAGGAACTCTTAAGGTGCCATGAATGCCACTGCTGGCTCTGGGTTAAAATTTCTCTTGCGGTCACCCTGCAGAGACTTGAGTTTCATCAAGCTAGAAGGTGGCTGTTCTGAGGGGAAGACACTGTCCATGTAGCATAACCAGGGCTGGTTTTCATATCAGAGGCCAAGGTTACAAATGCTTTGACTGAAAGCTACCTCCCTTGCTCCTGCATACACAGCTGCCTGTGTTTGTAACATACTTGTACAGCTTTGTTCTGACTTACTCCAAATTTCCCTTCCTTTCCTAGCCGGTCAGGAGAAAAGACAGCAATTTAGATGAACAGGAGTACATAAGTGTTTTCAATGCAGGCTAAACCCTGGTCTTGATCTCTCAGCTGGTTCACATTCATGTAATACACCTGGAGACACTGTAAGCAAAGGCTGGCCATCACCTATTAAATATATCCTGCTTGCCTGAGCAGAAACTCCCCAGAACAAGGTCTACTAACTTTAAGGGATTGAGGCTTCATAATAACTGTCCCCAAAAAGCAATTTGACTGCTTAATCTCTGAAAGCCTGCAATTTGCCATCAGAGCTGAGTCTTGGGATTAGATACCCTTTCCAATTCCTTTTGTGGTCTGATACATACAGATAAACCTATGAAGAAAGGGATAGAGATGTTTATTTAGGACACTGGTGAAATGAGAACTACTTCCAGGCTTTTAGATATACTTTTCTTTCCCTTCAGAAAAGATTCTTTAAACACAAACTTGTTGTTAATAAAAGTTCATGTTTAGTGAGTTTTTCTACACTTTGCTCTCAGATGATATAACAAGAAGCACTACCTGTGAGGACCGGTTCTCTTATGGAACGCAAGTGATTTCATTCAATCTTTTTTGTAATGTTGTTCACCACCCCACAAGACACACATGTGTACACTTACAGAGAGACACACACGTGCACACTTACAGAGAGGCACACACTCCTACAAGCACAATGTGTACACTTGTATAAGACCTCCAGCCTGGAGGGTCACACAGGATACAGTGTTTTGGAAACCTTCCACATACCACCTAAATACTCTTCCTATTCCAGTGTTAGGTAAAGCAAGATTTGTCTGTTACCAAACTGGTAATGCCCCAGTGTGGTCTGCACCGTGTTCTCAGGGGTAACCCTTGGGAGGAGGTCAGACAGATGGTGCTATTTTGGGGAGGTGACCTGTATATTTCTGCACCAGTGGGGAGTTTTGGATTCACTGCCTAAAAGTGTATCTCTCTTGCAGCTCCGGTACTGGTGCTGGCTGGCCTCTGTAGTGGTATGGCTTGTTTCTACGTCATCTTCTTCCACACTGACTACAAGCGGCTCCGTGCTGAGACAATCAGTGCTGATTTGGTCAAGGCAGAGGATACAGCAACAACAGATGTTCCTGAATCCTAAACAGGCCAAAAAGGGGATGCCAAGGGCTAAGGACTCAGACTTGTGGGCATGGACCAATCCTGAGCTGGTACACTGGGATATCTGTGTCCTGTTGCATAACAAGCAAGGACTAGAGCAAATGGCACCTTTGCTGTGCATCCCTCAGTCTTGTGTTTATTTGGGGATCTGGGCTGTGAAAGAAAGGCTGTCCTGTCAGAAAGATCAAAGCGGGAATGAACAACTATGCACACAACTGAAATTTTTAGCTGACTTGATTCAAGCTAAAGAAATGTTACAGTACAGGGTAGCATCATACTTCAGCCATTTTTTAATTTTCATGTACATGGATCAAGGGTGAAGGTTTTCAGAAAGATTGAACCCAGTGGAAAACTTCTATTTAAGGGCTGTGGGTTCTTGTACAGCATAACAACTCTTCCACTCTGGTTGGAGCTAATTGTGCCTCTTAGCTAAAGGGCCGTAGACGCTAGAGCGACGTTCCATTCCAGCAGGGATGTGTAAGTATGTGACCTGTAATACAAGTCTGTTACAATGAGTCACTATCTTCTCCTACAAGAGAAGAAAAGCCTTGCCTGTAGTGCTGCCTATAAGAGAAGATATCAGTAAGCAGCAGAATTGAATACAGCAGCATTTCCCACCCCCCTCTGGCTCCCTGCTAAATGCTGAGACATTCAGGATTAACTTGTTTCTCTTGGGATTCTGTTTCTCCACCTCTCTTGCAATTTCAGTGGTTTAAGTTTTCCATAAGAAGATGAACTTGCTGGTTTAGTATTAAATTAGCATGATGCTCTCCTATAGAGCATCACTCTTTGGACAGTGACACCGTAGTGCCTGACATGGTGGAAGCCGGCAGAAGAACTGGCAAAGGTGACCCTTTAGTGCAGGGACTTGTCATAAGTTTCTGCAGGTGACAGGGGCTTTGTGGGGGAAACCAAGTAAGAAACAACATTAACACCTTCCAGTTCTCTCTGCAACTGACATCTGTTCTTTAGTGTTAGAAGGGATGGGAAGTTACACAAAAGATCCCATTTGGAGTTCAGTTACAGTGACAATTACAGTGGCTACAACTGAATTTTTCATTTTACAGTACTTCCACAGCAGTGTACTGTCCTGCTTTGGTGTTCAGGTCTAGGTGTACTACCTGAGAAATTCTTATGTTGTAACACATAAGTGGTTAAAAAAAAAAAATTAGATAGTTGGGATTTTGTGATGCTTCTTACCATATGTATTTCAAGGCAATCTGAGTATTTGCTGATTAAGGGACCTTGATGCAAATTGAACCTGTGACTAGCTTTATCCACTCCAGATAGAAGATGATCCCAATGCTGAGGAACATTGTACAAGAGTTCTCTCAGTGTCTGATTTCTCTTCCCCATTAGCAACTGGAAAACTTTGCTGAGGGACAGCAAAGTTTCCCTTAGTAAAACACCCGTTTGCATCCTTCTAGGGAGCCTGCTCATTCCTACAGCTCCAGCCTTGCTCTCACTAGTAAGCACTGATATTTGTCAAAAGGAGCAGGAAAGAAGTCTGAAACCAAAGTGAAACAAGAGTGCTTAAACCTGTCAGAGGAATGAGATTAGCTGCCTTTTGCAAAACTAACTGGTCAGTTCTGCAGCCCTGGAACTAACACACCAAACAGATTAACACTAAATTTACCTGCCACTTTTGAATTCCACTGTACTGGGAAGCAAGAAGCACTTGATACTTTATAATTTTATATATTTACAAATGTTTATGTTTTTTAATAAAGGGTGGTTTAAGAAAAGATTAACCTTTTCTCACTGTATCAATCTTTACAGAAGTATTTTCTGGATGCAAGGGTGTGTTGGATCTGCTATGCAGCACAAAGCAAAGGCCCCTGTATTTTTCAGATGTCATTCACTTGTGCTTACACTGCCAGTGTGTGAAGTATAATCTCAAATCCCAAGAATGACCATGTGAAATTAGCTGTAGGTTAAACTACAGTTAGCTCTGTTTTGAAGAATAGGTTAAAGGAGTAAGGAAATACTGCTAGCAGTTGTCTCCAAAATCTGGTGTTGCCCTGGTCAGAGTCTGCCTTGCACCAGCTGAGACACTATTATCTTTTTATCCAAGTAAATAAAAGAGATTCTAAAAAGGGGAGATTTTTCTCTTTGCTAATACATGAAACGTACAGGTGTGTGAGGCTCTTTCTGGATTCCTAATGAGTAGTTCCTCCCTCACTGTATGGTTTGTCATACCCCGACAGCATGCCATAAAGGCATGATGGCACTGCCAACAGTGAGGCCAGGCAGCTCATGCAGGTACCTACTATTGCACCATCAGCTGCTCCTGCTGGCTCAGCTAACTTCATGTTTTGCGTTTAGAACAAAAGAGGCTCAAGTGTCCATGCTAGTCTGACACTCCAGCCAGTAAGGTGGCTTCATCAGGGACTGAACTTAAATGCCTTTGTGCAAACACACAGCATGGGGATGAACGAGAGGAGTTAGAGATGGGCTAACAGGCATCACAGAGATGTGGTGGGATGGCTCCTATGACTCAAGCACTGGAATGGGAGGTTACAGGCTCTTTTCAAAACAGGCAGGAGAGACAAAGGAGGAGTGTTGCTCTCTGTGCCAAGGACATGCTGAAGTGGGTGGAGCTCTGCCCTGGGACGGATGAGGGCCCAACTGAGAGCTTATGGGTCTGGGCTAATGGGCAGGCAGGGACAGGTGAGATTATAGCAGGGGCCTGCTACAGGCTGCCTGACCAGGAACACTGAGTGGATGAGTCCCTCTATAGACAGATAGGAGCAGCCTCACATTCCCAAGTTCTGGTCCATAGGGGTGACTTGAAGCACCCTGACAGCTGTTCAAGGGACAACACAGCAGGACATAAACAATCCAGGAGGTTTCTGGAGCACAGTTATAATTTCCTTCTCCAAGTGATAGAGAAGAAGGAGAGGTATAGTGCAGGACCTTGTTCTCACCAAGAAGGAGAGGCTGATGTGGAATGTAAAGCCCAGGGGCAGTCTTGGTTGCAGTGACCATGAAATGGTGGAGTTGGAGATCTTCAGGGTAGTGAGGAATGCACACAGCAAGCTCACTACCCTGGATTTCAGGACAGCAGATTTTAGCCTCTTCAGGGGTACAAAGGGATAAAGTCCTGGAGGGAAGAGAAGCCCAGGAAAGCTGGTTGATATTCAAGGATCACCTCCTTCAAGCTCAGCAGTGATGCATCCCAGCAAGGACGAAGTCAGGCAAAAAATGCCAGGAGGCCTGTGGATGAACAAGGAACCCCTGGACAAACTCAAACACAACAAGGAAACACAGGGAGGATGGAGGCAAGCACAGGTAGCCTGGGCGAAGTGCAGAGAGACTGTCTGAACTGCCAGGGATCAAGTTAGGAAAGCTGTGTTGATTTTACATGGCTTGGTTTTTGGTAGCAGGGGAGGGGCACAGAAGTGGCTTCTGTGAGAAGCTTCTAGAAGCTTCCACCATCTCGGTCAGAGCCAATCTGTGATGGCTCTGAAGATGGACATGCTGCTGGCCAAGGCTGGCCTAATTATGAAAATTGAGATGATGGTAACACTTCTGTGATAACATATTTAAGAAACCAAAACAAAGGTGGCAGTGCAGTTTTAATTCTAGCCAGAGAAGAGGTGAAAACATGTGAGGGAAACAACATGGAGACAGTGAGAAACCTGACAGCCTTCACTGAGCTTTGTCTGCCACTGAGGAAACAGAGGAAAAGAAGCCATGAAAGATGCTGCTGTACTCATCATACAACCTCATCTTAACCTGCCTTTTCCTTGCAAAGCAAGCTGTGAGTGGAAAAGGGGAGGTCCCACTCAAGGGCTGCTATTTCTGGAAGTGTGCAGTAAGCAAAGGGGAAACATGGAGGGGCCGAGGAAGGGTTGCTGATGGACAGTGCTTGGTGTCAGCACAGACAAGACAAAAGCACTCAGGCTACAGCTGCTTAGGGCAGCTGTGGTATTGACAAAGGCAGGCTTCATTCTCCCAGTGGCACCCAGGATGGGTGGGCTGTTCATCCTGCAACAGGGCAGTCTTCAGCTGGGCAGAGGGGCTCTGCTCCCCAGAGAGGCTTTCATCTCTGAGGTGGTGACTCCACACGGATGCAGGAGCTTACAAGTGTCTTGAAGGTGTCTTCAAGGATGTTGGCTTCCTGACCAGTCCCACCAACAAGCCTGGAAGGGAGCTGGAGAGTCAAACTAAAGCTGTTCCTCTGCTGACAGTCACCAGACTTCCCTGGGTTGCCCCACACTGTCACAATGCTCAAAGCTCCTGTAGCTAGAGCAGCAGTCCCTCCATTTGGATGGACAGCCCTTGCATGCACAATGCTTTGTCTCTTCTCTCCCTTCCTTGTCCAGAAGTCTTCACTCCCACGGACCCTTCTTGCCCACAGTGGAAAAGACAGCACTTCCCACCTGTTCTGACATGGTGATTATTCTCTGCACCAAGAACACAGACTATGCACGCCCAGCACAATTCTGTTGATCCTCCAGATGTGGCAGGAATGGGGGATGATAATGCAGCCCAGGGAGTTCATTGCCCAGCCTCCCCCCAAATGAGTGCTCCTCCCTGCTTGGAGGAGAAAGAAAAGAACATAGAACTGAGCACATCCAAAAATCAAACAGTTGAAGCATAAGCATCCCTTGCCTAACTCTGTGACTCTGTCAATCCACAGCAATTTCAAGACCCTTTGGTAGCTGGCTATGGGCTAGACAGAGCTTCCCAAAGGCTTTTATTAAGCCAAAGGCATTGCTGCCACAGCCAGAAAGGAGTGTCATGCAAAGCTGCTGTTGGTTAGTGGTATTGTGCTCAGGGAGTTGGTTGGTGCAGTTCTCAGTGCCTGGCCCCAGAGACATCAGAGGATTTTCCCTGGCTGGGGCACTCAGGACTCACTCTCACAGCAGCAGAGGTGATCTGGGAAGGGAAAATTCACACTAGGGAGCTGGGATGGTTTCCTTCACGAGGGACCTTGGCATTTCTTCTATCCATCCTAGGGTCAGAAAACAATTGTGGCCTCTCTCCCATTTCTAGCATGACACCCACTGCTTCAGCACCACTGATGGAACAGCTCAACACCCCAGCTGCCCCCAGACCCCACAGCGCATGGCAAGCATGGCCATGGAGCTGGACAGCTGCTGTCCCATCTGCCTGGACAGCTGGGAGGAGATCAGCTATGTGCTGCCATGGCTGCTCTGCTTCTGCTAAGTGTGCCTCCTGCAGTGGGCTGGGAGCAAGCCCGAGTGCCCCCTCTGCAAGACGAGGGTGACCTCCATCCTGCACTCATTGTGGAGAGATGGTAACTTTGAGGAGCATGTCATTCCACCCCATGGGGCAGCATTGGACATATTCCACCTGAGAGCAGGTGGTTCCAGATACCGAGCTGCCCCTGGTCTGCACAACATCCTGGCCGTCAGTGGGAGGACAGCGACCTCCTACTTTCATTTATAGAGAAATTTTTAAAAAACCCAAACCTAACACAAAAATAATGGACCCTGCTCCAGGTTTGCTTTTCTGCAGTTGATCCCAGGGCAGATGTTCTCAGCCAGGGAGACTCATGCAGGGATTTGGGGTCCTGAGGCTCTTGCATCCAAAGGAAGGCTACGAAGATGGTGAAGAGCCTTGAGGGGAGCCTTGATGAGAGGCCATCTGAGGAGTGGCTGAGGTCACTTGTTCTGTTCAGCTTGGAGGAGACTGAGGGGAAACCTCATCCCATTGTTCAACTTCCTTGTGAAGGAAGGGGGAGGAGCAGGCACTGATCTCCCTGGTCACCAGTCACAGGACCTGAGGAAATGCACTACACTTGTGTCAAGCGAGATTTAGGTTGGATATTACGAAAAGATTCTTCACCCAGAGGGTGGTTGGGCACTGGAACAGGCTCCCCAGGGAAGTGGTCCCAGCACCAGCCTGACAGAGTTCAAGAAGTGTTTGGACAATGATCTCAGGCATATGGTGTGACTCTTGGGGATGGTGCTGTGCAGGGCCAGGAGTTGAGCTCGATGATCCTCGTGGGTCCCTTCCAACTCAGAACATTCTGCATTTCTGTGATTACGTGAGGCCAAGTCTTTGGGGACCTCAAGCAGAGCTCTGGGTGCTTGAGGCTCTGCGGCTGGTTCGGGCTTTTCTGGGGCCACCAGAGCCGGTTTGCATGTGCCCATGGACCACCAAGAACACCGAGTTAGTGTCGGGGAACCTTTTTAACCTCACCGCATGCGTGGCGGTGGGCTGGCTCACCGCTGCAGAGACATTCTCCGAGCTCTCTT
>NW_008238355.1:4318908-4320102 GCF_000691975.1 Corvus brachyrhynchos
GGTAGGGAACGAGGAGGGGGGAATGTGTCCCAGAGTGCAAGGGAGGGACTGGGAGTGGAAAAGGGATGGTGAGACAAGTGGGGATAGAGAGAGTGAAATAAGGGTCGAGGAGGAGGAAGAGGTGGAGAGAGCTGAAAGGAGATGCGAATAAAGAAAAACGTGTGGGGACAGGGAAATGAAGGGCTAGGAAAATAAATAAAAAGGATACAGAAACGAGCCTGAGGACCTGGCAGTAGGAGAAAGAGAAATTGGGAAACAGAGGGTCAGAGTAGAAAAACCAGGAAGTGGGGCAGAAACAGAGAAGAAAAGGAATTGAGAGCGGGAAAGAAGCACAACGGGAAAGAGACATTGATTTGGAAAAGAAATGTAGAGATGGGAAATAGGACAGATAAGAAGATCCCCAGGCCTCATGTCTCTCTGGAACAGGGCTTCAGGGCTGTGTCCTGGGGTTCGCCACCTGTTAACATGGAGTCTCCCTCACTGGAAACATTCAAAACCCATCTGGATGAGTTCCTGGTGGAACCCTGTAGGGTACCCTGCCTCAGCAGTGGTTATGGACTAGATAATCTCCAGATGTCCTTTCCAACCCTAATAATTCTGTGATTTCGTGATTTTCCTTCTAAGTAGGGGAAGGACTCCTTTCCCTCCTCACCACCCCACGCAAGCACCAGGGGAAACTGTCTCTCCAGATGCTCCTAGCAGTCAGGGCCTGGAGGAAGGGATGGGGCTTGGGGCCATGACACAAAGTGATGCTGCATCTCAGACAGCATTTCAGTAACTCGGAGGTCAATGGACAACAGGGTTGCCACGTGGCTAGGATGGCCGAGGCTGACTCCCAGAGCACTGCATGTGAGCACAAACCCCATCTTGGCTGAGTCCCTGTCAGCAGGGCCAGGGGCTTGCAGTGCTACCTCACCAGCTGGGCTTCCACCATGCCCAGTGGTGCAGACCCTAGCGCCTGAGGAGGGGAAACCACCCTCCCAGCCAAGCTCTGGTACAGTGCCCTACGCCTCTATGCTTCTCCTTGTGTGGGGAAAGAACAGAGCGAGGGCTGAAGTGTCAGAGCCTGAGCCCTTGGGGATGAGGGGCTGCTGCACACCTGCCTGACAGGGCTGGAGCTCCTTGCACCTTGTTTTTGTTGTGCAGCTTTTTTCCATGTGTCACTGGAGCATGGCAGCTCCACTGTCACCTCAA
>NW_008238355.1:4320745-4351603 GCF_000691975.1 Corvus brachyrhynchos
GGCGCCTCGGGCGGGTGAAGGAAGAAAAAAAGCCATGAGATCCCTAGTTCATGCAGACCCGCCTGCCACCATCTGCCTCCCTTTGCACCAGGAGTGGACCCCTCCGTAGGTCACTTCCCCAGCTTCCTCACCCCAGCACCCAGCAGAATTGGGATCACCCCAGCCCAGTGCCCTGCTTAACCAGACAGGTGTTCACATCCTGGAGTACCTTCCTTTCCTCCAGCATCCCCAGCCTCACCAGCAAGGGTGCTTGGCCTGTGCATGTGTGGCCTGGTGTCATCCACTGACCTTGGAGAGGAGCTGAACCCAGTGAGTGGTCTCTGCAGCTTGACATGCATGGTGAACCCCTGGTGACACTACTTCTGAACAATGCACCGTATCCACTCCAGCACTTGACACCTTTGCCAGACTGCCTCAAATCACTCATAATGCATGCAAACCACTCCTGGGAAAAAGCATTCTGCAGCACTATCTGCATTATAAGGGCTTTCTTCATCCTCCTTGCTCAATTGTTAAAGTGTGACTGTGTCCTTTATCTCTGTTGGCTCTGTTGGCATGAGGTGCTGAGGTTTGGCTTGGAAGTCAAGTCAGTGCTAGAAGGGCTGACTGGGCAAACTCAGCAGCAAGCTCTGGGAGAGGTGGTGGAAGAAGAGCTGCCTCACCTGCAGACAAACCCATCCACAGAGGAAGGATGCCCAGCTCCAAACTTCCTGAGTTGTACTGATATGACCCAAAGGAGAAGAAAGCTCAAGACGAAGAGGAACAAGTCACATAACTTCAGAAGGTCAGAACACGGCCTGAACCAGCAGGTAGAGCTTTGATACGGATCTCGTGTATAAGCCCCAGTCTGCAGCAGTCCATCCCAGGTTTCACAGGGAAATGGCAATGAGAGAAAACATCTGCCTCCCAGCTCTTTGGTGAGAAATCCTGTTTTCTGTATTCATGTCAATCTGCTTCTGTAGGAGAAGGGGATGGAGCAATGAACCCATCCAGAGCTGAGGGGCAGGTGTGCATCCTCATCATAGTATCTCAGCCAGAAGGGCCTGTTTTTGTTTTCTCTGGGGAAGCCTTTTGCAGTGGCAGCACAGCTCAGGTGGACGTGGGAGAGGAGGAGCATGACAGACTTGCACAATAATCTTGTTCTTGCTGTTTCCTTCCTTGACAGCAGCCTGTGAGAGAAACACACTTTCGGGTCCCTGCACTGATGATGAAGCCTATGTAAGCAACGATCCCAACAAAGAGCCTGGTTGCACATCAGGGGTGCAGTAAGTTATGTTTTCTAGACTCCAGGGTGTATATTTGGTTGTCAGACATGCTCATTTTTGCCAGATGACATGGCTAAATGGCTGTATGTGGAACAAAGCAACCCAGGCATTTCCAAGAATTCACTTGGAAATGTGAATTTTGAAATGTGATTAAGAGCTGAGGAGCTGAGAAAGTAGCTGGACTTCAGCTAAGCCTCTGGATTCCAGCTATCTGCATTTGCATGCTCAAAGTGGAATATTGCAGCATCAAGTCTCCTGCTTGCAGAGAGCCATAATATAGGTGGATTTGCCATCCTTGCGAGATCAGTGACCTTCAGCCTGTACTCCTGTGAATCATTTGCAAAATAAGGCAGGTGGGGCACTCAGTAGTCACTTTTGTGGCAGCAGAAGTGATCAGGGAGGGGAAAACTCCATCTGGGGAGTGGGGAGGGTTTCCTCCTAGAGGGTTGTGGGCATTGCTTCCATCCATCCTAGGGCCAGACAACAATTGTGGCCTCGTTTTTCTAGCACAACATTCACTGCTGCAGTGTCACTGAGAGGCAGTGAAGCCTTTTGTCATTCCCAGCTGCCCCCAGACCCCACAGCGCATGGCAAGCATGGCCATGGAGCTGGACAGCTGCTGTCCCATCTGCCTGGACAGCTGGGAGGAGATCAGCTATGTGCTGCCATGGCTGCTCTGCTTCTGCTAAGTGTGCCTCCTGCAGTGGGCTGGGAGCAAGCCCGAGTGCCCCCTCTGCAAGACGAGGGTGACCTCCATCCTGCACTCATTGTGGAGAGAAGGTAACTTTGAGGAGCATGTCATTCCACCCCATGGGGCAGCATTGGAAGCGACCGGAACTGCAGTACGTGTGAAGTTGTGCTCACTGGTGAATGCTTTCATTTATCGAGAAATTTTTAAAAAACCCAAACCTAACACAAAAATAATGGACCCTGCTCCAGGTTTGCATTTCTGCAGTTGATCCCAGGGCAGATGTTCCCAGCCAGGGAGACTCCATGGTCAGCCCATGCCCCAGCGATCAACCTCGCAAGTCCTCCTCCTCAGAGCACCCTGTGCCCCACATCCCGGGACTCTGCTCCCCCACCAGCCCGCACTGCCCGCTGCAAGCTCACTACGGCAGCGCCTAAATCCCTTCTCCTGCCCGGAGTCACAAGTTGCTGCTGCCCTCTGCGTCAGCCCGGGGTTGTACCCTGCCAAGACAGGAGCCCCAAGAAATTCAACAAGGGGAAGTACAAAGTCCTGTCCCTGCTTGCAGTGAAAGAAAAGTGGGTGAGTGTGCAGAACAGGCAACTGAGAAAAGAAAGACCCAAATGATGAATATCATTTATTCAAGCCTTTGTTTTCCTTGCCTTTCTTTGGCTGGTGAATAAAATTGTGGTAAGGAAGGAGAGTCAGGCTGTGTGCAAAATCCCACAGTGGGCAGCTGGGGAAGAGGGCACTCAGAGCAGCTCCCTACATCTGGTGTAAGGGATTGCAGGAAGGGGTACATCAAAAACAGGAGATTGGCTATGTTCATCTGTTCAAACTTTTGCACTATTGAATCTCCCCTGCCACCTCTGCTGGGAGAAAAGGCAGGTGTGTGCCACAGGTGCTTGCTGCAAGTTTCCCTGGCAGCTGGGAGAGAGCAGAGGGGAACACAAATTCATTTCGCCTGGAAACAGCTCTAGAGGCACTCGAGTGCAAGCACTGGAAACACTGCAGCCGTGCTGTCTCGAGTTAGGTACAATATGTGGAGATGTGGAAAGCATCTCGGAGGCAGCACACTCCCCCTTCTCGCAGTACACAGACAGCTGTGTGCAAGGATCACTTGCATTTGCTCCTGACCAAGGAAAGGCTTAGTGTGTCTAGCAATGTGAGTCCAAAGGAATGTAACCTGTTCCTTTGTGTTAGGATTTACTGACCAAGCACTGAGCTGATTTGGTTCCTGGGGACTGGAGAAGCACACGAGCAAATGCACTTCTCTCCCCTGGTGGGAAGCTGGTTTGATGCCTTATTACCGTAATTGCCAAATCTGTCAGTCATTGCAGGCTGTCTCCAAGACTTCATCCTCTTTCACCCTCTGCTCAGGAAGGAGAGCCAGCTTATTTTGACAATGCTCACAGAAAAGTGCTTGGCATTTGTTTATTCTGCACTGTATCTCTGGTCATCCTTGTTCCTCTCACTATTTAAAGGTAAGCTCATCTGTGTTTGTTCAAGGCTTTGCTTTTTTTGCTGTGGTTTGGTTTTTTTGTTGCTGTTGTTTTGTTTGGTTGGGTTTTTTTCCTAAATGCTAGTTACATCCTACCCCAACTCTTATTTTCGGAAAGACTTGTGTCTGCTTCTATTTTGAACTTCATTAGAGTCCCGTGCTGGTTTAACTGACTTTTGTAATCAGTTAAGTTTGTGGATCTTACAGTGCTGGGCACATTTTTTTAAGAAGGAAGAGGTGTGTAGGTTTGTTTTTGTGGTTTTATTTTTCAATTAAAAGTGGTTAATTTTAACTTCCAGAAATTAATTGAAATGGCTATGTTTCAAAAGAAATATGTTCTCGCTTTCTTTAAAAATTTAACCTTCCCATGGCTTTTTCAGAACAGGAAATTATAACTTCAGGCTGGTCAGAATGACTTTGAGAACTCTGTGGGTGTGTGGGTGAAATGGTGTTCTACACAGAAAAATGAACAGAAGGAAATTCGTAACTTTTTACTTTCTGTGCATCATTTAGGAGAATTAAATGTGTATAAATACATAAATTTACTATTTCTGGTTTGTTTTTATTAAACATACTCTTCGTGTGCTTAATAAGAAACAGTCCAGGCAGAGAGGGATATGTAAGTTGGAAACATCTAATAAAATTAGTAATGGGCTTCTGTAATCTAAGGTGTCACCCTGACCGAGCTGTCTTCTGAAGTTTCAGCATGGTGCAAACAAAAATAGGAGCTGTGTGATTATTTCAAAACATGCAGAATTGCAAGCCCGGTAATAAAGTGGTTTTAAGTGAGAATGTTGAAATAGCCACAGTCCTGAAAGATTCAGTGTTCTACACAAAATGTGCTTTTATGGCTCCCTTTCGGCTGAAACATACATGCCTACAGCAACCAAAAATTCTAAAACTGAGTATTCCAAGTGTGAAGGACCATGTCTTGTTTCTCATGGTTTATGTATAACGCAAGACTGTCTTTTTAAAGCAGAGGAAGTGGTCCACCTATTTCAGAAGTGCAGGGGCACAGAAGACTTGGGTATATGTGATGTTGCACTGGACTATTCATGCCACATAGATAATTCCTCATTAATTCATCTGAAACTGGAAAACATCTGGACATTTCATATCCACATTTCATCTGCCTCATGTAGCAATGGTACTGCAGAAAAATGTTTCCCCACCTTGCTAAATTAAGAACCTTGCTATCTTCAAGACATTTCTGTGCTACTTTAGGAGCTGAACTAACAGGCAGGTTATAGCATCCAGTTATAAGATAAGTAATTTTGTGGACATTCCCATTTTGAGAAGTTGTGTGTCATGTAAATCCTGCCTTTTAAATAATGAGTAATCACTAATTCATCAGGGGGGATGCTTAGTTTCTCTCAGCAGCACATGAAGACAAACTGCTTTTATAAATAATTCAGAGGCTTTTTTTGTTAGGTGCTTTTACCAACAGCTTACACTTTTATATGCAACATGCACTTTTGCAGACAACTACCAAAGCAGAATAAAACGAATTTCTGATAAAGTTGATCTGTAACTGACCTCTGATTGACGGATGTTTTTTAACTTTAAAAAAAAAGGGGGAAAAAATGCCCAGAAAGACCTGGGAATTGA
The DNA here is from genome assembly GCF_000691975.1 of Corvus brachyrhynchos. NCBI lineage: Eukaryota > Metazoa > Chordata > Aves > Passeriformes > Corvidae > Corvus > Corvus brachyrhynchos. The sequence continues at coordinate 4,325,805 of NW_008238355.1, forward strand.
CCAGCTGGGGCAGAAGAGAAAAAAGTCAAGATGATCTTAGCATGTTATCAGTAGCAGAGTTTTTTAGTCAAGATGATCTTAGCATGTTATCAGTAGCAGAGTTTTTTAACAGTAGCTCCAGATGAACTTCCCCTGGATACCTTATTCACCGACATGGAAGTCACAGCAAATTCAGATCATAACTAACGTCACTCTTGCATAGTGCTGAGTTGTTTCAACATTGTTTATAACAGTTTATCAAGTACTGAAAACTCCTGTAGGGCTGCTTAACAGGAAAGTTGTGACAAAAACTAGGTAAAAACCAAACAAAACAACACATGAAGAGCTCAGGTTTTTTTCCAGTACTTTCCTCAACTGTCTGCTTCAACCTGACTCTACTTGGAATAATTCTAGGAGCCCCAGTAGTCATGTCATTTAAGCTAGGTCATTGCAGCCCTCCTTCTTGAACCACTGGTGATGCACTTTTTGGACATGGGCATTAGGAAAATCAGGAAACTGGTTTTAAACCTTCCTAGATCCCAGGTGAAATCTCTCAGGGTCAGACATCCCTTCCAGGTTGGGGACAATCCTTGAAGGAGTACCCAGAATGTAGAAGGACCCAGTGAGTTTCAGCAGCTACCTAACAACCTTGGGTGGAGGGACTTGAAAACCCTGGTTCAGGGAGTGATTGGAAAGGAGGGATCAGACCCATTTCTTCTCCCTTTTTTTGAGTGTGGTGCAGTCTGAGAGATAAAGTGCAGACAGCCCTGCAAGGACGTTCTGAGAAACATGTTGCAGTGACCACAAAGGCACGTAGCCTCTCTGAGGAGTTACTTTCAGCTCAGGGCACAGGCATCTACAGGGTTTGAACAGCTAGGGAAGTTAAACACACACCTGGCTAGTCTCCAGTCAAACCATGTATTCCAATTTCTGTGCCTTTATATCCTTTTTTATTTCTCAAGTGAGACCATTACAGTGCCCGCATGCCACACAGAGCAGAGTCAGACCTCTCTGTTTCTTTGCTCTGTACAGACTGCCATCAGGGTCATATCTGGCCATATGGCTTTGAAAAGCCCAACAAAGCCAAAGGCAAACTGAGGACAGCGACCTTCTTCTTCAGTCTGGTGGGAATATAAGTGCTCAGCTGTATGAGATAAATCCTGTGGCAGGGGATGCTGCAAGTGAGCTAACCAGCTCAAAGATGTAAATGATGAAGTAATTCAGCCTGACTTGGTGTACTCAGCTGGTCTAAAGCAGCTTTTATTTGGCTCACTCATAATACAGAGTTGGATAGCTGTGCTACACCCATTTCGTGCTTTCTCACACCTTTGCTTATTTCCATGAGCTCTAGTGATCATGTCAGAACACAACTGATGACCTCCAGGAGCAAATCATCACAAATTTCTTGGTTCACTTCCATGCAAGCAGGTGCTGTTTCTGCAACAGCAGAAGCATTGGCAAGACAGCCTTGGAAGGCCAGGTTCTGCTGCCAAGCTATAATTTCTCTAATGTGATCTAATTAGACTGAGGTGACATGAGTTTAGAGATCTGTGTAGTAGGAAAAACAAAGAATGTTACTTAAATACCTGTATAGGGAGTCTAAACTTCAGGCCTTGGCTGTGTAGGGCTGATGGAACTGCAGTGACGTGTGTTAATCAAACTCATTTACTCCAAAGAGACACAGTTGAACAGATAAAAGGATTCCTGTGCCATAATAGAGTACAGTGTAATGTCATTGGTTGGTGAAGTAGCTCTACTTTTACATCTCATAACTGTTATCACAGTAGAACCAGGTGTGAAAGATAATTTAGAATCTTTCATACCCTTAATTGGAGATCTGAAGGTTGTATTCACCTCAGCTCTCCACATTCTCTATGTTGATGCACTGAATGATACAATTTCAAAGATAACAATACAGCTGAAACATACTTAAAATAGAAAAGGTATGAGCTAGGCCTTAGCTTGTACTGGTAGGTCTTTTCTTCCATATTGATGGCATAAAAAGATGCCACACGTGCAACTTGCAGAGATGGGAAATTGCTGTCAGATCCCTGCCATTCTTTTAATATCTAATAGCGCAGACACCAGGGCTGATCCCTCTGAATGCTGAGAGCATGCTAAGGCATCATGTATGCATGGAGCCAGAGGGAGTCAATGCACTTGTCCATGGCACACGCACATATGCTCTGATCAAGAGTACTAGTGCCACTGATATGTGTCAATACATTTAAGACAGGCAGGCAGAGTCCTAGGCAACTCCCTATTTCCTCTGAATTACTGTCTGCTACAGTAACTTGCTGTACATGCTTGCTTCTTGAGGTTGACTTTTCAGTTCAATGAACCAGACCTTGTGTTCAGTCACTAATCTTCTATGTGCATTCACTGGCACAGCTCTAAGGCTGATCTGTATTATCATAGGCACAGCTGCGACAGTGGAGCTGGCCCAAGCTCCAGGAAAGTTGGAGGTATTTCTCTGCACATTTGCTGATAGTGATCTGAGCTAAATCTTGTGGTAGCTCTTCTCAAATATCACTGGAAAAAGTGGGAAGATCCAGAAAATGCACCTGGGTCGTGACATCACCTGTGCCTATTGTTATATGCACCTATTGGTATAGCACTCGGCATGTAGGAAGTGATCCAGAAGCAGATACAGTGCATGAGAAAGTAGCACCCATCTGGTCTTTGGGATGATACCAGATGGCACATTGGGAGCCTTCAGCCTTGCTCCAGCTCAGAGGGTTTTCTGATGGTCTCAGAGCAGAAGTTCCCATTCCAGGCAGAGGATTCATTTCCTAAAGACAGCTTCAGAACTCTTTTTCTCTCTGGTTTATTTTCCTAAGGGATATGGAAAAGAACATGAGTTAGTGATGGTGGTAGCATATACAATTTCATTTGTATATGACAAGCAAGGAGGGAGATACAGTCTCTTCAGCTCTAGGGTGTGATTAAAGTAGATCAAAACCCTTTGTATCAGTCCTGACATGGTTGGTTGAAGATGTGTACTATGTAGAGATCCTACATAATCTAATTAAGGAAGAGATCAGATCTGACTGAGACAGGTAGGGCTAGCACTGGCAATCAGTATCACCCTGGGGAATGAGAAAGGTAGACAGGAGTTTATTGCTGTTTTAGAACACACTCCTGAGAAAATACGGCTTGAAGAAAGAATTTTGCTTATCAAATACTTCCTGCATTGAGCAAAACAGCTGATGAGAAGGCTAAGACCAGAATCAGGTGAAGTGTTTGGAAGTAAAAATCTCCCCTGCCAGGGCTTGCAATTAAATCAGTAAATTTCAATGGAAGGAGAACCTGTGGTCATACCTGAGTACTTAGGCATGAAAACAGTGAGGTGCAGGTGTCTCTGTCTTGCCTTGCTATCAATTGGCTTTGCTCAATTAGGAAATCTGTGCTTAATGGAGTGCTGAAACAGATGTCTGAAAACCTTATCACCATTCAGAAATTGATATTTTCAGCACCATTTCCAGAATGTTGAAGAGAAAGCCATAGTCCTCATTTCTATTCTTACTGCAACATAGATTTGGACAGAAAAATTACTTAGAAGAAAGGCAGGCTTGAGGAGGTCTCATTTCTCACTGAGAGCTCAAAGAGGCTGAAGTCACTTTGCAGATTGGACTAAGACAGTACACTGTGTTCCCTGAAGCTCAGCTGTGGTTACATGGAAAAGCATCACTGGTCACTTAGATCTTCACCATGCCAAGGGAGAAAATTAAGTTGTAAATTGGAAAAGATGTGTCTGTGGCAGCTGACGTGAGAGAGGGTCTGTCTATACAGATTCATATAGTGGTAGAATAATTTGGCTGGAAGGGACTTCCAGAGGTTGCCCAGGCCAACCCTTCTTCTCTATTGGGTTGCTGTCTGAAGAGTCAAGCTGCAGACATCTCCAAGGACAGTGGTGTCCCCTGTGCAGAGTACCCTTGGAGGAAAAAAGGGCTTCCTTAGTACTGTGGGAGTGCTCCATCATGCAACTTTATCTAACCAGTGCTGTCCTTGTGCACCTCCCAGAAGAGCCTGCCTTCTTCATGATGGAACCCTTCCTCATGGAACCTGAAGGCAGCCAAAAGAACTCCCCCTTGTTTTCTCATCTCCAAGCGGATCAAAGGCATAATATCTCTTTATCTCTAATCTGTCTGCTGTGTTACAGCAGCCTGTTATCTCAGTGGCCTCCACTCCACTCACTCCAAGGGATCAGTGCTGTCGTATGAAAGGCTTCATGACACAGAGCTAACTGCATGTCCTGCAGTGGGCCTCACTGAGCACAGGCTGGCTTTAGAGGATGATGCTGCTTAATGTTCTCATTGCCTCTGAGTCAGTACATTTGGGAAAAACCAAACACAGGAAGTCATATAATGATGCAGATAATACATTACATAATTCTTACCCATCTTGTGCGGGGTTTTTTTTAAGAGCCTGCAGAAATGATAGAGCAGTCATGGCAATTGATGAAGTGCTTTCCCTTTAATATTGTGTCATTTTAGAAAGGTAGTCAGCAAACTGAAATCCAGCTTGAGAAACTGTAACAATGGGAAGAAGAGATCAAGACTTAAATCAGAAGTTGCTAGGTAGTTTGCAGTTCGCACTGTTTCAGCTGGCAAATAGGCAGAAACACTGAATTGAACCTGTTCATGTTCAGGCTTCACATACAATACATGAAAGGCAACTGGGCAGCTCCAGGAGCTCCAAGTGAAAGATTTACCTTTCTAGAATAACCAAACAACTGTCCTGATGCATACTGTCTGCAGTAGCATTTTGTTCAAGGTCTAAGCCTTCTAATGTAATTTCCGAAGATATTAGGGTCACCAATTATCATTTAAATTTATTGGATTGGTATCTCAGCTCAAGCAGTTCAGCACTCCTGGCACCATCAGATCTACTTAGGTGTTGCCTGATGATGTCAAAGAGGGGGCAGTAGGGCAGGGAAAGGGGAAATCTAAGGGAAACAGGTCTGTGGGTAAGGAGAAGAGACATCTTTCTCCAAAGGAGGCCTCTGTCAAATGGGCAAATGATTTCACCTTTGGGTCAAAATGCTCTAGCAGACTCAGGAAGTCTTTGTTGGGGAATACAAGAGGGCAGCCCAGGCAGCACAGGATCACTTTCTGGATTTCAGGCTCATTCTGGTCTCACTCAGAGACCAAGCATCCCCCATCTGCAGGCATTGCTACTGTATTACAGGATGACAATCATGCTCCCCCTGGACACACAGGGCACCAGTTTTGTTTTAATTTTGTTTTGTCTGCACTGACATAATTCAGGAGCATTAGACTGAAGTTACCAAAGCTTAAAATCAGCAGGGTAAAGACAGGACAAAATCAGGCTCCCCAGATCATCATTGTCTAGAAGCACTGAATCAGGGGGATGGGAAGCAGGAGAATTAGTTTGTCAGAAACAATGCATCTAGCTTGGTCAGCATACCAGGGCAGGAAGAAAAGATAAGAGACCTCTGATAAAACCAGGGGGAGTCTCAAACAGATATCCTGCGAACTAGCTCAAACCAGTCTCAAAGGCCAGGGGCACAAAAGAGCATGTGCAGGGGAGAAAGGTGAAAAGTTCAGGATGAGGAAGACTTCCTGACTTCATCAAAAAGACCCTCAGAAGACCCCTACCAAAACCGCCAAACAACACTGCGCAAGCGCAACGCGGATGTAAATGACTTTTGGGTTCATTATAATACGAAGCGAGGCTGGGTGGGGCTAGGTGATGAATATGTATAGCCGTGCTGCGAAACTTAATGAATATGGAACTTGTAACCCGATAAATACCGAGCTGAATGCAGCTGTCGGCACGCATGATTTTGGAGGAGCGATCCCCCGTGCGTCCCAGCGCTGGAATAAAACATACCTACTTTACTACTTCTTTAGTAGTGGAGTCCTTTCCGCTCTTCAGTACCTCAGTTTCACTGTGGTTCATTTCTGCTCTTAGTCAGGATGAGTGACTGAGCCAATGCAGGTTTGGCTGGCAGGGTGCAGCAGGGAGAGACCAATACTTCATATACCCACTGATCCCAACAAAACCGGGACCTGAGCCATGTATCCAAGGAAAAGACAGTATCATCTAGCGTTCTGAAAACAGATCAAGGCTAACCAACACTCAGCTGTCACTGTAATCTTGTTACCTTTAAAGTCTGGGGAAAAAAAAATTCAAACAAAAAATGAGATGTAGCTTTTAAGCCACTTCATATACATATAAACAAATCTGGACTGAGTCCGCCAAAGCATAGCACATACAGTTTCAAGTGTCCTAGGTCAGACCTCCACAAACCTTGTTTGATTGGTCTCAAGTCCAATTTGCTCAGAGCCAGTCATTTACCTCATCAAGACAGTATTAGAAGCAGCTTTTCTCTTCAATGTGAAATAAATTCAGACTCCTTGGTGAGAATTTTCACACCCCTTCATCCCTTTCTCTTTGAAGACATCGACCATTGAAGCCTCAGACTTCTTTCCCACCTCATCTATAGGTATGTTATGAAAGTTTTCCTTTCCAAGTGAGAAACTGTTTCAGATTTAGGAAAATGGATCTCCATATTTCCCAGTTCACGTACTAAGCACTGAACAAATTAGCAACTATTCAAGGTGCAGTCAAAATTTTCATCAGACTAACCCCCATCCTTTTCAGAGGGCTCTTACACTATGTTTCTCATTATCCAGCATTTGAGTTCTGATATTGTAAAGACAGACTTGGAACTTTCTTTGCATTCCCAGATCCATGTTCACTTTGGACATTTGTGCCTTGACTGTGCCTTGCAGCCAGTGGAGCCCACACTTTGTTCATGGGCAACAGCTGCGGCTTGAGTGATGCAGGAAAAAGGCAGGAGAAGCCATCTCTAGCCTTGCCTATTGCATCCTGAATTCCTTTGCTGCTTAGATTTGCTATTCAAGTACAGGTGGCCGGCTGGCAAGGCAGAAGTTCAGTTTGGGAAACCAGCCGTCTCTGGGATCATAACCAGCTGATGAGCACTGCAGAAGAAAAAAGGGAAAGAAGCACTGCAACATCTCTGAGCACATCGGGCAGTTCATTTTCACAGTATTATTGTCTGTATCATTTCCACTCCAGCCTGTCCTCTGCATTGCCCAGATAAATTAAACCCTATTACCACTGCTTCATCAGCAACACACTGAGGCAATGGTTTAGAGGCAATATCCCTCCCTCACCTTTGAACCACAAAAAAAGAGAACATGCTTGTGACTAAGGAATAGCTCTTGGAATCTTTGCTCTCTTTGCATCTTGGGACAAAATTATTTATTTTTCTCTTCCTGGGAAGTTAGTATGTCTCAGTACATAAAGTGGAGAAACTAACCAGAAGAAGCCGATTGCTGCTCTGGGGTGGGCTGGGCACAGGTCAGTGGGTGGCAAGCAATTGTATTGTGCATCATTTCTCTTCTTTGGGTTTTATTTCTGTCTCTCTTTTTGTTGTCTCCCTTTTCTTCATCATCATCATCATCATCATCATCCTCATTATTATTATGTTTCATTAATGTTATTATTGTAATTTTTTTGTAATTCTTCTCTCCATCCCATTGCAGGGGGGGAGATTGTGAGCAAATGACAGCGTGGTACTCAATTGCAGTGTGAGGTTAAACCACAACATCACTGCAGGCTCTATCACTGCTATTATCTGCACTGGGTTTAGGAAAAAAAACTCCTCCTGCCTATTGTTTTCTCAGCCTAATCAGACTTGCCTATCTGTTTCCACAGAAATTATTATTACACATGTTGGTTCACTTACGACTTTCCCAGATCTGTGCTCTCCACATGTGCCTGGCATGGTGTAGAGTGGGCTTTTGATGGGGAGGTGCAGACTGACTTGACCCTTTTCAGAGCCATCTGTGAATGCTGTGCATATTGCCACGGCTGCCTCATTGATGGCACTTGGAGTGTGAATTTCATAGTGCTTTCCCCAAGAAGGGCTTTTCCTGGGTTAACTGGTTTGAAACATGTAGAGATGAAGGCATGTGACAAGATGTTCTGCAAGCCAGTGGCAGCAGGGAGTGCAAAGCCCATTCCAGTACGCTGATGACCATATCACTGGTATCTTGCTTTTATGTTATAGTTTTGTTTCTTTCCTTTGCCTTCCTACTACTTCCTTTGCCTTACTACTCCTCTCCACAAATCCCAGGATGGCTGGCAAGAGTCACCTCTAGACAGCCACAGTGCTCTGTAATGTGCAGCAAGGGGAGTCCCTCTCTTCATCACTCCTCGAATTCCTCCTCCTGTGCTCCCTCTGCGTCTACTATTGTAGTAATAACACTTGCACTGCATAGAGCTAATGTAAACTAGCATTACACTGAAAGTACATTTTTGCCTTTACTGGCAAGAGTTAGTTATGTTTCTGACCTGGAGTAATGAGGCAGTTTAGATAACTATGACATGTTTGAGAAGTATCCCACTGTTAATACGTTAAAGTGTGTCTCTCTACCTTAAACTCATAACTCAGCCTTTAAAACACCTGCACCAAGCCAGTAAGACCAAAAATATAAGCCCATCCTCTCATTACATAGTTCTAACATGTTGTCATGTACCTAGAGTCTTTAAAAAGAAACCTTTCCTAGGATACCTTTTTAATACCCATCACTGCTGGGAACTCTTTATCTGCTATGAAAGAACAGAAATGACCAGTTTCAGGAATATTAGGTCCTCCTTGCCTAGGAAATCGTGTCATTTCTCACATTCCTCTGGGTATCTGATGAATTTTGTGTTTAAGATGCAGAAACAATCGTCATAGCGAGAGACAAAGATTAGAGTCAAAGATTACCCAGAAGGGAAGTAGATTAAAAAGAGGTTTTAAATGAGGGAAATATTAAAATACACAACACATAAATACACACACACACACAGACACACACAGGGTGGAGATAGCTGATGTGATTCCATTGTTTCTTATGTGAATCCTCTTCCCTGAAGGCATGATGGCATGCATTTTAAAGGGCATTGAAAGGAATAATGCATTTGCAGCCACAGATAAAAGTAACAATGCTGCACATAAGAACAAAAGTAGATGGGACACATCTGTGTCTCTGGGGATTAAGTGACATATGGCAGTGACATGCTTTACATTCTTAAAAATCTGCAAAATATTCAAAATAAGTTGTTTTTGTAGCTTCCAAATCATTAGAATATGCCTCATTTTCTAAGTGCTCTTGCCATTGCAGTTCTTTATGCGAATGAAATTGTCTGTGAAACAACTTGCTTTTCCTTATACATCTCATGTTACTTCCCTCATAATTCATTATTGGATATTGTGTCTGTGTGTGTGTATGTCTTCCTGTGATCATTCTATTTGGATTTTGAAAGCAATAGCTAAAAATCCCTACAGAAGTACAGTGATAAACTAAAAAGAAAATAAATAATAGAAGAGGAGCAGTGGCAGAGGAGTCTGAAGGTTTTAGGCAAACAGTTTAAAGTTCTAGGATTTAGCTCTGATAACAGTAGTTTTTAATGGATTTTTCCTCTGTAAATATTCCAGTTATAACAAAGTTAAATACAATCATTACACAACTAAACTTAACAATACCTCACAGTATAATGGCACTATTGTGTTTGGGTTTTTTTAAATGCCTGAACTTCACTCATTTTCTTTTATGAAACAGTAAAACAAACAAATAAACCTAAACAAAAGGTACATGTCAAAGTAACAGTACAGGGAGAAAAAAGTGATATAGATATGGTGAAATACCTGCAGAAGGTACAAGGGGAGTAAATAAATGTCACAACCACAGTATCTGCAGTTTGAGACCTTTTATGAAGTATTCAAAAATACCTCATAAAAATACTTTCCAATATATTGGAAAAATATATAAAAGCAACAATGTGATGGACCAGAAGTATGCTGTTGATTGTATCTTATCATATACTTTAAAAAGATTATATATGAAGATGATTCTAGGAACTGTCTTCAAAAACAAGAATAAAACTGAGACATTTTCTAATTCAGAGGGAAGTTAGAGTGCATATATGTTAGTATAAAGTGATATGGAAAGAATATGGTATTTTGTCTGGAAACCACTTCAGGTACCAATAATCTTGTATGAATAAAATTCTAACTTGTGTATCCAGGCTCAGGTCTCTGTATAAAGAAATGAGCAATGGCTAGAAAACAGCTAGCAGCTGCCCCCCTCAAAAAGTTGAGAGATCATGAAAACAAAACCAGGGAGCACCATGAAACAGAAGTGGAATGGTTGATAATGCAGGTACCATTGCTGAAAAACTAGTGGAAATTCATGGTCTGCTACCTATCATCTTGTTAATGTTTCATTATTCTTTACTGTGCACAGCAAGCCAGAATGTGTCTCACACCAGGATTCTCAGTTAAGAAGCTGACCACTTTGTGAACAGACCCGGGGAACTGGAAGGGCTGGACTCTTGCCTTATAGCATGGGGACCTTGGCATGCAAAGCAGAGCAGGAAAATCAACCAGCCAAGACCAGACATGGCAGCACAGCTCCTAGAAAGGAGAGGGCATCTGTCCTTCCTGGGGATGCCATATGGATAATCTGGCCAGACCTAGCTGCAGGTTCCCTTGCTGTGCAATTCTCAGCAATTACATCCTGGAAAGAAAGATGAAACGCAACTGTAGCATGTATTCTCAAAAGATTGGTAGCACTTTATAGGTCATGTCATTCAATCAATGGGACTCTTGCAGCCGTCTTTGCACATGCAGAAGCACGGAGGGAATTCAGAGAGGTGTTTAAAAGTTTAATGTAGCCCATGACTACTAAAGTAACTGCTTTCCACAGAGCTCTTCATAAAACCATCAGGGGATTGGTTGCGTTGTGCCTCCCAATTGTCTGCAAACTCCAGGAGCAGTTTAGGGAACATTTTCAGATTATCCAAGAATAAATCCTGAGGAACAATCCAGTGCTTGGTCTAGTAATTCCATGTCTCCTTTCCACTGATAAGCCCCGGCACTGGATCCAGCACTCCAGGTGTGTATCACCAGTGCTGAGCAGAGAGGAAGGATCACCTCTCTTGACCTACTTGTGTGGCTCTTCCTGTTGCAGCTCAGGATGCTGGTGACCTTTGCTACAAGGGTGCATTGCTGGCGTATAGTCAACTTTGTACCTGTAAGGTTCCTTGGGGCTTTCCTGCTAACCTGCTCACCAGCCAGCAAGCCCCCAGCCTGGTACCTGGGATTACTCCTCCGGTGCAGAACAACTTCAGACTTTATTTCAGTGAACTTCATGAGGTTCCTGTCAGGCATTTTTCCAGTTTTTTAAGGTCCATCTGAGTGGCAGAAAACCATGTGCTGTATCATCCATTCCTGCCAGTTTTGTACCATCTGAAAACTTGCTAAGGGTGCTCTCTGTCACATCATTCATAACCATGTTAAATAGCATTGTCCCCAGTATCCATCTCTGAAGTACCACTGGCTGGCCTTCCACTGAACTTTTTGCTGCTGGCTACACCCCTCTGAGCCTGACAGTTCAGCCACTTTTCTGTCCACTTCACTGTTCACTTATCTTGCCTGTAAGGCATAGACAAATGTCTGTGAGAATTTCTCAGAGATGGTGTCAAAAGTCTTGCTAAACTTGAGGTACACACCATACACTGCTCTTCCCTCAAATTTTAATGAGTTTGTATGTTTTCCTACTGCTTCAAAGATATTTCAGAAATAAGGTAGACACTATCAGAGGCAGTGGGTCATAAAAACTCTCAGATCCTTTACCTACAAAATATCATGCCCTTTGCCAGTTACTTTTACTTACCAGTAACATACATAGGCAAGTAAATCTGGCACTGGTTTTTGGAGACTGACTTGGCAGTTTTAAATATTGACATGCGTCATCTAACCTAGTTGAAAAGATGAGGTAGTCCCACTGCTTTTGGTTAAACTTCTGTGACTGAGGAGTAGTCAGTGATAAAGCCTATTCTACCACGTACTCCTGAGAGATTCAGGCTTCCCCATTGCCAGCAAGCACTCCATTTAGCACACAGAGTTGTAGTGTCACAGTGCATTAGCACAAACATTGTAGGGGAAAAAAGCAGAAATCTTTCTGGAGTATGAAACATTAAGTATTTGAAAATTACAATTTAAAGAAGAAGTCTGTGAACATACAAGTCAGACTAGACATCCACCTCAGTTCCCTTCTCCAAAGCAGCTGTAGCAGAGCAATGGCAGTGTGATTAGGCTAGCCAGCTCTTTGTGGTACCAACAGCTGCTATGGCTATTTGCCAGGACACCCCAAGGCTCCATCGCTTCTGAATCCATGTCATTTTGTAAGCAAAACCATGCAGGACACAAATATGTGGTCACCAATGCCAGCTCGGCAGACTAAGAATAGATCAGCTGCAACTATGTTAACAATTTTGAATACAAGAGATTGCAAAGTATTAGCATCACATTACGGAGGGGAGAGTGGAAGAAAGGATGGAAAACTAGGTGCAGTTCTGGGCTACTTCACCTCACAAAATTTAACAGGGAAAGGGGCTTGGCTTCAGCATGGATGAAGCACACAGTGCAAAGACAGCTTTCCAAAGAGTTATGCTCAGATTTCTGCAAGTCAGACCTCCCTTGGGGGCCTGCTTCAGTGCACCATGCAGCCGCCCAGTTGGGTCCAGAGACCAGTGAAGGACACTTTTCCCTTGTAAAAGCTGAGGCAGCCAGTTTAAAAGAAAGGTTAAAGACAAGTATTACATAAGTCCTCAAGATGAGAGCAATAGTTCAGGAAGTCATTTCTTCCCTAAAGCACAGGAACATGGGTGGGTAGGTGAGTGAAAGGACAGCAAATACGCTCCAAACACAGAGCCTCTTACCACAGTAAAATGTGTGGTGATTTTCACGGGTTTCCTTTCCACACAAGACTTTTATAATGAGTCTGGGCCTGCTGAGGCACTGGAAAGGCCATAACAGAGGACAAATCACTGCTTAAATAAGCAGGGAAGCTTACTTAAGATGGTGAAAGAGAGATCCTGTGGTCAGAGCTTTTTGCCATTGGTGAAAACATAGCATCCAATACTGAGGTGTCAGCAAGGGGTATTGAAGGAATGCTTACAGCATCTGCTCCTCTGGGTGCCTATGATCATGTAGAGTATTACACAAGCAGAGAGAGGCCCCATGAAATTGATGTGTTGGTGTAATTTACCAAGTGAATCAAAATACTCTTATTTCTTGTTTACCAGGCACTGCCATGCTAGAAAGTCACAAAGCTCCCTTGAGTATCAGCAAAAATGAAGAGAACACAAGTTAAACAGACCTGTGAAGGGTTTATAAACTTAATTTATTATTAGTTTTAAAAGGCTTGTCTGCTTTGTTGTAGGGCAACTTTTCTCAGTCTTGAAGGGTTTGCTAAGCACAGTAAGAGACTGGGAAGGCCGAATGGGTTGTTATATTTTGTTTGCACTGTCAAGAAAATATTCATCACAACTTCTGTGAGAGAAGTTTTGGTCTCAATGTGCAGAGCTCTAATCAAGTGGTAAAAAACCATCACACACAGAGACTGGGAGCTGCAGTGGATGAAAAATGCTTCAGTCCAAAGTAATAATGATTTAGAGTGCAGATTCTCTGCCAGGAATTGAATTTACACAGTTCAGAGAATACACACTCATGCTGACAGGACTGGTTTGACCTCAGGGAACCTGCAGTCCATGACCCTTACTCTCTTAGGTGCAGCTCTTAAGTAGAACTCAGTCTGCCACTAGTCACAGCACCAAGATCTACACAGTTTTGGGGGAACCAGGGTTCTGAGCAGTGTATCCCAGCAAACTGCTTGCTTTGCTGAGGGAAGTTAACCAAACCTTCACCATTTACAGTTGTCATGGCAAGGAAGCCTGGTCATGCAGGTTAGATGGATGCTCTCTACACCCACCCCAAAGTTGGGAAGTAGGGCATCTTGGAAATTAGGCATAGACTGAAATTCTGCTTATCTTTAACATGCTCAGTTGTTTGCATGACGGCTTCATGTGGAGTCTGTTCCCAGTGGAAACTGAGTTAAGCATGTATTACCAGAAATTCAATATCACTGTAACAGCTGTCAGATACTCTAGCCTTCATACCACCACCTCAGTAGGTGTTAACAAAGTGTGCTGCCATCAGAATGAAAAAAGTCAAGGGAAGTAACCCAAAGCCTGGAAAGACTGCTACACAAAACTGAAGAGGATATGAAGAAGGGTTGTTAGTATTTCTTGAGCATAAAAAAAAGCTTGATACATCAGCTGTAAGACATAAGGATACCTGTTACCAATACTCAGTAAAAACACAGTTTGTCTATGTAATACCAGTGCTGGCTCACAGTAGCCAGTCTCTAGGAAATAAGAACAAGCAAATGAAAGAACTGTGACTGCTTTCCAGGAAGCTGGTGGTTTTGCAGCCACAACTCTACTGACCATCAGCAAGAGGAACTCCAAGAAATGGGAACATTCAGTCAGAGCCCCAAATTTTGTTCAGTAGTTTGTGAATGTTAGTAATGAATAAGAGTGTTAGTTGGTTGTGGGGTTTTTTTAATAATGCAGAAAAGCTGTGTCTGTCACATTAATGTGCAGAATTTGGGTGATATTTTTGGGAACTGCTTTCTAATTACAAACCTAATAAGAGGGGTTTTTCAACAAAACAGACAAGCAATGGTCACAGTGTGACCAGCTCGAATGACAGACACCTTTCTTTTGCTCTAGTCTCTCAGCAGGGTGAAAGCCAGAGACGCTTGTACAGAGAGCTGCTGAGGAACTACAATCGTCTGGAACGACCTGTAGTGAATGACTCCCAACCACTCATAGTCGAGCTCCAGCTTTCCTTGCTGCAGATAATTGACGTGGTAAGTTACTTGCTCTTCTCTGTGGCACCCATTCAGCATAACAAATCTGATCTCTCATCTAGGAGACATACTTTTGCTCTTTATCAGGCTGTCAGAAATGAAGGCTGGCTGTCTTTTGCTAAGCATCCTCCCTAAATGCTGGAGTACGTGCTTTGACACTTTAGAGGAGTGAATATCCTCCTAAAAGCACAGCCATTTCTGACACAATTTGAGCTGCAAGGAGATTAATTATGTATATTTTGTCCATTTGTTTTAAACAGAAAAAGGAATTCAATCAATTAGAAGCTATGTGTTACTACAAATTATTAATGATACTTTCTTCTCAGAGCTGTGTGGGATGCAATAACTCAAGACCATGTGCAGCATTCAAAGCTACTATCACTGCACTTACACTTTTTCATTAGATATTATAATGGCATTAGCCTCTTCTCCCATCATATTTTTACCATGCACTGCAGCGGAATGAGTCTGCCCTGAAATGAGCTTAGAAATACGTAAAAGCAAAACCTGGAGGCACAGCCCTCTAATTGTCTTGACTACAACATGCTTTTACAGAATTGGAGATTTGACCCATGGAAAATTTTAACATAATAATCCAAATCCTTTTTTTCATCATGAAGAGGATTCTGTATGATAAACTGTGATATATATAGACAGGATTTCTTTCATCTATATGAGAAAAATGAGCCAGGAGAACAATTTTGACCATCTTCACCCTGTCAGCAGAGCAAACAGGCTCTTGTAAACTAGTGCTCTTATCTTCATCCTGCCTTTTCCATAAACAGTGTTTGGGGCTGGTTTCTGATCCCCTGTCACTGTTATGGGGGGAATGAGGAATAGAGAGAGAGATGTGGAAAAATTTGTGCAGTTGCAAAGTAAATTAACAGAAGCCTCAAATATTTAAACTTTTTAAAGCTCTCACAGTCTTTCTGAAAATGTGTGGTACACCAGGTGCTCTCCCTGGAGAGGTAAGCAGGACCCTGAAGGTGTAGCCCCCCAGCATCCCAACATGCAAATGGCAGGTCCAGTCAGCTGTGGTATTCCTGGAGGCAGGCAGCAGCCACCCAGATAGGGTAAGCATCTTTCTGTTTTGAAATGTTACCAACTGCATCGAACTGGAAGAGAGAAGAAATCAGTACTGTGAACCAGTCCTCTACATGAATGGAAGAGCAAAGATTTCCTGCAGCTAATTTCAAGTAAATTTCAGCAAGCAGTTCTAGGTTTAGCAGAGGTGTCTCAGCTCCAAAGATCTTCCTTCAGCCCTTCTTTTTCTGTGGCATTTTCTTTCAACCTAATTTGAAGGTTGCAGGTACTAAAGGGGACTCTTCAGCCATAGGGCTGTGACTGTACATTTTCAAAGCCCGGAGTTACATAAAACAATTTTTCACCTGTGTTTCACATTCACATATGAAACCCAACCTGTAAGGAAATTGGCATTTTTTAAAAAGCACTTTATCTACATTATGTCAATGTCCCTTACAAGAAGTTTAGTTCCACTGTTCCTTTTTTTTTGTCCACAATAGGAAGTAGGTATGCTAAATGTTCATACCTATCAGAAATGAAGGTTTTCTTCCCTACATCTCTGCACCCAATACAGATGCTAGATGTTAATCAGTTTTAATCAGAATTAATGACCTGTCCTAGGCTTGTGGTCTTGCAAACTGCACTCAAGGTGTTTTAAAAAACATCCAGAGTCACCTGATATGTTGTGAAAACGTGCCTGTCTCCTCAATGGAGGACAGAAAATCACTTGGCAGGCAAGTCTCTATAGTAAAAAGGTCATTGTAGCATCAACAAGTAAACCAACCAGCCTGACAATGCACAAAACACTGATCCCCTGGGTCTTTAAATCAGGAATCAGTGCAGAAATATGCCAGCAACAAGCACTGTACTTGTGAGCCCCTCATCCTCCATTGCTGGCTGGACAGACAGCAGCATTTGTCTGCCCCAGCTGCTGAAGTAAATGTCTGTTTCAAAGGAGGCTCGTTACAGCCACAGTGATGTAAAGAAAAGCAGTCAAGCTAAAAGGAGATAACCTTTATCAGCTGAGACATTGTGAGGCGAACCAAGTGGCCATCTCTGTTCACTCAGATGGGAGTCTGGGGGTGAGTTGACTCTGCCTCCTCAGCTGCCCTGCCTGGCAGAAGACAGAGCAGCTGGTGCACAGCTTTCACTTGGGGAAGACATTAGACAGTATCACAGTCTTGGCAATAGTGTATGCATTAACAAAGTGAAAAGTTGCTCTTTCTGAGGACTTGTGTGTCCAGCGTGGTCTGTTACCGTAAAAGTGCAGGGTGCTAGGCAGGGTCCCAGCATGAGGGCACCTCTTACACCATGCTCCCTGGGGAGGAAACAATGCTCATGCTCAGTGAAGTGTCATGTGCCAAGGCATACTACAGCATTGCTGGACTCAATGAGATGCTTCGCAAGCAGTCACTGCAATGGGCATGAGACAGCGGACCGTGTTCTGGTTTCCTCGCAGGAGAAAACAATGTGAAGAAGATGAAAACAAATCTCCTTGTTGCATGGGAATGAGAAGGGGTTTGCCACTGATCCTCAAAAAAACTTGTGCCTTACCCATGCCAAAACCTGGTATCACATCTAAAGCACTTCTATCTGGGACAGGTTCCATGACGTACCTCCATACGTCTATTTTATACACATACTGTATTAAAATGTAATTAATCTTAAATTCATCTTCTGCTGACAGCCTGCTGAGAACAGCATTGGTGCCAATCTAGTCGCACTCTGCTACATAGAGAGAAAAGACTGCTCTGAGATCACTGTGGTTTTCCAAGCAGTACTACAAGTAACTACTTAAAATTTCACCTCCTCTTCTTACAACCATTCAAAGAAAAGGTCAAAGCATGACTGCTTTGGATTAGGTTTTCTGCTTCTACTTGCATGTATTTGCCTACACAGGGTATGTATGGTTTTTAGCATTCAAAGACAGCCATCATACTCAAAGCTGAGAAGAACATGTTCTCTGCTTGTCACAGCTGTGGTAGACAAATGCAAATGAAGGACTTCAGGGTTCGGACTTTTCCCCAAAATTATATTAATTCATAACTACAGCCATGACAGGCCCATTACATTCAGGAAACAAATGAGCAGAAAGAGACAGTTACAGCCCCTGTTTAACAGCAGGGTTCAGTTCAGTTTGGCTTGTCCTCTGTGTGTAAGGACAACTTCATGCTGAGCTGTCTCATGTGTATGCCATTTTTGAGGGTCACTTTTGCTTGGAGCCTGACCCCCAGGCACTCCCTGTGCATCAGAAGGGCACTGGCTGGTTTTCTCTCCCACAGAGCACTGTCAGGCACTGCCAAGCCCTGCCAACCCAAGCAAGGGTAGACATCCAAGAGTACCTGGAACAAAAATTCTCATTTTGACTAAGAGTGCAGTCAGTTGGTGAGGCTAGTGTAATTAAGAAATGGGGCATGACATTTTCGGCAGCACAGGAAATGCAAGCATTCTCCATTGGCACCATGTAAAAGGAACCTGCTAGGTGGAAACTATTTGTCATCATGAGTGATGGTTTTCATTGCTCCTGTTGGCATTTGCAGGAGACCTTATCTGAAGGGGTGTATACGTGGTTCCATTGTTAAGTTATTAACAAAAAATACAGCTGTTGAGGTCCCTGCATATGGTGGAGTCCTGTAGTACTTTTCTCATTCATGTTCAGCCTTCCAGCTGCCAATGTCAGAGGTCATAATGACAAAAATGGGACTGAAGTGACGAGTGGGAAACCACGCCTAACAATCCATGAATCATTTTGCACTTCCGGAAGCCAAAAAATACATCATTTTCCTGTATTTTGGGCTGCAAACCCAAAACAAATGCTGTATCTGGAAAAATTTATTACAGACTGTTTTGATTCAATTGCACAGTGTGTAAAATGACTGTACATCCTAGGGACTGCAGGATTATCCCAAACCTAATCACATGCTTGCAAACAATCTCACTTTAAAACTGCAGATGTTGTTGCTACATTGTTGCTCCACATTTTTGAAAACCAGCAAGACAAGGTAATGTAATAGTTTAGTAGGACAACAAAAACAAAGACTCTGGGTTTTTTTCCTGAAAACTGGATCTGTGCCTTGCTGTTCACAGAAAACAAGGGAAAAGATCCTCACATACTTTCACCGAGCACTCAGGTGCAGTTGCTATAAGCAGCATACTAGCTTAGCAGCACAGATATTTTTGCCTTATGTACCCAGAACTTACCAAAATGTTGGATTCAAACTTAAGCTTCCACTGGTTTCCCCTAAATCAGAGACTACAGCCCTGAAAGGAGTTGGGGTTTTTTGTTATTTTGGGTTGGTTTGTGAGGTTTTTTAGGAGTGCTTGGTAAGAGAACAACTTCTAAATGCAGGCATCTGTTGACATTGAAGCTGCCTTCACCTGCCTGCTCATTTCTCAGGTGATCTACTGATCAAATAATAGGACTGTTGAACTCAGTCCTCAGGAGCTCAGACCTCTTTGCTGGGGAGCTCTCTATCTGAGTGAGAGTTGCCAAAGCTAGAGGCTGCCTGTCAGTATACTGTGCCAGAAGTTAAAGTTGAGAAGGCAGGACGCAAGGCTATGCCTGGCCCTGGGGTGCATCCTGTCCTCCTACTGTTGGCTTTTTCATAAAATCTTTGTCAGATCTGAATGCCTTTAGCAGTTGATATCCTTGGTTTTAAATTATTTTGTTTCATAAGCTTTCTAGGGCTGCTTCTGCAGATGTATTGAAAGGCCAGAAAGTTCAAGGTTTATTTTCTAGCTCTAATTCACCTCTTCCTTCTTAAACTGACCTTATAGCTTCTAGGTCATCCTCTCCCACCTTTCATTCCAGCACCATCAAACATACAAAAATCAATGCTGAATGTTATGTAGTAAACCCAGAACAACAGACAAGTAATTCAAAGAAACAAATAAAAATATGCTGTGCATATAAGCACCTATTCATTTGTTATTCCCAATATAGTATCAGTATTTAATGGATTAAACCATAATCCCTGTAGTACATCCCGTACAAATCTTTTACAGATAGATATCTTTAACAATGTAAGCTTGACCATTCAACTGACTCTTTCAGGCCTTCTAGATTAAAGTATCTTTTTTTTTTTCCCTTTCCTAATAATGCCTTTGCATTTATTTGTGGGCTTCCTGCATAGCTTTTGTGAGCGATGTTTAACTCTGTTTCTCCTTGAAAGACCTCCTCTACCAAACCATGTATATTTCCGCAAAGTTTTTTTCACTCTCATCTTGCAAGAGCAGTGAGACTGATGCAAAATGGTGCAACTGAGAAGAAAAACAGACTGGACACCGTTATAAAAGCTGAAAATCAGTAATTAGTGATCATGAATAGTAGTCATTAAAATTCCAGACAGAAAAATTGCAGAAAGGGTTCTAGACCAACAGATTCATTAGAGTTAAATCCCAAAATCTCTCTCCTGGTCACAGAACTCACTTAGTGTGACCAATTTTCAACTCTGTGAAGAAAAAATAAAATTCCTCTCCATTAGCATGGGAGGATCTTGAAAATTGGGAAATTCAGGGCTAATTGAGACATGAATTATTATTTTGGCTGTCTCCTATGTGCAAGACATTGTCAAAATGCCAGTCTCACTAAACCAATTAAACATGCAACATGTGAATTTGCTAGGACAATGAAGTTAAGCACCATGGGTAGCATGGCTTCCTGACTAATACTACTTGCACACACTTGCATGAAACATTATGATGGAGCTTTTGTTACCTAAACCTTATTGGCATCTTTTTATTTTATTTGACTTCTGCCCCACTCAGTGCAGAGTGGGAGCAGTTCACTAGTGAGCAGCAATTCCATGGTTTGTTTTCTTTCAGCGTGGTTCCCCAAGATGTACTTAGTGGCAATGGCTCCAGCAAAAGAAAGACTGATTTCCTTCTGAGCTTTTTAGTTGTGGTCATCCAGCTTGGGCATTTCACGATAATTAAACAATTTTCTGTCTGTCTGGTGAAAAGACTGTACTCTGTTGTTTGTACATGTGGGAATTTAGATCTTGAGCTCATGTATGTTCCTTAATTTTGGGTAACTAATCTGAGGCATCAAGGATTTGCAATAAAGCAGTTAAGCCAAAACTGTTGGGGTGGCGTTGAACCTCATATTTCTTAGTTTCTCTGAGTCCTGAGAGACAGTGAGTTCAGCTTCTCAGTAAAAACCTTTCCTCCCATTTTCTATCCCTGATCACAGACTTTAAGAGATCACTTGAGTTTTGAAACAGGCCTCCATTCCCTTACTTTTTGCTGTCACAGCAGCATGCAAATATAGAAAGAAAAAGCAAAGGCAACTTAGCAGATAGACTGAGTGTGAGTCTCTGATAAGTATTCAGGGCTGGTTTTCTCAACCATCCCTCTGCTGTTTTCCTTGTGATTTCAAATGCTGGAAAGGACAGTTAATAATTAATATCCTGGAATAACGATTTGTGTCTAGTCCTGTTTGTTGAAGCACCTGCCAACTGTGTGCAAAATACATGGAGGCCTATTTCAGGAGGAGGTATCCACCCTGGAGAATATAAAAACCATCTACATGCTATGTGTGGATCATTTTGGATTTTAATGGAGGACTGACTGCTTTTGTATGGTGACATAACACCCTTGGAACTAAGGATGTATGTCAGTTTATTCAAGCAGTCAGAGAGCAGCACTGTGCTGGAAGGCCATGTGAGGCCCTCTGACCCAGCATCTGGCGTTTTCATGAGAAGTATCTTTGAAACAGTGGGACAAAGCTGGTGCCCAGGATCCCAGGATCCCAGAGAACTGTGGGGACAGGGAGTCCTGCAATTTGCAGGTCTTTGTGGAGGAACTTAAACAGTCTCAAGACCAGTGTTGGTGTCTACATTGTGTCACAGTTCACAGGAGTCCTGATCTTCAGGGACTAGTGCAAACATACAACCTAGAAAAATAAAATTAGTTTCCTAAGTCAAGTACCCACAGCCCCAGGCAGTAGTTGAAAGTCTTGTCGCATGGGCAGGGCAAGAACAAGACTGCCTTTTTTCACCACAGGGAAAATTGGAAAATACTGGGGGAAAAGGCAAGTAAGACATGAATCAAGTAGGAGACTCTCAGTCACCAGTCATGCCAGTGAGTGGGAGGGCTGCCTACTCTGAAGCCCTGACTGGCAACAGAAACTGGCATTTCTTCCCTTATTTCTTTCTGATCTCACCTTTAGGGAATGCATGGGTTCAGTACTTGCTGCAGTGGCTTTTGTATCCAGGCCTTTGCATTTAACGTCCATATCTGGTTGGTCTCTGACATACAGGGAGCCAAGGCTTTCACAAGGAATACCTCTTGAGGACTTTGATACCCATGCATTATACAGCCTAAGGAATATGATTGGCACCCTTGTGTTTGCAGGCTTCTCTGGAACAGTCCCTGTTTCAATGCTGTGTGCTCCTCCCAGTACAAGGTTCTCTTGAACTCTCCACTCTCACCAGAAGTGAGTGCTCCTGTCTCAGGGGCTTGCAAGGGGAGGAATGTATTCTGACAGTGGCCAAAACCTCCAATATGCAAAGTTCCTGTCTCAAAAGCAAGTGAGTAGACACTGCTGAAAGCAGCAGATACAGATGCAAGGGTACTCCCCCAGACTGCTCTTCCGGGGAGAGAAGAATGCAGGTGGTTACAGACAGGGGACACTGCCTTTGTAGTAGCTGCTACACAGTGGAAAGACCAAAGGCAGACTGCACTGCTTGCTCACAGTGAAAGAATACATACCTCTGCGACACAGGGGGGCCCAAGAAAGGCATGACCTCCAGAAGCCAGTGGCATCAGATGGGAGTGTGATTCAACCCTAGATGAAAAACACTTATGAGACATCACATCCAACCATTTGTAGGAGAAAACCCTGAGCAACAAAGGTGTTGCTGATGGGCAACAAAATACTCAGTAGGTGTTTGTTCTTATGTTATTCCTTTGTATTTTTGTTTTTCTCCACAGTCTTTCACCTTGACTCTGGGCCTTCCTGTCTGATTTCCATCTTCCTCCTGAGGGTGCTTTGTTAAAGGAATTGAGATGAAGTACTTAAACTTTAGGTATTCCTATGTAGTTGATGTTACCATGGCAAGGTTTATTCCAGCTTATTAACGAGACCCCTGAAATACAAAGGCTGTCCAGCGATACTTACCTGAATGTTGCCAAGGCAACCTGGGCACTCCTCAAAATTACTGGTTCTGTGAGCCTTCAACCATTCGACGCATTTGAGCTGAGTTTTAGATAATCAGCTGAAGATTGTGTGCAGATTGGTGGTTCAGCAATGGAAAGGAGTGCCTGTGCAGTCACAAACTGAGAATACAAGTGTCATACATGAAATCCCTAATTAGCTTGATCTTTGCATGTTAAGTGCTTTAATTAGTTAATTTTGAGTTAAACAATTTTTTTAATTGAATGTTAAAGTTAACCCATCAGCCCAGGTACAGAAATCAAGTTCTGTTATTAGTGTTTTCACTTGTTCAAAGCAGTTTATTTGTACCAGTCCCAGTTAAAATCCCCCAGTTAAAAGTTTCCCAGTTAAAAACCCTTTTCAAACTTTAAGCCACTTGTACACTATAAGAGGTTTTTTTCCCATGTTCATTGTATACTTTTACAAATGTTTTAAGATGTAGGAGATGTATTTTAATATTTTTTTAAGGCACGCTTCAGAGCAAGCGCAGAGATCACTGCAGATTAGATGTAGTGGACGCCAGTGCTGGGTGTTAAAGCCTTACTCCTATTAAGGAGCTTTTAATAATTTTTCCTTGACTTTTGGATTAGCTAAAAGTCAGCCCAGCACTGCAAGTTCTTCCACCAGAGGTCCAGTGCTGTCTAAGCCTGAAGATCTCTAATCCCTGCGCTCCTGGGGCATACCTCCTGAGCCACTAGGATCCCAAATTTTTATGTTTTGCTAATTTTTGTAATTTTTCAATTTTTCTGTTTTTAATAAATTATTTTAATTTTTACTAGGAGTTGTCTCATTCTTCACAACAAGCATTTGAAAGCTTGGTCAATTCCAGTGGATATTTTGAATAAGATCTCACTCAAAGATCAGTGTCTCTGCTAACAAACTTTCCAAGTTTCCATGTCAATGTCTTTGTGTCACTTGACTGTTTCTCTCCTCGTCTTCAGATCTTCAGGTACGAAAACAGTGGGGAAAAAAAAAAGTAAAAATTAACCAAAGTAGTCCCAAAGTAGTCACACATTACTTCCGAGAGTTACTTGTTCAATTTGGGACTTTTCTGATCATTGTTTTGAAATAATTCAGTGGCTGATTCAACTCAACTTCTGTGGCTCTGCGAGAGGGCAAGAATTAATGACTCCTGCTGGTCACCTGGTAATAAATACCTTGCTACGAAGATGACATGTAATCATATGACGTCACTACTGAACCAGGAAGGACTTCGGGATTTTTTGTCCACGTGATATGGCCTGCGTAATTACGTGGCTAAGGGCAGTTATATTTCACTTAGATGTTGACCTGGCAAGGGAGAATCTATTGACAGGCAGTGGTGCACAATGCAGGCAGATGTACATACATAAGCTTTGAATTTATGGCAGGGAGAAGAAAACCAAACTAAAACATTCACATGTCGCAGCATGTGCACCAGAACAAACCAAACTGTCACTTTCTGTGGGTCAAAGGTGGCTGTAGGAATAAGCAGATATCCAGGGCAGAGGATTAACTGGAGTCAGGCTGGAGATAGAAAGGGGAGAAAATGACCCAGATAAATACAGGAAGGATTTAGAGAGCAAGTGTTGCACTCACTAGTGATGACAGCTTTTCCAGCGTTTTTAAATACAGGAGCAAAATTATTTGTCGGAGCTGAACATTTGCAAACCAGGAGGACAGCCAAGGGAGTGATGGAAAAACACCTCTGGGAGCTGATCATTTTCAGCCTCACCAGAATCTTTGCAGGGCTGCTTTCAGTGCTTTGCTGCACAGAAAGATGGGAGCTGAGAGCCAGCCCAATGCAGGGGGAAGGTCATTGCCAAGGCTGACAGTGCCAAGGCAGGAATCTTGAACAGAAAAAGCAGTGTGATAGGTTATTCAAGTTTTCTCCTGGGAGGAAAGTCATCCTCTCACCTAACCTTTAAACACTTCTGCATAAACCAATGACACAGAGCGAGGGAAATGCCGTCAGCACTTCCCGAGCTCAATAATTAGCTTTTACTTAGGCAAGCTAAGTGATCAGTGTTCTCCTGAGATAGAGTAAAGCACACACATGCTCCAGGTTATTTGTTTGTGAGTGTCTATGTAACAGAAAAATACATTCCTTTCTGTGCCAAGATATTTTAGAGGTGCCTACAGTACACAGGTCCTGATAAAGATGGCAGGATTTGCAATTCTTCTGCAGCTCTGGAAAGGCAAGGCAACCAGTCCACTGCAAAGGCCAAAGTATTTCCTTACAGAATGCAAAGTTACATGGCTCAGTAAACCACCCCGAAGAGGGAAAGCTCCATAGATGCCTCGGCTCTGAAATGCCTCTTGCTCTAATAGGGGGTGGATTCAAACTCAAGATTCCCATGGCCCTTATGTCCTCGACAGCCCCAGCAGGCACTTTTTCCTTGGTTCCTCAGGGTCCTTCTCTAGAAAGGACTTAGCAAGAGAGCTACACCTGGACAAATGCCTGCCCAGTGTAAAGTCAGTGTCCTGACTTTTTAAAATGGCCCAGCGCCAGGCACCCACGCTCCCCCCCCCTCCCCCGCCATAGCTGGGCAGAGAGAGAAAAATAAGTTAATGAAGGGTTCATGAGTTAAGGAGAGTGAGAAAACGCTTCAAGGGCAAAACAGGCTCAAGTTAAAGTTGCAAAGTGAATTTATTACTAACAGACTCAGAGAAGGATAATGAGAAGTAAAATAAGCCCTTAAAACATCTTTTTCCCCCCAGCCCCTCCCTTCTTCCCACCAACAGTGCAGGGAGACAGAGCATGGGGATTTGGTCAGTTCATCACCCGAGGTTTTCTTCCACTTCTCAGGGGAGAGGAGTTGTTCCCCTGTGAGACCGTGGGGTCCCTCCCACGGGAGACAGTTCTCCGTGAACTTCTCCAGTGTGGGTCCACTCTCAGAAGC
>NW_008238355.1:4351631-4380305 GCF_000691975.1 Corvus brachyrhynchos
ACGGACAGCCTGCTCCAGCCTGGAAGCAGGGCCCTCTCTCTCCACTGGGTCTCCCACTGGATCACAGCCCCCTCCAGGCATCCCCCCGCTCCGGCACGGGCACCTCCCCCAGGGGCTGCGGGTGGATCTCTGCATCCCCCGTGGACCCCGTGGGCTGCAGGGGCACAGCTGCTTCACCATGGTCATTACCACGGCCTGCAGAGGCATCTCACCTCCGGGCCCTGGAGCACCTCCACCCCCTCCTTTTCACTGACCTTGGTGTTGCTATGTTTTCCCTCACGTGTTCTCACCTCCTTCTCTTCTCTGACTAGAAGAAAAACTGTGTGTACTCTGTTTTGATTTTCTTCTTAAATATGTAATCACAGAGGCGTTACCAGCCTCTCTAATTGGCCCAGCCTTGGCCAGCAGCATGTCCATCTTCAGAGCCATCAGAGATTGGCTCTGGTGGACATGGTGGAAGCTTCCAGCAGCTTCTCACAGAAGCCATCTCTGTGATGGCCATGTAAAACCAACACAGTCATATTTGCTGCTTCTGCAAACCAGGCACTTCCGGCAAACTCAGATCCTTGTTTGAAAAATATTTTGTTCTGTTGTGCAATAAGAAGGACCCATCAGGATGCATCTGTTGACCAGCACTGCATATGGAAGTATTTTCTGTGTTTTGCCAAAATGTCAAATGCCATTTAAGAGCTCAGAAGCCTGAAGGCAAGGATGGGAATAGTCTCTGAACAGCCAGGAAAACATCCTGAAGTGATATTTTATTTCACCCAAGCTAAGAGAGACATAAGCAGCCCGAAGCCCAAGTTAGACCTTGTGTTTTTGCTGCTGTCTAAACACAAGACAAGGAAGACCATTGTTACTTTCTAGATAACCTTTTGAGAACTCAAAAAGATAAGTTTTCCTTTGACTTCAAAACAAATCTAAGCACAGTAGCCCTGTGAAAAGGAGGCAAAGCAGACCCAAGACAATAAATTTAATGCTATGTGAAATATCTGGCTGAAGAATTATTTGGAGTCAAAGCTGATTAGCCAGGTCATTAGTACCTGACACACAAATAAACAGGTAAAGACAACAAACTGTTTTGTGAAATACAGAAGTTAGCCCAAGATGTCTTCCTTTGCAAGCTGTCAAGTATAAACTTACTGTGCCAGACAAAAATGAGTTTCCTTGTAACTCAGAGCCACATATGAAAGGCTCCTGATGGAAGGCACCTCCACATGCTGGAAACCCACAGCCTCACAGATGTACATTGGGCTTTAATTCATTCCCCTGTGGTTTACAAAGGTAGATGACAAAATAAGGAATGTCCCCTTCCCTGTAGGTTTCAGTGTAGATGGGGAAAATCCTTAATTTTGCACAGCAAAGGCACTGGCTGACTGTTGCTGACCATGTTTTTAATCATGGTGCTCAAGCTCCTTTGAGAGTGCACAGAAAGTCTTTGTTAGGAGGACATGTGCAGGTTACAAGTATAAAGCATTATTTGGCTAATGACATAAAATATTGTTAGGATTTGATGTGCAATTCAAAGGACCGTCATGCTCACCAGCCCTACAGGACACTTCAGGAGTCATTGGTGACCAGGGATGCATCAGTGAGATGGGCTGGCAGCTGGCCTCTCAGGATCCCTGGGACACAACCTCTGTGTTGCTGGGTTGCTTTCATTTCCTGGTCAGTGACACAGATATCTCTGATGACTCTATCAATTATCAGCTCTGGGGTTATTCTTTACTTTAGGATTTTATTTTTCAAGATGGTGTTTGAATCCTTCAGCATCTAAAACGCTTGTCTCAACAAGCCCAGTCCTTCTGTTACTTTTCTGCAGATTTTCTTACTTGCTTCAACCACAGCAACCAAGGGAACAAAAGGGGGTGCAGATAGACCAGGCCTCTGGAGGTGGGTTGTAGTTTGCATAGAGAGAGGCATACATTTGCTAAAGCAGCAGAGAGGAGAAAGGGAAATATATGAACAGTATAACAATATAAAATCACATCTGATTTTTGTGTAGCATCTCACAGCAGCAGAAGCAGTGTAGTCAGGTCCCAAGAGGACTCGAGGTAGGGTGGTAGACAGTTTTGTGTGAGTCACTATGGCAAAGACCTGTTTCATGTCTGAAATTCACCTTTCCTGGAGACAGGAGCCTGGCGAGAGCCTAACTCTGGCCACAGTGCCGAAACAATCAGGAATCCTCCAGATCAATGATGTCTCCCTTTCTAGGTTGTGGTGTTTCTGGAACTCCAACAACCCAAATGAAAGGAGAGGAGATCATGCTACAGACAAGGCTCATGCTAAGAGTTCAGCAGTACCACTGGTCCAGTGTCTGGTGTGCTGGGGAATCAGTAATGAGGAGACTTCTCTGGGCAGTTCTCCTTCATGTATTAGCCTAGGAGTCTGGAGTTCCTGCATGGGACACAGAAGAAGTAACTCCAGAGGACTCTCAGAAGACCACACACTCCTAGGGTTGCAGCTCACTGTAAGATGTTGCAGTTTGGTTTTGAGCAGCTCTTCCCTGACATTTCTGGGGTAGTTTCTTTGCATATGTACTGTGAGGGTAGCTCAGGAGGGTTGGAGGGGAGGAAAGGCAGAAGGAATGTAGCTTGAGGTGAGCAAACTGGCATTTTTCCAAAGTGAATAAGGCAGTTTAGGTTTTTCTACCTTGTTAGAGAGTAAGTACTGCAGTAAGGACATGACAAGAGAGGGCCTGCCTGTCCATGGAACTCTCTGCATGGTTTAAATTCCTGCCAAGCAGCTTGCAGTTGCAATGTCTCCCACCCCAAACACTGCAGACAACCATGTAAGCTTCCTAGGGCATGGACACACACAGGGACAGCTGGGCATACAGTGAGCCAGTCCCCCTGAGCACCTCAGCCTCAGCTCCTGGGAAGTGCAGGGCATGGCTATGGTCGTCTTTGTGGACCTGTGTTTCTGCACCACAGTAACTCCACAGCCCTGCTTCTCCCTCCCCACTGTGCAGGGTCCTGCACCTGCAGGGTAACTGCAGAAAACTGGGCACCTTGTGACTCCCCAAAGAACTTGGGCACCAGCTGGGTGGTGAGAGCATCTTGTTTCTGTTGTAAGAGATTCTTCCCCTCTGCATGTGGGTCTGAACCTGCAGACTCCTGCTCTGTGCAGGTGCCGTGTGAGCTCCCTCTCAGGCAGCATCATGTCCTTTTTTGTCAAGTGATAGCTTCTGCCCAAGGCCTGTCCTTCCTTTCCTTTAACCAGAGGTAACTACATAGCACTGACACTCAAAAGGAACAGCACTTCCAGCATTATTTTCACCATTGCTTTGCAGTGGCCGCAAATACAACGTAAAGTGTCCCAACTATGACATACAGTGTGGTACTGGAAAACATCTTGTTTTGAGCAAGTAGCTAGAAGGTAAAACTTGGTAAGGGGTTCGTCCCCAGAAAAATAAGAGAAATCATCTAATACTTTCCTTTCTATTGTTAATCAGTTACGATAAACACAGGAGATCTGTGGATTTAAAGGATAGTGAAAAAGTCACGATTGTCTGGGCCAAATAGTGGTGTTCCAGTGAGCTCACAATCTACTCCATGGAGTTTGGTTTATGTACCCCAAGAGTCTGGATTCTCTAAAAGACACAGAAACTCTTCCACCTCTAATCAAACTGTTTCATCCCTTTTTCTCCTGTCTTTTCTTTCCTTCCTCCTTTTGTTTAAAGGATGAGAAGAATCAGGTGTTGATCACCAATGCTTGGCTACAGATGGTGAGTAACCTCTGTCAGTAAAGTAGAGAAACTGTCTAATTGAAAACTACTGGATATGATTTCTTAGCTTAAAAGCAAGACTGCTATCTTATAGCTTGTGTGTAATGTAATGCAAGCAGTCATTTTGAGTCCTTTAAAATTTCCCTAGTGCTCCTTTTAGCATTGAAAATTAAATTCAGGAGATTACACTAATCCTTTGGACAGACGTTTTGACTTTTGGAGGAAACCAACTGCATTGTTTTGCCAGTGGATGTTGGGATCTAGTAACAAAGAGGGAGTTAGAGTCCCATCATAGCTAAGAAGAGAATCTTCAAGGCCCTCTCCATAACCAGTGATGGGAACTTACAAACGAGCCAGGCACCTAGTAAGACCCAGGCAACCTGCACTTGCCACTTCTGGGAAAATCCCACCTCTGCATGAAATTGGGAGCCAGGACACCTGCCCCTGAACACAGAAGTGGTCACTGGACCACATGGAGACTACTCATAGTGGGTGATGGGGTGTCCAGGGACCACAGAGAGCCCGATGCTGCACTGCTGCTGGCAGCACCCAGGCACCTCTCTGGGATATTGCCTTCCCTCGTGCTTTACAAACCTCTTCCATAAACATTCCTCCTCCCTCTTCTGCAACTGCTCCAGCTGAGAATTCACCTGCACTACTCATGCAGGATAAGCAAAACTGACCTTCACTAAGGGCTTTGTGGGAGGGAGTTTCCCATCAGGTCTGCCTGGCTGCCTCTGATGAGGGATACAGAGTTTTCTTACGCTGTGTAAACAGATCTCCTCAAGGGCTTGTGCTCAGGAAAGAAGCAGTTCTTGAAGGAAAAACCAGTGGGAGACTTGAATGATTCAACTAATTCTGCTTTGACTTTTGCAGCCAAACACTAGCTTATATTAGTATGTTCAACTGAAAAGGCTGTTTCTTCCCCAGCTACCTGCTGGGATTTGCAGCAGAAATGAGTATTTTTAAATTGCAAAAACTAACCCAGACAAACCTATATGACTACAGGATTGTTAAGTCAGAGCCTGTGGGTGTCCTGTCCCTTGCAGAGATGTTCTTCAGTTTTGGCACTGATAAGGGTTTCCCTTGCAGCCCTCCCATTGAGCTTCATTGTAAGTCACAAGGTTCATCCCAAAAGCTGTTCCTGCACCTATCTTGAATTAACTGTGTTGAGGTGGAGGAGATGGGATCAGAAACAACTCCTTGGCATATAAAGTTCACTCACCTACCTCTCAAAGCAAGGTGGTTAGTAAAAGAGTCACCCAACCTCTGCAACAGATTAAATTATTTCCACCCAACGGGGACCCTCAGACCATGGTCCACCTACCACTGACCACCTCAAAAACCACTTCACCTCAGAACCAGCATACCTCATGGAGATGCCTACTGCCAGTGTTTCTGCTAGCCCACGAGGAAAGGTTTGGGATGCCTGGCTTCAGGCCACGAGATGAAGAGCTAGACACTGTCTTCAGTAGTCACACTGTTATTTCCTCTATATATGCCAGCCTTTCTTAATAATTAAAGCCAAGCATTAAACCATTATCATACTGCTGCTGTTGCTATTGGCAAAACCTGTTCTGTTCCCATAATATTCCAGAGAACTTAGGAGACTTTTACAAGCTCATATAATCTGATGTATGTGTTTGCCAACAGTCCTGGGTTGATGTTTACTTGTCCTGAACCTGCTGACCAGATTTGGGTACCAGACATTCTTCTGTATAACAGGTAAGCAAGATGTGAAATGGCCAGTAGGAGACTAGAACTAGGTGCTGAAAATCAGCTGTGCTTCACTGATATTACTGGCCTTTTGCCCTCTATGGATTTAGCTCTTACTTTTAAAGAGTAACAAAAAGAAGCAAGCATCAGCTAAGAGATTTTTCTAATAGCCAGTCCAACTCTTCCTTCTGCATGTCTTCGTCAGCTTTTTCTCAGTGAACACAGAGAGAAAATTATCTATATTCTCTTCAAAATTAATGTATCTGCAGGAGAACTATTGTCATGTATCTGTCATAGTGTTTCTGATTGAAGTAAACAAATGAATTCTCTTCTCACTTTCCTTATCACATATTTTATAAACCTCTCCATCATTCTTCTTCCACTCTGAACACTCTCTAATCTGTTTTTCCTTCTCCAGAGATGAATCTAGCTCTCTACACAGCATTTCTGCAGTGTTGAATGAAGTGGAAGCTCTCTAGACAGCTTAATGCTGTTAAAGTTTCCTTAATGCTTTCCAGGAGGCGGGGATTTAGGGTTTTCTCTAATAATATCTTAATTCTGTACTTATTTTTTGATCTATTGCAAACCCCAGATGTTGTAATTCAGCTCTGCTGGCTTACTAGATTTTCCCTGTTATGTATTTCTCTGACAGTTTTCAGGGTAATGCTTTTTAATTACCCAGAATAAGTTGCATTTTGTTAGTTTCCAGAGTTCACCAAGATCCATCTTTCATTCCAAACCCTTGCTACAAGATATCCAAAGGAGGCCTGGAGACACCTAGCTTGCTTAAGTGTTCTTCATTACTTCAGCTTTGGTTCTTACTGTCTCTTTATTCCTTTTCGGTCTCTAAAAAGGCATACAGCTTGGTCGATATTACTGTAGTTTATAAGAACATGCTGAAATTCAGATAGATCACCAGCCTCCTCTTAGTCAGAAAAATAGATTGATTTGATGTGTTTGGCCCTTCACAAATCTATGCCAGATGTTTCACCCCATTTTCTTTGAAGTTAGGCTGATGTGTCTATGATTTCACCTTTAAAGGAAGTCAGAATTCTCTTTGATCTCCCCTAAATCACCATGCCCTTCCCTTTTCTCCACAAGCTCTCACAGATAATTGTTAATGCTTCAGAGGATATTTCGGCCAGTCCTTTCAGTTCTCAAGAGTAAATTTCATCACATCTGCTGAGTAGAATCTGTCTTATCTACATTTCCTTAACCCATTCATCCCCTGCTCTGTGATGGACTCCTGCCGCTGGGTGAGAATTAATTGCAAAGAGTGAAGCACACAGGGTGCAGGATACTGCAGCTCTCTGCACCCTGTTGGTTTTTTTTCCCTTCCATACCAAGTGATGGATCGATCCTTTGTCTTTTCATTGTCCCCTTGTATTTATAAAACCCTTTTTTGTTGCCTTTTATGTCTTTGATAATTATCACTCATTCTGGACTTAGCCTTTTGAGTGTCATCCCCTGTTTTGTGTTGGGGACGATACTGAGGACTGAGAGCTCAAGACGTGGATAAAAAACAGATCAGAAGAGTAATGGAGGCTCTGAATTTTTTACATCTGATTGAAAGACAGGGTAAGAATGGTGTAGTCGTGCAATATAGACCTGCACATAGCCACTACAGGCAAGGCTCTACAAGTCAGGTGATCCCTCTGTGGTTAATTTTTTCCCAAGAGACCATCTGGAACAAGCCTCCAGACTTGCTTCTTTGAAGAATCATGTCCTTGTCTGATTTTATTTAACTCCTTTAATTTTCTCAGAATTGTTGGAATAGTGAAGAAATTCTCTTTTCTTGGTCCCTTTTGCTCTTGGAGTCTCAATGATTCTCCTCCTACAAGCTCCTAAAATAACTTCTCTCCAGTGGTTTTTTCCAATGCTGAAAGCAAACTCCTGTCCTCTCTGTCTCAGGAGACTGCAGAATTGTTACATCAGGCCACCATTGCTGTTACAATAGATATCTGGGTAAGGTACAGATTACTTGATTTATGTGGTGAACTGCCTCATTTTGACAGGTGCCCTAGAAAGGCCTCATTGTCCCAACTGTCCAGTTTTTGGATACAGCTAATGTGACACTTTTGCCACTTTTCCTTCTGCCTTTGTTCTGAGACATACAACACCCTGTGTGTCACTTTTTTGAGGACATTGCAGCATGCAAGCAGCCTGCCCAGGTGCAGGCCGACAGTAACTATGAGGAACTGAGATATTGGTCAAGGGTAAATTCCTCACCCAGATGTAGGAACATAATTCAGCCAAAAGGTTATTTTTATGTTAACAGTTATATCTTTACTCACAGATCAGCTTGCTTTTTCTTTCTTTTTTTCTGTTTTGTTTATACTGTATTACAGTGCAGATGAAAGGTTTGATGCAACATTTCACACAAATGTGCTGGTGAACTACTCTGGATCCTGCCAATATATTCCTCCAGGTAGGGCACAGAGAGTATTTGTTCACTTTTAATCACAATTTCAAGCAGATTTCCTTCATTAATGAAACCAAGGTGTTTAAAATCTGTCTGTGGAAATTTTGCAAGCTGTCTAATAATGGGACAGACCCACTAAGAAAATTCAAGTCCATTATCAGTGGTGTATTTCCACTTTACAAATCAGTAAAATGTTCTTCTGAGCAGTTTGCTCAGAATGTCCAGAGGCCCACCTAAGGTGTCATCCAAAGTAAGGTGGTGTGCACCATCTTGTCGTGTTTCATGTGCAGTCCAGCTGGGTCTTTGTTGTGTGGAGACGTGAGCAGAGGAGACCCCAAGAGCAGCACTCACTCAGCATTGAAGCCCTTCCTGCCAGGCTGAGGCTACAAATCCAGGTCAAAAGACAAACTGGGGTTGGTCTCAGCCAGTTGGGCCTAAGTCTCAGTCTCTTTTCACCCGTGTTGCTGATTCCAGCAGCCATGGACTCACCAGCAAACACACAGGCTATGCCACAATTGCTCACTGTGGTGGGCAAAAAATTCCTAAACTTTGTGTCATAGCATAGCAGTCTCCAAGCAGGTCCATAGGGCCCAGGGGGGATCAGCAAGGACTTTCCTGAAGGCTGCTCCACTGTTGTTCCCTACCCCTTAGACCCCTTAAAGCATCCCAGGAAGTGAACTAGACACATTCAGAGTAAAATTCAAGGCTCAGTTAGCACACAGATGATAAAGGTCAACACTGGGCAAAGTTTAGCACAACAATGTATTGTCGAGGGACTGTGGGTCTGAGGCAGGCCTGACCAGGAACTCCTTTCAAAGAGCTGGTCACAGTACGCTCAGCCCCTGGAGCGTACTCTTTGCTTCTGTCAGACCAAGCAACACTGCCTGTACCCTGCTAGGGCCAGCCAGCACTTGGAGACAGGCTGGGCTGCTTCTGCATGGCTGTAGTGTCCTGGGCAACCTACCTCAAGGATGCAGTGACAGAGATCTTCACTGGTGGGGGAAGGGAGGTTATTCTACTCATGGCAGCATCTTCCATCTCCAATACTTGTTTGGTTACCCCATGACTGTGTCACACAGAATTTCTGAAGACGAAATTTGCTCACAATGAGAGACAGATAAGGGTAATGAAATGCACCCTGCACATGCTTGATTGTGACTGATTTCTATCTACAGGCATTTTGAAGAGCACGTGTTACATTGATGTCCGCTGGTTCCCCTTTGATGTGCAGAAGTGTGATTTGAAGTTTGGCTCCTGGACTCACAGTGGCTGGTTGATTGACCTGCAGATGCTCGAGGCTGATATTTCCAACTACATCTCAAATGGAGAATGGGATTTAGTGGGTAAATTGGCCAGCCTACAAATTTTCAATAGTCTAATTTTCAAAGGCAAACCTGAAATATATAGAAATAAACAATCAATTGAACATGGAATATAGATATTAAAAATATATATCTAAGAAGAAGCAAAAAAAGAGAAAAAAAACCCCACGTATCTGAGACAGCCGTTCAGCAACATTCATTGAACTGTGTCTGAAAACACTGTGTTCTGAAGCAATTGGCTGCCACTGAGTACATAAATGAAAGCTACTAGTCCTGACACATCTGAGCAGTTTGTCAGTACTAAACTTGGATGTGTCTTGTGTAGGAGAATGGAACACTACTGTCAAATTTACTCTAACACAACAGCAAAATTGATTGGTGTAAAAAGTATTTCAGCAAAACTTTTACATAAAGGGATCTTTCTCACCCAGAAAAGCATCGAAGTGTCTACCAGTTCATAAAACCTGCAGATTAGTATGTCTCTCTTCTATGCTTTGGAAGATACCTGTATTTTCAAAAGAACTTATGCCCGGAACTAGTTATTCAGAGTGAGATTCTAGTGAGTTATTTTGAACTCACTTATGCAGCTGTAAGTCACAAGCAATGTTACGGAAATTGATGGAACTTAGACAACTTCAAGGAGAGGTTGCAAAAAAGACATTTTGTCTCCCAAGTCTGGATATACAGATGAGGAAATAGCTGCCCTGACCAACTGCATATAAATGGCAATTTTTGCCATTTAGGGCATCTGAGAAATTACGTTCAGTTTTATGAGAAGCCAGAGGACTCCCTAGTGAAGTCCTCCTAAAGTCCAGCTATTTCAGAGCACTCCTCCCTGTCCAGTGCTCCTTTATAGTGGGTATCTTTGTCCAATAAATTTGCATACCTGATTAAGAGTTTGTGGTTTATCTGCCTTCAACCCTGACCTGGGGAGAGCAAAACAGGGACTTATTTAGCTCATACAGCAAAATCATTGAGTAGCACCTCAAGCAAGCCATAGCTATATACTTTAAGAAAACTTTGCTAAGCCCCTGCCAAAATGCACACATTGTCACATCATCTGTCATGTCCACAGAAACAAAAAAGTGAGCAACTTTGGCATGAAAGATACGAGGTGCTGAGTTCTTCCAGCTCTCCTGACATTTCTAGTGCTGCTGCAGTCCCCATCACGCAGCATGTCAGGCAATCTGCTGCAGCAGGATCACCATGGGCAACCCTGCAGTACATCTGTATTGGACAGCTATGTCTCTTCACCTTCAGATATGATAGTCTTTGAGCTCAACTTGACATCCATTTTGAAAATTAAGCCATACCCTGTTTTTCCTGACAAAAAAAATCAAATAGGTATAGCGGATCACAGAAAAATAAGAAGCAGTGGCACTTGTCACACAGAAAATCTGCTGCATGTGCTAGTGAATATCACGTTAACAGTATGTCACCATTCACAGAATGCAGGAAGGCAGAATGCACATTTTTCTTCTTGAGGTTGTGATGCCCAGGACTGTTTTGTTCAGGCCCAGATGAGCTTTATTGGCTAAGCTAGGTTCAAGTGACTCAGAAGGCATGAAAGTAAACCGTAGAAAACACAGAAGGTCAACTAGAAGCAGCAGAGGTGACACACATTGGTTCATAAACCATCACTTCTTGGTCCAGTCCAGGGAGGTAACTGGGAGTCCTGCACCTCTCCCCACTGCTCTCCTCACCCTCTCTATAGGTGTCCCAGGGAAGAGGAATGAGATGTACTATGAATGCTGCAAAGAACCATATCCAGATGTGACGTACACTATCACCATGCGTCGACGCACCCTCTACTATGGCTTGAACTTACTCATTCCCTGTGTTCTCATATCTGGCTTAGCACTGCTTGTATTCCTTTTGCCAGCTGATTCAGGGGAGAAGATTTCTTTAGGTAAGTGCTAAAATATTCATTTGTTTCATAAGCATCCTATAAAATAGAAAATAAACACCTCATGGTTCTATGGTGCTTGATGAATAAAGATTTCTCTAGAAGAGCAATAGAAGTACTCTTTTGGTTGCAGGAACAAGGATAACAGCTTTTTGTGTGGCATTCACCCATCCTGTGCTAAGCACCTACAAAAAAATCTTTTGGACTGGGAGGAAGCTGAACTTGTTGCTGGCACAGGTGGCAATAATAGTATTCTGTCGTGCCTGTTGTTACGTTCTTTAGTATGTCTCAATGCATTCCAGAGCTCACTAACTCTCTTTTTCAGACAGGACATATTAGGAAGCAAAGAGTGAAGGGCTGTGAACAGCAGCAGCTGGGCACTGGAATTTCACCTTCGAAGTTCAGCTCTCAAAACATCTAGCCATGAGTCCCCTAAGAACACAAAGGAGTGACAGCCATGGAAGGGCTGTTGTGTGTGTTGATAAAAATGGGAAGGGTTCTTCCAAGAGAAGATAGGGGAGAGGTGTAAATACACCAGACTGGCCCAGACGAGACCTTAAGAGTTAATTGTGCATGGTCCTGTCTCAGGACAGAGACTTTTAAATCATATGAAGTGTCCTCAGTGGGTTTTCCTTTGGTAAAAAATCAGGTATCTGAGCAGCCTGTCTTACAAGAAGTAAAACACAGGCTATTGGGGGTACAATTGCTGTCTATGAAATACAGGGTGAAGATAAGGAAAAGAGTTATTTGAGCTGAAGTACAATGTTGACACAAAAACAGGAGCTGATTTTCATGCATTGACCTTTTCTCAGTACCAGGGTGGTTAGGTTTAGCAACAGCCTTTCCAGATAGAACAAAGAGCTTCTTTTAAAACAGACTCCATGGATTTGAGGGATGTTAAATAATATGCAATAGCAAAATCTAGACTCCTGTCTGTGCAAGTCTCTCCTAGCCCTTAACAGCCATTTGGGCTTTGTGCAATGTTTTGGAAAAGCACTGTAGTTCACCAGTTTTGCAAGCTTCGTTTCACTCAGCAGAAATTATTGCTCCATTACTTTGAGAGAAGTAAGGGTTTGTGTGTATTAGAGAAAAGTGAAAAGAGAGCAGATAGAGCTGCATCTAAAAATGCTCGCACTTTGTGGAAGTTCTAATCTGCATTGACAGACATGAAGTCATGGGTTTGGCTTAGCTGTGTATCAGGACAAAAAGCTATATTTAACAGCAAAGACATCAGAGGAGCAGCTGCAGAGTTCATTTTCCTCATTCTTCCCAAACATGTTCACTCCCTCCAGGTATCACTGTCCTTCTTTCCCTGACTGTATTCATGCTGCTTGTGGCTGAGATCATGCCTGCAACTTCTGACTCCGTCCCACTAATAGGTAAGTTGATTTTTTCTGCTTTGTGCACCATGTATGATGCCTCTCGAGAGCTGTTCAAAGCCAATTTGAGGACAGACTCTTTTTGTTACTCTAGTTTTGCATTCAGAAATGTCAGGAGTAAATGTCAGCCTGGACTTTATCATGTGCATGTATGAAAAGGACCTACATGAGGTTACAAAAAGGCACTGGAAAAAGCAGGTAACTGCAAGGATTGAGGGGACACAGAATCAACACTGCAGAAAATTCATCTTTCTTCTTCTGCATCATCCCACCTCCCTGCTGTTACACAACTCCTTCCCGCCTTCCCCCTTCTCCTCCTCTTCTATCTGTCTGAAGAGCAATTCAGGATACAACAGTCAAAATTCAAATATATCACTGGAACATTTTTAATATGTACAGAAAACTGTGGGACAGAGCGTGATCTTGGGATTGTGGGCCAGACAGACATTGTTACATCCCCTGTTTTTTATAGGACCACCCCTTTACCTTGGTCTCATGGGGCCTTATCGCAGGGTAGAGAGAATAAACCTGTCCTATTTTTCAAAATAAAAAAGAATGAACGTTACCCGAAAGACCTGTGAATAAAAATCATGACTAAAGTACAAATTCTAGGCAGACAGTAGAAATGAACAAAATAGTCAACAATATGTCTAGATGCTGATGGAAGATGCATCACACAACTGTGTAATGAAAGCCTCAAAAAAGTTGTATAGTGACTGGGACAAAAAATGCATTTACTCATCCAGCTTTATTATCTCTCTTCAAGGATTTAAAACTAGGCCTGACTCTGGGGAAGGAGGATAAGCATGCGGCAGTAAGGAAAATAGCACACACAGGCAAGACTTCCTGAAAGCCTCCAAGAAACTTACACATCTTAGTGAAAGTCAGCAGGACTCTTGACTTTCAGTCATACAGGAATTTCCAAAAAACTAACAAAACCCCTTTCTGAACATATACCTAGGACACAATGGAGACAGAAACAATTCTAAGAGAAACTTGTGTGTAGGGAGGAGTCGCAAGCCATCTTGAACCACTGTTGATATAACTTCACTTTGTATAATGCATAACAAATCCCATTTAGAATTAGTAAAGGGTACACTTGCCTATGGCCAGTCCACTAGCTTTAACAGGAACAGTTTCTACTAATACAGTCTTCTATCACAGAAGGTAGGATTTGTACCAAGAAAAGCTATGAACAGTTACATATTTTTACAGAATTTGGTGCTGTAATAACAGACAATTTCTGCTTATCAGAGAATTGCTACCTTCCGCAGTATTCCTAGTTTAAAGGCCTGCTCCTAACTCCCTGCTCCACTCTAAATTGGCAGGGAGACTGCCTATCCACTTGGCTTCTGCACCCAAACAGCCCTTGTTCAGCAAGTGCTCAAAGCTGGGCTGTGCAGTTTTACATGATCTTGAGTTCTGAAAACCTTATCCTTACTCTGACAAAGTAATATAGCATCTTCTCTTCACAGTGGTCTTCCAGGTGATCCCAAAGGGGGTATTTTAGCTGCTGAACTGAATATGCCAGGTCATGATTGCAGTTTTTCAGTGTGATCTCTGGTCCAGTTAAAATCCTCAGAATTAACATGAGGAAAAGGAATACCTTTGGAAAGCTCATTCAATTTTTGAAGAATCAGCATGGTTAGCAACAGGTTGCAGGAATAAACAAATCTTCTAAAGCATGTGGTTTGTGAAGGATGCAGATAATTTGATCTTGAAGTAGAAAGATCCCTTACTGATCTGCTGAAGAGTCACTGTTACTGGTCTTCATGCATGTGGGCACAAAGATACTTTGAAAACATTACTCCACATGCTTTAAAAATCTGCATTATATTCTTAGGGCCTCTCTGGATCTGGATGAACCCTTACCGCCTTTGCTGTTTCAGAGCCACTAATGCCTAACATGCTGTACTTTCTCCTCCTGCTGACCTCAGCTTTAACTACTGAACTCTAGTAATATGGGAAAATCTCACAACTGCTGTTGGAGTGCTTTATTGAGGTAGCAAAGGAGAACTGGTCTAATATGATACCAAGAAAAGTACTAGTTTTTATGATCTGGAACATATTTACAGAGTAATGTGGAAATCATAACTTAGTTCCTCTTAGTTAAGGGGAACATCAAATTATGTTAATAACAAACAAACCACCTCTCAGATTAAATAATCAGAAGGATGCAAGTGGGACGAGACAGTTCCTTTTTTGTACCTTTGCAAAGTGGGTCACCCCTTCCTTGGTATGTCCTCTGCCTTCTCTGTCTGTTTGTAAAGCTGCCCAAAGCAGAGATTCTCTTACTCCACATGTCCAACTTCCCCAAATGAGAGATTCCCATTTCTTGGTAGCCTACCAACTGTTATCTTAGTACATGTTAAAAGCAAGTCCACTTCTTTTTCTGTAAAGAGCAAGTGACAAGACTTGGCCTAGGAATCAGTAGCAGGCTACTCAGCACCTTTGAGCACCAGATCAGGGATATGAAGACTTTAAGGAAATTCAGGCATATGTCTATTGCCTAAGGAAGGAACTCATCCTTTCCTCAGAGGTGGCCGTATAACCATTACCAAAACCAGATCTGACGGTCTACTATTATTTGCTCAGAATAATAGAATCATTTAGGTTTGAAAATACCTCTGCTGCTCCTGCTGCAGAGTTGTGGGCAGAGCTTTCCTTTCCACGGTGAGCCATCCACTTTCTGTGCCAAGAAATGTTCCAGTTGGACAGACTGGCCCCCTGCTCTCACTCAGCTTTCTTGGGGTTTGCATTCACATCAGTAGATAGCTGCTCCTTGCCCAGCAGCATATCTGCTCCCACCCTTCTCTTGCACACCCTCCCTTTTGGGGAAACTCTTTTCAAAGCCCAGTTTTCAACAGCACACATCTATGCAAAGAAATTTTCAAACAATATTTCAAAAGTTGAATCCTGCCCTTCCACAGAGATGCCAATGAAAGGAGAAGGCTGAACCAGGGAAAGATGCCTCTGTTTCTGTTTAAAACATTAATCACCCATAGCACAGCAATAAGCTCAACCATTTAAATCAAAAGCATTGAAGTCCATGACATCTACAAACACAACAGTTTGGCCAGAATCCAGCACAAGTCAACTTTATGAACAAGGATTCTTTCTCTACAGTGTACTGTAAGTCCCTCCCGGCACTTAAAACCTCTAGAGCATAGCTCCTGAAAGACTTTCAGACCATGGCTATACAGCAGCAACTGTGTCCTAACTTACCCTTCCTATGGTACCTTAATTATGCCTTGCAGGAAGTGTATCTTGCTGCAGTTGTGATTTTACTTACTTTTAATTTTTCTCTTTAAAGTTACTTTTACCCAGAGTCCATATAAGTAGGAAACTGGAGTTCATTACTTGAGGAAATGCAGAGAACTCCAGATGTGCTACACAACTAAATTACTGGTCTGACTGTGCTAATCACTGGGTAAAATCATAAAGCCTGTGTGATACAGCTCAGGTATATGCCAATTGTTTTTTCTCTTTCTAAAAACCTGTGTAATTATGCAAATTTATTTTGCACTATAAATGCCAGTAATTTCATGTGGATTTCATGCACCTTCCAGTCCTTATTATTGCACTCATCCAGTGCATTACATGGGAAGACATAACCATGTCCCACTGTGTTGATTTCCTGGTTCAGCAACTAAATCAAAATGAAACAAATACTGGTATTAACAAGTACTGTTATTTTAATTAGAGCTCTTGCACAAGCTCAGGCTCTGCCTTTTGAAATTTAAGGCCTAGGTAATTCATCTGAGAACTACATTTGAGGTATTTAGCTCTACACTGTAGGACTATTTCTTTTTTATAAAGACGTGATCCGTGTTAGGTGAATGGTTGAACTCAATTAAATTAGAGGTATTTTCAAACCTAAATGATTCTATTATTCTGAGCAAATAATAGTAGACCGTCAGATCTGGTTTTGGTAATGGTTATACGGCCACCTCTGAGGAAAGGATGAGTTCCTTCCTTAGGCAATAGACATATGCCTGAATTTCCTTAAAGTCTTCATATCCCTGATCTGTTTCATTAAACTGTGTTTTCTATCCAAAAGCAGCCTTGTAATTAAGACTAGGAAATCATGCATTATGAAGTCACTAAGGCACAAATTCCCTGAAGTCAATACAGATTCCTAACTATAACTCTTCCCTTCCTTTACTTTGGCTGGAGCCTCCTTAAGATTACACAATTGGTGGTCATGTGATCCCACACCCAGTGATATCAAATAAAGCAGTGACCAGAATAAAATTTATCATGCATTGCTGTAGGAAAGTCTTCCATAATGCTTCTGGATAAGCTGATAGTTTGGGCTCATAGATTAAAAAAAAAATTAATCTCCTAATGTAATGTTTAGAGCCTACCAAAATCAGCCAGTTTTTCAGAAAGACAGATCAATCCACAGCCAATGTTAAAGTCAGACATGGCCAAAAGCCATTGCTCTGGAAAATTTAGGTCAAGCCAATGAGGAGCCTAACCAGCACATCTTCCTGACTGTTTTTTTCCCCTGCCTGCAATATCATCTCCAGAGGGAAAAAACTTTTGGGGCCACATGGCACTGAAAAGTCTGTAGCTGTCTGCACTTCCCCTCTCCTGCTGTGATCCTGTCTCCTGCCAGCACCAGATTCTTTGTTTTTAAGAAAACACCAGTTCCCAGCGCTAGTTAGCCACAGGTTCAGCTCTTGTTCCATTCTGCAGTGAGACACAGGCTATAAGGAACCTACTTCACCCACCCACGTCCATCTTGCATTCACCTCTGGTTTACTGTACTGCATTCCAACCACTGTGAGAACAGGGTGGCACCGTGCAGACAGACCCTAAAATGCCTGCTTTGAAAACTTCACACAGCTTTTTGCACTTGTATTGATCTAAAGCTCTGCAGGGCTTGAGTTCAGGCCCCAGGTAGCAGAAAGTACAGTCACACAGAAAAAACAGCCAGCAGCACCCATGGCTGGACTCTTTAAGCTTTAGATCAAAGCTGCAATAAGCTCTGACTTACCAGCTCTCTGTCCATCCTAGCCCATGCTCTGAGGATGTATCACTTTCAAAGTACTTTGTCAATGCAGATAAGGCATGCTTCTGCCCAAAAGCCAGATCTTGAAATGAGATGTTCAGATGTCTCAGGCCATCAGATGATTTGT
Organism: Corvus brachyrhynchos; assembly: GCF_000691975.1. Taxonomy (NCBI): domain Eukaryota; kingdom Metazoa; phylum Chordata; class Aves; order Passeriformes; family Corvidae; genus Corvus; species Corvus brachyrhynchos. Next base: position 4,369,248 of record NW_008238355.1, read on the forward strand.
TTCTTCTATAAACATTTTTACACCTTGCAATTCAAGGCTTCCCCTTGCACAGGAAAAGTGGTTAATAACTTCTGATTGTTTTCCATGCCAAAATAATTCCTTATTTTCTACCAGCTCCCTCCAAAATAACACCATTGATTTTGGATCAAGAGTCTGTATTTTGTTTTAAAAGGATTTTATAGCATAAAGTGTGGAACACCAGGGAGCTGGTATGTGGACAGAGGTTGAAAGGGAGCATGAGACTCAGAAATACAAGGAACTGTCACTTCCTATGATTAACATCCATGTGATGGTTGACATTTTGGCTGGATGTATCAAATAAAGTATAGTAAAAATAAAGTTATCTCCATCTCCAGTTAGCACAACTGCATTTCTCTCTGTCTTATTTGCTGAGTTCCTCTGCTTGCTTTTTTAAAAATCACAACACTTACTTGCTGCTTAGGGTTCCATTATGATGATATTTTCCAGCTGTGTCCCCTCCTTGCTGTTCCTTACCATGTCTACGCTATTTCAGTAAGCATGAACACTTTACACTGTAAATAAGTACTGTTGCAGCAGATGCTTGGGGTGATTTCTTGCATTTAGTCATACAGGAAATGAGACTGCAAATTACCAGGACAGGGAAGCAATGTGGTGCTTTGTCACTTTCAGGAGTTACAGATTGTTTTAAGTTACAAACATAAGGCATTAGTTGTTCTGACTAGAGAGAGAAAATTAATCTCTTTTTACATTTTTTGTCATCTTCCTGCATGTTCTCAGCTGATGCCACCTCACTTTACTCTGCTCCTTTTTGAGTTTTTGGAGTGCTTTCCCCCCTATCCTTTCATGGTCCTGCCTGTACCTTGTCAGAATCAGGACCCTGCCCAATCTCTTTCACGAAACAGGAATTCTCGTTCACGGCAGCTCTTAAAGTTTCATACCCCATGATCAGTGATGCTTTTCCCAAAGCCAAGAGTCCTGAATGTTTTTTCTTTACAGAAAAAACCCAAACAAACAAACAAAACAAGACAACAGTTTTACTTTTCAAACTCCCACGTCTATTCTTCAAAAGCATATGGGAGATGAAGAGTTTCAAAACACAAGTACCATAATCGTATGTCCTCTCCTGTATTTCTTTGCTGTCTCTGTACAACAGTAACTCACAGACTTTCTCCTCTATGTTTTGGTTTTCTTGGTCTCTGAGTAACTCAGCCCTTTGTAGACTGCCACAGCCTCTGTGCAGCACCAGGCCTGGTCCCTACCATAGGAAAGACGGGTGTTTGGAAGCCCCTCTGCTGGTGTTTGAGGTTTTCAGCAGCCTCCACAGGCTTCAGTTCATTAACCTGGACCATTTCCAGAAGGAAGAGTAGTGAATATCTAATTCTGAGCTCACAAGAAGCACAAAGCATTCAGCCCTGAATTTACTGAAATTACCGGACTTAAAGTGGCTCTAACCCAGTTGTTCATTTCACATGCAAAACTTGATGTTTTCTGAAAAGATAGAATAGAAACAGGGGGATGGCATCCAACATCCAGCCTCCAGTGGGAGGCATCCAACATCCAGTTTGATCAATGTGAATACCCGAGCACAACACTTTTCTCCATCCCCCAGTATTTCACAGGAACAACAAGACTGTAACTGATCACAATGCAGATGCTCTGTCTCTCTTGTGATTGACTATGGTAACAAATCTGGATCATATGATAACTGCTGACATGATATGATATCACTGTTCAGTAACAAAATCAAGCCAAAACATCCATCCTAGGGATTTTGTTTTATTTACCCTGTTCCTAATCAGTCCTTGAAGTTAATCCAGTTCCACTTCAGCAGTATGTCTTCCAAAACATGTCTAAAATAATCCTAAGGTGCTTCTCTAACATCAGATAATGACACAAAACATCCAAAAATGGTACTGACTGCTCTTCAAATTATGAATTGCAAATCATTGCCATCCTTTTGATATAGCTGACGTCAGAGTATGCATGCAAGGACAAATAGCAGTTCTCACTGACTTTTTAGAAGGCCTTCTGACTATCTGTGGTTTTATTAGATCCATATTTGTTATGACAACAGCACCTGATCATCTTGTGATTGTGCTGGGACAGAGGATGACAACTCCTAGATGTTAAAACTGCTCTCCAGATAGTATGTTACGTAATGCCTCTGGCAAAAAAGGAAAGAAAATCAATTGTACAGAGCAAATATTTCATACTTCTTGAAGATCAATCAAGCATCCAAAACAGCTTTCTTGTTCACACAACTCTGCTGAAGAAAGCATCCTACAGGTTTTAAAACCTATAAAGAGCATTTAGAAGTGAGCAGTACAGACTGCAGTATCCCTGAGGAATGTTGCTGTATACGTCAGGGATACTGAGGGGCTCCAAACACAGATCTTCTGGTCCATTTTCGTGGCCTATGGCAGCTACCCAGGACAGAGTGCAAATGAGCTACTTCCCCTTCAGAATGTGTCAGTCACTTCCAAGCTGTGCCTCAGAGCAGCTGAATTAACAGCAACCAGATCCCTGGTCTTTCACATGCATCCTGATTAGGAATTGCTGTTTTCTGACACTTCCCACTGTGAAGGGAATTGTTGAAGACTCCAAGCTGACCTAGTAACTAGTAACCTAGTTACAAGTAGGACACAAAGAGATGTTTAGTGAGAGTTGCTAAGCGTTTCCCTCCTGCAGTTTAAGTGAAAGGGGCTGAGCTTCTTTGTGAAATCAGATTTGCATTTACCTTTGCCAACAGACTCACATGGGTGTAAGCCCTTTGTGGGAGCAACAGCTTCAAAGTGCTAAATGGATAAATGCTATAGGATTGAGAATGGTTCCTAAAATACTGCCAGAAATGGTCTGGTGGCTACCCAAGGGTGGTGCTTGGGAGGTCAAAGCTCATTACTTGTCTCCCCCATGCCCCACCTCACAGGAGAGCATCCTATTTCTGTGCTCAGTAACATCAGTGGAGACCCAAAAATAGTTTGCTAATTCAGGGCAGTGTGGGGCTAGGGTAGAGTGAGTGAAGATTGCAGTCCTGTGGCTCCAAGGGAAGTGTTACCCATGAACATTGTAGTTTGATCCTTTCAGCAGCAAAGCTTCTCTGCTCATAGGGTTGCTGCAGAAAGCTGAGTCGTGGTCATAATCAGAGGGTATGCTAGAGGTGAACAGGGTCAGCTGCCTTGTAGTTGTCACCAAGTGATGGGTTTGACCTTGCTGGTGTGAGGGCAAAAGACTGTCAGGAACAGAAATGAGCAGACTGGAAGGTTGGGCCATGCTTTTAGGGAGGTGCATGGAGCACAGGAGTTTTCCTCACCTGTTCTCCTGCTGCAGGAAGACTATGTTTTTCTGCTGCCAGGAAAGAGAGAATGTAAGATTAAACCCTGGAAGGAAAGATCAAAAATGCTGAGTAAGTAAGGATATCATTTCAGAGCCAGGAATATTTTGCCTTGTGGGCATACCCACTGAGTTCTGGGACCTTTCCTTCCTTTGCACAGGAATGGTCACTGAGTCTAGACATGGGATCTTGGCCATCCCTGCCTAGTTCTAGATTGTAAGGACAGTCATGGTTTCAATCAAAGAGGTGCATGGGCACATGATCTAGCAATTCCTTTGTGACCAATGGCTACTCGTTCTACATTCTCCTGTCAGAGAAAAGGAGGCAACAGTCTTCATCATATCTCCAGCTAGAGATATGAAAGACCAGCAGCTGTGCCAGTCATTGCTATCTTTTTCCTCCACTTTAATTGTTGTCTCTTCAGGACTGGCAAAAGCCAACCTTGGAGCAATCCTGGGCATTTCCAGGACTTCAACTTTCTCTCTGAATACAGCACCTGCACCTACCTGTGGGGCATAAATCTACCTGCCAGATTTCACAGATATTTTGTACACATTTGACTGCCTCATACTAACACACAGAGCTCAAGTACCACGCACTATGTCCTCCATCCTTACTTTCCAACTGAAGACTTCAGTGTACCTTGAACAGGAGCACCCCACTCCACCCCCTCAAAATGCAGATGACACACCCCCAGCCTCTTCCTTGCCTACCACTGGGCAAAACTATAAAATATCTTTCTTTATGGGCTCCTGGCTTCTCTCTGGTTCCCAGTCTCTTCCTGAGAGAACTGTTGTCCATTTACTAGCAGATTTACACAGCACTTTCCTGACATCTGTTCCTGGGTTTACAGCATAAAAAAAAACCTGGGAGTCTCAATTCCTCTGCTAATCATTGGCTAGGATCTTGAGACAGATATTACCAGTTTTTTTCCAAGTTTAACCAGGTGATTAATTTTCCAAGGATATGAGAAAAATCTTAGCTAAAGCCATTTTAAATGGACCATTTCAGGCCTTTGAAGTCTGATGGCATCAAAATGCATAGAGTTTAAGTAAGTTATTTAGTGACTTATGGCAGTAATTAAACCAAGAATATCAACACTGCTGTGTTTCTATTACATGGGACATGTAGCAGCTTCCCTGAAACCTGGTTTGCTCTGCTTGTTGACTCTCCTCTCTATGAGTAAGTGCAACAGAGACCTTTAAATTTATCTTACCCTTGGGACTGTTCTTCTAATCTAGATACATAATTCATTTTGTCATGAAAAGCCATACCTCTTGAAACAATTGCAGTGTTGTTTTCAGGAAGGCCTTATAACCTCATTATTACGAACAAGCTTTTTCCTCCTGAAGCAGTGGGATTTGATATTAAGAAACACAGACAGAGCAAAACTTGCTTTGGAGCTTTGATCGAATTTTTTACTTCAAGCTATGGGCAGGAGGGCTTGAAGGGGTTGCAGTCTGGGGCAGTGTGGTATGTTCTTCCACATTGCGCCATTATGTCAGCCAGCAGTAATGCTCCCTGGTATTTTGCCACTGAAACCTTCAAATGTCATTACCCCTGTGGGTAATTCTGCTTTACACTCCAGCTTATCAGCCTCACTCCTGGCATGAGGAAGCTGTACTGCCACTTAGGAGATACAGCTTCAATCCTCAGTTCTGGGTTTCTTGATTTCTTTCCTACACAGCAGATTTAAATTTAGCATTCAAGAAGGCTGTAGTGTGCTTTCACAGGAACTAGAAGAAGTGGTCTTGAGGACTAGGAAGAGTAATGAGAAATATGCCTAGCCACCTGAAAGCAGTAGTGGGGCAAAGGTGGGGAACTGGTGACACTTTTTGAAGGGGTCCAGAGGCACCATAAGGACAGCATCTCCCTCCAGCACCTCTGCTGGTACCACAGGAGGCCTAGGACTGGGAATGCTGGTGTTCAGTGGGTGTTGTCAGTTCAACTTCTCACTGTCCTGGTAGCAGGTGCAAAGCTGTTCTGGCCGTGAGGCTCTACACTCCTCTTCAGGGACAAAAACCAAACAGTTTTCACCTTTCATTTGTTGTACCCCTTCCTTCAGAGGAGAGGAGGGAGCTGAGCAGATACATTCCTCAAATGCTCCAGTGCAGCAGACCAGAGAAGAGGGTGTTCAGATGTGATGCAGTGCTTCTCAAGTGTAGACCTCGAGGCATGGCCAAGGAATGTGCTCTTTGTATTTTCCGTCCCTTAAACAAGTCCTCCTTTTGCTTGCAGCTCAGTATTTCGCTAGCATCATGGTCATCGTTGGTCTGTCTGTGGTGGTAACAGTGCTGGTTCTGCAGTTTCACCATCATGACCCCCAAGCAGGAAAGATGCCCAAATGGGTAAGCAGTTCTGGTGGTAAATATTCAGCAGGTTACTACTGAAAGAAAAGAAAATTGTCTAAAAGCTATAGTAAGTTTCTTAGAAGTGAGAGGCAGAAGTTGTTCTCCATTAATCTGAAGAGTCAGTTACAAACAGCATAGTTGATACGTTTGCAACTGAAGGGAAGAACAAGCATACTAAATTTGCTTTCCCAATAAAAACAGTTTCTCTTATTCTCCATTAAAAATAGTTCCTCCTATTTAGCCTTTCTTTTTAACCTTAAGATGGAGTGGTTGAGTCATGACAAAGTAATCTCACTCAGCACCCACTTTGCAAGTGCTAATCCTGTGGGCAGTACCTTTGATTTCTTATCTAGCAGACACCAGTACTGACAGAATGGGCTAAACAAACATTAGTCTCTACTGGGCAGTTTGTCTGCTTCCATCTGATCTATTCCCAGTGCATTAGCATGTGAACCCTCTTTTCTCTACAGCAGCACACTTTGTCAGCCCAGTGAGATCTGGCACCAATGCCAGCTGGCTTTCAAATGGAGTGTTTCCTTTAGATTTTCAAGTTAAAAGAAAAGTATGCTTTTTCTCCCCCTCCTTTTCCTAATAGATTTTAGAATAGGCAAGGTATGCTTGTGTTTACAAAATGAAAAAGAACAAAAGCAGAAGCAGATACAAATAGTCACAGTCAACTATTTACCACCCTGTTTTCACAGGAGTCTGGTTGTACAACATCCTCTGGTATCTTGCTCACCACATTTGTCATGCTACACAATTATCCTGACATGCTGGATAATTGGATATCACATGGTTACCAATGTCAGCCCAAGTTCAGAACTGCTTTCTAATTCCTCTCTTAAAATAAACTGCAGTTTCAATGCAATTTTTTTTTGAAGTCCAATAACAATTAAGCATACTTACAATTATTTCGCAAAGTGCTGTATGATCTAAAAACCTCTTATTTTCAAGGCAGCAGAGAATGTGAATTCTGGATGAACCTGCATGTAAGCAAAACCTGAGGGCACAACTCTGGGGAAACATGCTTCAGATGTCTGCATGGACAGAGTCTGCAGCAGTGTAACAGACCCCATTTCATTGCTTGTCTGCTTTTTGAGGAGCCCAAACACAATGGCTCATGTTAGACCCGCTCACAGGCCCTGCAAGTCAGCTCTTGCTCTCTACCAGTCTCTTGTTTTCTTGGCTGGAAACACAGTGTGCTCCAAATTCTCACTCAGGAAGAACCTTGTTCAGTGGCCTGACAGCTGAACTGGGATACATTACAAAACATGCCATCAGGAAGCAAAAACTGTGGAAAGCATTACTGGGAAGTACAGATGATAGACTGTAAAAGTTGTAGACCAGACAAGCTGACAGGGCTGAGGGATCTCAAGAGGAAAAGAGTGAATGCCAAGTGTGGACAGAAGAAGCTGACCCCACAAAAGTAGGCATTTTTACTCCACAAGACTTAATTGTTAGAAGGCTCAGTTGTTAGAATTCATGGCAGTCTCTGTTTTTACTTTTTTTTCTATTTTGCCTGTCCACCTATGTCAGGTGTTTTTTAGAGAGACATCTTGGATGACTTTCGCTCAGGAAAAAAAAACAATGTGAAGTGAAGCAGTAACTTAAGAAAGAAGAAAATTTTTGCATCTGCATTTCCAGTATCAGCAGCTGCCCTTACTTGCTTCCCACAATGTCCTCTTACTGTCAGAGCCAGGCATCAGATTATTGCAAACTCTAACCCTGATTAATTGGATATTGTTACAGGATTATTCTCACCTCCTGCTTAAACGGATTTGTCTGCTGGAGTCAGTTTCAGGGAGAGGCACTGGACAACTGGGCATGTGTGGGAGCTTCTGCAGACCCAGAAGATTTGACTGAATGTATTTCCTAAACACCTGCTTTCTAAACTATTTACAGTTGAGCAGTTTATTTTCCCTGCCTGTCTCTCAAGGGGTCTGTGCTTGCACTTTGCAACAGAAGAGGGAGGAGAGTGCCTGTTAGTGCAGAGTTATCCTCTCTGTAGGTGTTCACTTCCCTTATGCCACTGCTTAGAATTGTGGCTTCCTTTCTATTAATCTTTGATGACTTACAAACCAGCTTTTTCCAAGAGAGGAATTTAAATCCAAAGTGTTCAGCCAGGGCATTTGTTGGCTACTCAGTTGAGAAGTGAGAGCTGCTGGCTGATTGACACTTTTGTTAATGTCTGCTGAGCTAGCATGGAAAAGAACACTAAAGAAGGCCCAGCTAAGGAGCTGGCATGGACTACAGCTCAACTGACCTTTCTCTACTGACATCCAAGACTGTTGTATAGGAAAGAGATATGGAGAGACCAAGCACTGCGGGAAGAAGGGGTTTTGTGGGAAAAGGCAAGAGAACTCTAGCTCTTTGCAGTGCCTAAACAAGGTTTGTTATGTTTCAGGCTTCTCTTTTGATATGTTTCAAACCTGGACATGCACAGTTTTGCTCAGGTTCAGATACCCCTTATCAAGAGAGCTTTAATTGGAGACTTTCTGCTCTGGCCTAGGCCAGGCAGGTGTCTGTGATGGGGAGCTAGCAGTACAGCTGCATTATAATTAGGAGAGGCTCACAGAAGGGTTGCTGAGCTCTGAAGGCATCTGTAGCTGTGTACTTCCTTCACAGAAACCCATATATGACAATGCAGGTGAGAGTATAGATTCATATTATCATAATCAGCTGTTTTCCAAAAACCTGTATCTTGCAGCTGTCTCTTGAATTAATTGGTATGACAAGAACAGATTGATGCCTGAATGTCTGTGTTTTCAAGGAAATAGGGCATTTGAAATTCAAGCTAATTAAAAGCTGTGTTACTGTCTTCTGGGTATTTATTTTTCTATGGGAAATGGGTTTGACTGTAGTTGTAAATGTAATTTCCCTAAGGAGTAAAAACTCTGCCTTGAAAAAAAAAGCAGCATTCCTATATAAAAGTGCTTTTTCACCTCACATCTCCTTTCAGGGTTAAGGCAGACATATTAACATTTTCTAATAAGAAAGTTTTTCTGACTTAGTGTTTTGGAATTTCACAGTCCTGGAGAGCAAATTTCTCTCTCCCCTTTGGCGCCGACACTATTGATACATCGCTAGCAATTAAGATCTTTATTTTGTTCCATGTTGTCCCATTTTGTGTCCATGAGCAGTCTGAACACGTTGTAATTAAGTAAGTTCAATTAAAACCAGAATCAGTTTTTTAGGCTGCAACACTACAGGTTGCTATTTGTTTGTGGTGGCTATGGAGGAAATAATGAAATATTTAAGCAACATAATAGGAATAATGGGAAAACAGTCTTTAAGGACTGTCGTAATTTAAACCCAGCCGGCACCTAAGTGCCAGACAGCCACTTGCTCACACCCCAGCTCCCTTCCCTCATGAGGATGAGAATCAGAAAAAAACTCCAACACTTTGTGGGTTGAGAGAACAGCTTAATAATTGAAACAGAATACAACACAATAATATGAATAATATTAATTATAGTGATGAGTAACAAAAATATAATAATAACAGCAAGGAAAAGAGAGAGAGTAATAAAATGCAAGAGAAACAAGTGATGCACAATACAATAGCTCACCACCTGCTGACTGATGCACAGCCTGATTTTGAGCAGCAATTGACAGCCTCCAACCAGCTCCCCACACTTTATATCTTTTTGGAATATCCCTTTGGCTAGTTTAGGTCAGTTGTCCTGGCCATGCTTCCTCATGGTGTTGTGTGCACCTGCTCAGTGGCAGAGCACAGGAAACGGAAAAGTCCTTGATTCAGGGTAAGCACTACTTTCCAACAACTAAAACATCAGTGTTTTACCGATATTATTCTCATATTGAATCTAAAATACCACACTGTACCAGCTACTAGGAAAAAAATTAACTCAATTCCAGCCAGAACCATGACAATGATGAAGAACAAAACATTCATTAGTGGGAGAGAAGAAAAATGGCTCACAGAAAATGGCACAGGGCTGTGACCTAGAAGAGCTCACACTACAAAATTAAAAAATTGTGTAACTGCCTTTCACTGGTCATTGGCTTTGGTTGTTTTTATTATTACTATTATTATTATTATTGTTATTATTATTGTTCCTATCTGTTTCTGAGGAAACATTATCAATGTTTCCTCCTTTCTGAAATTATGCTCGCCATTACAGCAGGAACTCGAAGTGCTAACTGTGATTTCCCCTGTATCTGTACTGTGCAAACACAGGAGTCAACTTTTCCTGCATCTAAAACAGCTTTGGAGGCAAAGTGTGTCCCAAGTTGTACATTACCAAAGTAGGAGCAGGATTACACAGGGAGTCCTTCTGAGTCAAGGCTCAGGAGGGAAACCAGAAGCCACATCTGTTCTCTCCTTAATGTCAGATTATTTGGCTTGCAACCAGGATGGTAAAGTCATCAAAGAGGCCTGTCTGCATGAAGAGTCCCTCTCAAGCACATTGCAAATATCCATTTTGTATGTGTAACACGTGGAGGGTCTTGTAATTACAAGATTTTGCTGATTTAGTTGGCTGCTCTTCACACAAGACCTTACTGAATCCACAGCCTTTTTCCTGCCTTTCGCAGTTAACAATGTTACCAGTAGGAATTCTAGCAGGCCCAGATTTCAGACAAAACATCTGAAGATCAGTTCACTGGAAAAAAAGTCTGGATGCACTCTCTGGAGTTAGCTCACTTAATGACCTTGACAAGAAACATATGAGGCACAATCTGCCATGTGCAAGTTAGAGCACTCTTGTGATACACCAGCGCACAGGGAAATGACAGCAGTTGATAGTGGCACTCAGATTTTGAACTACTAAATGTAATTGATTTACTCTTTTGAAAAAAAGCCTGCTGTATTATGTGGTTGAACTCCTCAAAGGAGTATAAAATAGCATTCAAAAAACCCACTAACACATAACCAAGGTCTTTTATTTAGATGTAAGCAATAGAAGTGGGGGTGGGAAATGTTCTACAATCTGCCATATAGGGATTTTTTTCAGAAAAATCTCAACATTGGCCCCTAAAAATGTTTAACTGTATCTCTTTTCTTACAATCTGAGAAATGTTTGAAAACCATACAGCCAGTTTTGTGCTGCCTGCTCAATTGCAGAGATCTGGGATTGTTTGATAAAGACGGGTCTTCAAGAACCATTTTGTGAAGTAAGATTTTACATCTCTTTTGCTTGATAAGTTGAGTGTGCGCTGAACAGCCCTGTGTTCAAGGCAGATCCAAAAAAAGGCCATCCTTGGTAAAAAGCAAGTCCCTCAAAGAAAAGTTTTGAAAGAAAATAGCTGGAGAACACAGAAATCCATCCGTATTTCGAAGAGACTGTGCAGCCTAACTATAATAGTCACAAAATGTTTCAAAAGCATTTAAAATGCCAAAGAATATTCAGTATTCCTGCCATGGTAACTCTCTTT